>NC_134402.1:135185749-135785749 GCF_038048845.1 Mixophyes fleayi
GCATGTAAAATCCAAAAAGCCCAAGTTCTCAAAAAGTAGCAAAAAGAGAAACTTAAAATCATCTGAGGAGAAAAGTAAAGTTGGCAATATGCCATTTACGACACGTAATGGCAAGGAATGGCTTAGGCCCTGGCCCGTGTTCATGACTAGTGGTCCAGCTTCACCCAAGGATCTAAGCCCTCCTCCTCCCCCTCCCTACAAAAAATTTAAGAGAGTTATGCTGTCAGCAACAACAACAAAACAGCAAAGAACTCTGCCTTCTAAACAGATGACATCACAAATCCCCAAGGCGAGTCCAAGGGTGTTGGTGGTTGTGAAGGCTGACCTTCCCATCACTGTACGGGAAGAGGTGACTCCATCCAGCATTTGCAGCACACCCTCTGCATATGTTGGAAGGATCACCCACAGTGTAGATCCAGATTTGGATAATCAAGGTGTCAATGTTGTACACCGGGAGGAGGCTATTGATGTAGCTGGCGCTGTGGAGGAACTTGATGATGAGGATGGTGATGTGGTTATTGTAAATGAGGCACCAGGGGGGGAAACAGTTGATGTCCATGGGATGAAAAAGCCCATCGCCATGCCTGGTCAGAAGACCAAAAAATGCACCTCTTCGGTCTGGAGTTATTTTTATCCAAATCCGGACAACCAATGTATGGCCATATGTAGCTTATGTAAAGCTCAAATAAGCAGGGGTAAGGATCTTGCCCACCTAGGGACATCCTCCCTTATACGTCACCTGAATAACCTTCACAGTTCAGTGGTTAGTTCAGGAACTGGACCTAGGACCCTCATAAGTACAGGGACACCTAAATCCCTTGGTCCTGTTGGATACACACCACCAACACCCTCCTCGTCAACTTCCTCCACGATCTCCATCAGATTTAGTACTGCAGGCCATGTTACCAGCCAGACTGAGTCCTCTTCTATACGGGATTCATCCGAGGAATCCTGCAGCGGTACGCCTACTACTGCCACTGCTGCTGTTAGTTGGTCATCTTCCCAGAGGGGAAGTTGTAAGACGGCTACATCTTTCACAAAACAATTGACCGTCCAACAGTCGTTTGCCATGACCACAAAATACGATAGTAGTCACCCTATTGCAAAGCGTATAACTGCGGCTGTAACTGCTATGTTGGTGTTAGACGTGCGCCCGGTGTCCGCCATCAGTGGAGTGGGATTTAGAGGGTTGATGGAGGTATTGTGTCCCAGGTGCCAAATCCCGTAGAGATTCCACTTCACTAGGCAGGCGATACCAAAGATGTACAGAGAGGTACGAGCAAGTGTCCTCAGTGCTCTTAAAAATGCGGTTGTACCCACTGCCCACTTAACCACGGACATGTGGACAAGTGGTTCTGGGCAAACGAAGGACTATATGACTGTGACAGCCAACTGGGTAGATGCATCCCCTTCCGCAGCAACAACAGCAGCTGCATCAGTAGCAGCATCTACACAACGTCTGCTCGTGCCAAAGCAGGCAACATTGTGTATTACAGGCTTTAATAAGAGGCACAACGCTGACAACCTATTAGAGAAAATGAGGGAAATTATTTCGCAGTGGCTTACCCCACTTAGACTGTCCTGGGGATTTGTGGTGTCAGACAACGCCAGTAACATTGTGCGGGCATTGCATATGGGCAATTTCCAGCACGTCCCATGTTTTGCCCACATCGTTAATTTGGTGGTGCAGCATTACCTCAAGAGTGACAGGGGTGTGCAGGAGATGCTTGCGGTGGCCCGCAAAATTGCTGGACACTTTCGGCATTCTGCCAGTGCCTACCGCAGACTCGAGGCACATCAAAAAAGCCAGAACCTGTCCTGCCATCACCTCAAACAAGAGGTTGTGACGCGCTGGAACTCCACCCTCTATATGCTGCAGAGGATGGAGGAGCAGCAAAAGGCCATTCAGGCCTACATCGCCACCTACGACATAGGCAAAGGAGTGGGGATGCGCCTGAGTCAAGCGCAGTGGAGACTGATTTTCGTGTTGTGCAAGGTTCTCCAGCCGTTTGAACTTGCCACACGAGAGGTCAGTTCCGACACTGCCAGCTTGAGTCAGGTGATTCCCCTGATCAGGCTTTTGCAGAAGCAGCTGGATAAAGTGAGGGAGGAGCTGGTAAACCATTGCAATTCCACCAAGCATGTAGCTCTTGTGGATGAAGCCCTTCGTACGCTTTGCCAGGATCCGAGGGTGGTCACTATTTTAAAGTCAGAGGAATACATTCTGGCCACCGTTCTCGATCCTCGGTTTAAAGCGTATGTTTTGTCTCTGTTTCCGGCGGACACAAGTCTGCAGCGGTGCAAAGACCTGCTGGTCAGGAGATTGTCCTCTGAAGAGGACCGTGACATGCCAACAGCTCCACCCTCATTTTCTTCCACATCTGTGGCTGCTCAGTTTTCCTAAAAGAGCCGCTGGTGGGGATGCTGATAACATCTGGTCCGGACTGAAGGATCTGCCAACCATTGCAGACATGTCTACTGTTGCTGCATTGGATGCTGTCACAATAGAAAAAATGGTGGAGGATTATTTTGCTGACACCATCCAAATAGACATGTCAGACAGTCCATATTGTTACTGGCAGGAAAAAAAGGTAGTTTGGAAGCCCCTGTACAAACTGGCTCTATTTTACCTGAGTTGTCCCCCCTCCAGTGTGTACTCGGGAAGAGTTTTTAGTGCAGCGGGGAACCTGGTCAGTGAGCGGCGAAGGAGGTTGCTTCCTCAGAACGTTGAAAAAATGATGTTCATAAAAATGAATTATCAATTCCTCAATCAAGTACAGCACTGCCCTCCAGATAGTACAGAGGGACCTGTGGTTGTGGAGTCCAGCGGGGACAAATTGATAATGTGTGAGGCGGAGGAAGTACACACTGTAGGGGGAGAGGAATCAGAGGTTGAGGATGAGGACGACATCTTGCCTCAGTAGAGCCTGTTTAGTTTGTACAGGGAGAGATGAATAGCTTTTTTGGTGTGGGGGCCCAAACAAACTAATCATTTCAGCCACAGTTGTTTGGTAGGCCCTGTCGCTGAAATGATTGGTTTGTTAAAGTATGCATGTCCTATTTCAACAACATAAGGGTGGGTGGGAGGGCCCAAGGACAATTCCATCTTGCAACTCTTTTTTTTTCTTTGCCAGCTCTTTTTGTGGGGGTCCAAACAAACCAATCATTTCAGGCACAGTTTGGTAGGCCCTTTCGCTGAAATGATTGGTTTGTTAAAGTGTGCATTTCCTATTTCAACAACATAAGGGTGCATGGGAGGGCCCAAGGACAATTCCATCTTGCAACTCTTTTTTTGCCATTATGTGACCATTCAACAGTTGTTTGCCATGAGCACAAAGTAAAACAAAATTAAAACAAATTCAACAAATTAAACCAAAAGTAAAATGCCCTGTCATAATCAAAAACAAGAGGTATTGATGTGCTAGAACTACTGTAGTGTTTATAAGTTATAAACACTACACTTGAAAGCTTGAGCCTTTAATAGAAAAAGTCACTCTTCATTGCACGAATATTTGCAACAGGGACAGTTTTTTTGTTAACAAAGTCAACAAATAACACTTCGACCCTGTCTGTCTTTCACATACTTGATGGGATCTCAATGATGAATGCTCTGTACCATGGTCGTCTAAAACAAGAGGTATTGACGTGCTTGAACTACTGTAGTGTTTATATAAACACTACACTTGAAAGTTGGAGGAGGTATTGTGGCCCCGGTACCAAATTGTGTACCGGGAACACTGCACTATGCAGTCCAGAGAGCTACCTCGGTGAAATGTTTTGGACTAAAAACAATATTGTGAGGTGTGAGGTGTTCAGAATAGACTGGGAATTAGTGGAAATGATTGTTATTGAATTTTATTGAGGTTAATAATAGCGTAGGAGTGAAAATAAACCCAAAAACTTGTTTTTAACACTTTTTATGTTTTTTTCAAAATAAATCCGAATCCAAAACCTTAAATCCGAACCAAAACCTTTCGTCAGGTGTTTTGCGAAACAAATCCGAACCCAAAACCTCAAGCAAATCCGAATCCAAAACACAAAACACGAGACACCAAAAGTGGCCGGTGCACATCCCTACTATTAACACATCCTTTCAATATTCTTCATAGAAACATATCTTTCTTTGTTTAATAAATGTAACTATTATGAAACATGTTGGCACAATTGTATCTGATCAGTCTGCCAGAGCAGCATATGAGCACCTCATGCACTGATGAATCTTCCCCTGACGTCATGAGATGCAAAGTACCAGTCAAATCTCTCTCTATATATAATATATGTATAAATGTATACTGTGTGTTTCAAAAAATGCATTAAAAATAATCCTTATAACTAATGGTTATCCAGTGCGATCACCACAAAGGTGAAATGCTTCAAGCATTTGCAAGAAAACACTTCTTTTGTAACAATTGTGTATTAGCTCTAAATGTGACCAGTGATTGGGGGATTGGTTTGACTTAATAACAGTGCAGGGAGGGTTGGCAGACAATGGCATAGGTGAAGTGGTGAGCTATTCCAAGGGTTTGCTGGTAATATAGTAAGCGCAAAGGAGGCAGGATTAATGATATTGTCAGTGTAATTGGGGCTGGCCAAATGTTTAACAAAGTGATCTGAGAATGGGACCAGTGCAAGGTAGAAGGCAGGCAATGGAATCAATGCAAGAACCACTAAAGTATCACCACAGCTGGAATAAGGTTCTGAGAGGCCCGGGACACTTAAGACCGAGGGGAGGGTTATTTTAAATACATTTTAGACAAATACACATGCAAAACTCTGTGCACTACTGTTAGATGCAAGCAGCTCTGCCGTTACAAGCAGTACACGGTTAAGCACGACTTACCTCCCAACTGTCCATGTAGTCGGACCAAATCTTGACTAAGCAAGACAGTGACCCAAATTCGGGACTGTCCCACCAGATTTAGGACAGTTGGCAGACTGTCCTGCTCTCTCTTACCTGTTCTTGTCACTTTCACTCCCTGTGGCTGATGGTGTCTTAAGCTCAGTTGCTGCTTATCTGGATCCTGGAATGCTGGAGGCCCTATATTAAAGAAATAATGGGTACATGAAATTTAGAAAATGCCAACCAGCCCCAGCATTAAGTCAATAGCAGCCACATTTAATAATTAGGCCTCCCTCCAGCCGCAACATTAAAATAATAGTACTCACATTTGATAAATTGATCTATTTCCCTCCAAGCTGTCCTGACATTAAATTAATAGCATACACATTTAATAAATATATCCATTTCCCTCCAACTAACCCAGGCAAAAATGAATATCATTTAAGTTTAACATTACCATTTCCCACAACCTTCCCCTGCATTAAATAATTCTTATTCACATTTAATAAAGAGCCCTCCTCCCCAAACTCAGCCCCACATTCAATTAATAGCCCCATATCACCTCAGCATTAAATCACCCCATCCTAATTTAATAGGCCCCACTATTAAATTAAATATCCCACCAATAAATTAAATTGCCCCATCACCCCACAAATAAAGTAGCTGTCACACACACACACACACACACACACACACACACACACACACACACACACACACACACACACACCATAGCAGGGACCCCCATCTCTCACACACACAGTATGGCAGATCCCCCTTCTCTCACACACACAGTATAGCAGTGCCCCCCCTCTCTCTCTCACACACACACACACACTATAGCAGGGCCCCCCTTATCACAAACACACACAGTATAGCATGGCCCCTCCGCTCACACACACACACACACACACACACAGAATAGCAGGGCCCCCCTTCTCTCTCTCTCACACACACACACACACACACACACACACAGAATAGCACAGTCCCCCTTCTCTCTCTCACACACACACACACACACACACACACACACACACACACACACACACACACATTATAGCAGGCCCCCAACATTCAATCAATCACACACACACAGCATAGCAGGCCTCCCACTTTCAATCAATCACGCACAGCATAGCAGGCCCCCCACTTTCAATCAATCAATCACACACAGTATAGCATTGCCCCCTTCTCTCTCTCTCACACACATAGTATATCAGGGCCCCCCTTTTCTCCCTCACTCACTCACACACACACACAGTATAGCAGGGCACCCCCTGCTCTCACACACAGTATAGAAGAGAGACACTCATACACTTACCTGTTTACTGGAGCTGATGAGCTGCTAAAGATTCCTCTGTCTGCCCACATGGGACGGCACCTGTCTCATGGTGCATGTCCCATGTGACATCTAGCACTACTGGGAATGGAGGAGGGAGGTAGGGACGGATCTATAGAATCTATAGTACAGAAGGTGGCTGGTCCCGGAGGAGGGGCCAGCCACCCAGCACCACACAGACACCCCCCTTCCCGCTGGCACCTGGGCCGGGGGGGCTGCGGTCGGCACCCACCTCTTCCCCCCATTCGGGCTAGGAATAAAAAAAAAAATTAAACTCTCACATAAAAACATCAGCCGGCCTCCTGTGGCCACCGACCTACTGGTAAATGTCCCGATAGACTCTATGGCCAATCCGCCCCTGCCCCTGCACCACCCTCTCTCATTTTCCTCTTACCAAGACTCCTGCACCATCTTCTCTCCTGTTCCTCTTACCAATACCCCGTACCAGTTCTAGTTCTTGATATGAATGTGCGGCCAAGCTGCTTGGGTGGCTGGCTTTGACTCTCCTGACCACAAGAGCTGAATGTGCTGCTCCTCCAATGGGTAGATTAATAAAACTCACTGCTGCTGTATCATGAGGAGGGGGAGCCACTAGGAGAGGTGGCAGAAACTGGCACAAAGAAGACACTGGCAGTAAGGTGCCGGTACACCATGGTAATGCCAGTTACTTCAGAGGGCTCTGACTAATCAAACAGCTGGCAGGGAAGTGCAAGGCGACACTTCTGTTACACATTTTTTCCTCCGCTAATGATTTTTACTAGGTGCCAGCAAAGAAGATTCACTTCAGAAACTGGATATAGACATATTCATGTTTTTTTGGTATGCAAGCACAGTACAGGAATGCATATCTTATGCAAAAAAAAGATGACATCCAACTCTGTGTGTGCTACATACAGGGCCGCCGAGAGGGGGGGGGAGCGGGTACATTTTACCCGGGCCCGGCCATGCCAGGGGGGAGCTGGAAGAAAAAAAGAAAAAGAAAAAAAACGATACTCACGTGATCGCGCGGCGCCGTGTCCCTCCTCTCCTCTTCTCCATTCACACTGACTGCCGGGCGTGACGTCATCAAGTCACGCCCGTCAGTCAGTGAGGAACGCTGCAGCCAGCATGAAGAAAGAAGACAGAAGAGGAGATAGAAGAAAAGAAAGGAAAGAAGTTGACAGAAGAGAAGAAAAGAAAGGAAAGAAGTTGACAAAAGGTAAGTAAAGAAACGGAGAGGCTAGGGGAGGAAAACAGAGATGGACAGTACTATAAAGAAAGGGGAGAGAAAAACAGAGGAGGGAAAAAAAGCAGAGAGCCACAGAGGAATTAAAAAAAAAGTGGGAAAGAGGAACAGAGGAGAAAAAAAAGGAGAGAGGAACAGAGGAGAAAAAAAAGTGGGAAAGAGGAACAGAGGAGGAAAAAAAAGTGGGAGAGAGGAACAAAGGAGGAAAAAAAGTGGGAAAGAGGAACAGAGGAGGGAAAAAAAGTGGGAGAGAGGAACAGATGAGAAAAAAAGTAGGAAAGAGGAAGAGTGGAGGAAAAAATAGTGGGAAAGAGGAACAGAGGAGAAAAAAAAGTGGGAAAGAGGAACAGAGGAGGGAAAAAAAGTGGGAGAGAGGAACAGATGAGAAAAAAAGTAGGAAAGAGGAAGAGTGGAGAAAAAAATAGTGGGAAAGAGGAACAGAGGAGAAAAAAAAGTGGGAAAGAGGAACAGATGAGGAAAAAAAGTGGGAAAGAGGAACAGAGGAGAAAAAAAAGGAGAGAGGAACAGAGGAGAAAAAAATGTGGGAAAGAGGAACAGTGGAGGAAAAAAAGGAGAGAGGAACAGATGAGAAAAAAAAGTAGGAAAGAGGAAGAGTGGAGGAAAAAATAGTGGGAAAGAGGAACAGAGGAGAAAAAAAAGTGGGAAAGAGGAACAGATGAGGAAAAAAAGTGGGAAAGAGGAACAGAGGAGAAAAAAAAGGAGAGAGGAACAGAGGAGAAAAAAATGTGGGAAAGAGGAACAGTGGAGGAAAAAAAGGAGAGAGGAACAGATGAGAAAAAAAAGTAGGAAAGAGGAAGAGTGGAGGAAAAAATAGTGGGAAAGAGGAACAGAGGAGGAAAAAAAGTGGGAAAGAGGAACAGTGGAGGAAAAAAAGGAGAGAGGAACAGAGGAGAAAAAAAGTTTTGGGGGCTATTGAATGTTGGGGTGAGTTTAGGGAGAATGAGGTCTATTTATTAAATGTGACTGAATTATTTAATGGCAGTGATGGTTGCAAGAAATAGGTACTGCTGGGGCTGTTTGCAGGAAGTTTATTTATTAAATGTGAATAGTATTATTTTAATGTTGGGGCTGGAGGAAGGCCTAATTATTAATTGTGGGTGCTATTGATTTAACGCCGGGGCTGGCTGTAATTTTCTAAATGTAGCCATTTTTTTTTCAAAATAGGTCCTTCAACATTCCTGGATCCGGACAAGCCACAACTAAAGAAACCAGCAGCCACAGGTGGAGAAAGTGAGAAGAACAGGTAGGAGAGAGCAGCACAGTGTGTGAAATGTTGTGATTCTAGTAGGGACAATACCAATTTTTGGTGAATGTTGTGCCCAATGTAAGGTGTAGGCCAAGACTGAACTGTTTGTGTACACACTGCGTTGTTTGTATACTACACTGTGGTGGTAGATGTCCTGAAAGTCAGGAGTGCTTGAACATATGTGACGCTCCGGCGAATTGAGAGCCTAGTGGTTTTTATGTTAGCCACGCCCCAATGGCACGTTTGCCACGCCCCCAAATGCATGACCACACCTCCCAAAATTTTTGCACCGCCGTTTGGCTAGCCACGCCCCTGAATGTATGATCATACACCTAAATTGTTACGGCGGCGCAAAAAAATTTTGGGGCTTACTTGAATATGAGGGGGGCCCCATGAATTTGTTGTACCCGGGCCCTGAATTCTTCTTGGCAGCCCTGGCTACATATAATTGTAACTGTACATATGAGCCTATGAGGGAAGAGAAGTAGCTTTTTAGTTTCAGCATAATTTTGCATGGTAATCTTAAAGCCTTCAAGGACACCTCCCAATTCTTTTTCTCAATGGGGTAGTATTTGTTTCTTACCAGGTTTTACTCATTATATTTAGAATATGAATTCACCATTATAATGTTTTTACCACTATTACTAGTTTACTTGATATTTGCATTGTCTAAAAAAAAAGAAATATCAGCTAAGAAAACAATTTCAGCAGACCATTGTGCTAATCTGAGGAAGCTTACTTAGCCATAAATAATGATAATCTCTTGCTTCCTGTATTGTTGTTCGTAGCATCCTGTATTATGTTTTTTAAAGTCTAATTGAAGAACAAAACTGCTTAACCATGCATTAGCCAAGCAACACAGTAACATTCCTTTATATTCTATAAAGCATGACATTGTTTTGTGCTGACAGCACACATTTATTTAGCTATTTTAAATGCAAAAAATATATAATTAGTTATTTCCATATGTCAACTATGCTTTAAAACAAGTATTTCAATAAGGCTATCTAACCACATTTTCAACAGGGGAATCGTCTTTTAACATTTTGATTTTATTAATGGAATTCCCATCTGTATCTGACGCAGGTAAACTGATATGTTGTAATTGTCTAGTGCAGATTTATTTTTTAGCTGTCATATGATTGTGAATGAGATGTCACTTCTGGTTAACTGTTTCCTCCAAGTTAGCTGAGCCTTGACTAATGTGATCTCCATCAAAGAGGATGCTGGATCTACATACTGTGATTTTGTCCACTGAAATATGAAATAAAATTAGTTACAAGTAATTGAAGGGCACTCAATACAGTAGCTTCAGTAGGTCAGTGATCACTCACCCATTAAATCACGACATTCCTTCCTAAGAAACACAAGAATCTGACCTGGAAAACGTTGCCAGTGGCCTTGATCCAAGTCGGCTCCGCTGGATGACACGAGTTGAAATGTAACGATAATGACTAGAGATATTTGTGGTGTAATTTCCATTATTTCAATGGATCATATTGGTCTTTTGGCCCCAGCAAGTCCAGAAAACACAAAAATAGCCTAAAGTTTTATACAACTTTTTCAAAAGTCTTTTTTTAAATATTGCATTTGTATTCAACTCTCTGATTGCAACGACCTACAAAGTGTCATGCTATTGTTTGTAAATACCATATATTTTAGGTAAAAGGCAGATGTATCAGGCTTTTCATACTATTTGAGTAAGCTCAGCCGGAGGAACAAATGCATCAGGAATTCTTACCACTCATCAGCACAATGCAACATCAAATAAGAAAAATAACCCAAATGCTTTTTCTTAATTATATTTTAAAAAAATAGTCAACACTTCACAAGCACTTTGTTTTTTTTATACTTGGTAGAAGCACCATTAGCTGCAATTATAACTGTGAGTCTATTTGAATAAGTCTCTAACAGCTTTGCACATCTGCATACACCCATTGTTCTTTGCAATATACTGTAACTTGAATTCCATCAGGTTCAGTCGTTTCACAGATTCTTGTTAGGAATGAGGTTTGTGTTTTGACTGCACTGCTCCAAGTATTTAGGCCACTCCAATGTGGCATTTGCATGCTATTGTCCTGTGGGAATATAAATCTTCTCCAGAGCCCTAGGTCTCTTACAGACTGGGGCACGTTTGCTCCAATATTTATATATATATGTCAATTTTCTTCTATATTTTGGCAAGATTTCCACTCACTATAGCAAAACTTCAGCTTACCATTATGCTCCCACAGCGCTCAGTATTTTTCACTTCAAGAAGACTATTTAATACTTGTTTTGTCTTTGCCAAGTGGATCCAGTATGGACAAGACAGTGTGTGCTTGCTGCTACCTAATGATCACAGGAGGGGATGGCCAGCCCTTTCCAAATAAACCAACAGAATCACAAGTAGGGGACCCGGCACAGCTTTAAATCTTACAGTGTTTGGTGTGTTTCCATATATCCAGGTTTCCTATTCTAAAATGTGTGCGGAGTTGCTACAACATATTTGCACAATAATATGTACCAGAAATATTGCTGTATGGGTGGATACACATTTCTGTTTTACTGTTGGTTATGGAATAGAGTGTTAGAGATATACTTCAATATTTACACCTTTCTTGTGCACAGTAATTCACTACACTTGATGCCACAATATTCTACACCTATACCTACCTTGTATTGTATATTATGCTAATGAACACAATTTTAAATGAAATACGGTTCTTTGTGTTTAATGCAAATATCCATGTATAAGATATTAAGACCTGAACTGTAGAATCAAGTAGTTTAAAGTCTGTTTGGTTTTATCTGTCTCAATTTGAATCTCCTGATTTAATCCAAAATCTTCCAGGAGTTCAATGTTTCCCCATCTACATTCCATCCTAAATGCCACAGTAAGACTGACCTTCCTCTCTGCCACTCCACATCTGCTGCACCACTCTATAAATCCCTTATCCTGCTCCCCATTTCTTCCAGAGTTCAATTCAATCTACTCACTGTCACATTCAAAGCCACCACAAATTCCTCCCCTTCAAACAAATTCCTCCCCTTCAAACTTATGGAACTATTCACAATGCCCAGTACCATTAGCTCCTATTGTTTCCTTCTAGACTGTAGACTCTCATGAGGAGGGCCCTCTCTACCCTTTGTGTCTCATCTGAACCTCCTTTGTCAATCTTGTTATGTTTTATATGTAGTTGTACAGTAATGGCCAAACGGTTTGAGAATGACACAAGTATTGGTTTTCACAAAGTTTCTTGCTTCAGTGTTTTTAGACCTTTTTGTCAGATGTTGCTATGGTATACTAACGTAAAATTACAAGCATTTCACAAGTGTCAAAGGCTTTTATTGACAATTACATTAAGTTTATGCAAAGATTTAATATTTGCAGTGTTGACCCTTCTTTTTGAAGACCTCTGCAATTCGCCCTGGCATGCTGTCAATCCATTTGTGGGCCACACACTGACTGATGGCCGCCCATTCTGCCTAATCAATGCTTGGAGTTTGTCAGAATTTGTGAGTATTTGTTTGTCCACCCACCTCTAGAGGATTGAGTTCTCAATGGGATTAAGATCTTGGGAGTTTCCTGGCCATGAATCCAAAATGTTGATGTTTTGATCCCTGAGCCACTTAGTTATCACTATTGCCTTATTGCAAGGTGCTCCATCATGCTGGAAAAGGCATTGTTCATCACCAAACTGTTCTTGGATGGTTGGGAGAAGTTGCTCTTGGAGGATGTTTTGGTGTCTTTATTCATGGTTGTGTTCTTAGGCAAAATTGTGTCATTCTCAAAGCTTTTGGCCATGACTGTATATTGTATGATTGTAATTGTGACTGTATGACACTGCAAAGTTTTGGGGTGCCTTACGAATAAACAATGATGGCTCTATGTCCTTCCTTCCTAGCTCTGGTAAATATAGACATCAAAATGAGTGCAAAATTAGTTGCAACCAATCATTGGCCTATTCATAAACAGTGATCAAGTAGGTTTTAGGAAAGCCACGGATAATACCCAGCATATTTTCAACCTCATCCACTCTCTTTTGACCAAAACTTTTTCTATGTTACTTTTATCCCTTGATGACAAGTAGGTATATTGCTTTCTTGGAACTACATGAAACAAGTGTGGATCAATAACTTCATATTTTCATTATAGTAGAGTTTTTTTATTGATCCATATACTATAGCGGTTAACAATGGTTTAAATCTAGACCATAAGACTACACCAGAGGGGATGTCTATTATCCCCTACTAACTTTTGCATAAGTAATAAAAAAATCTTTGCTGATGTGACAACAAATCTATCTCACATCATTTCTCTTCTATGCCGATGATGATTTGCTTGCCTTCATTAGCCCAGAGTCATTTCCGTCCCTCCATGAATTTTTTGTTCAGTACAGCACTGGATCCTATTATAAATTAAACACAACACTAACTGACTTCCCTATATACTTACCTTCTCCTCCCTCACATCATTACAAATTATCTTCCCTTATGCATGGTAATATAAACCAATTAATTATTTGGTTATCCTAAGTGTGACCTAACTATTAGCTTCCCCTTCTCATCAAAATCAATCACATACATGTCTTGCTACACATAATAGGTTTCCTGGCTGGGAAAGATTGTATATGGCAAAATGATGATACCTCTAAAAATTCTCTATATGTTTAGAACCTCTGAACCATGAGCCTTTTTTATAGTTCTCCAGCCAGTGATATCTATCTACACCTCTCAAAATGGGAAGAGAAGCCTCCTTAACTAAAATTGAGCCCTACAACACTGCATGTATATTAGATGAAATCCGTTATTGGTTCCTGCCCTCTGGACAAAGGGTTTGGGTAGATTTGGAATGTTATACTATAACTGAAGGCCAAAACTCCTTACATTAGTAAATATAGGCTCCCCTGAACTGGACTTATTTCCATCCTTGAGATATACTTTTAAGAAATGGGTTGCTACTAATAGATTATGTTTAATATATCCCCCCCCCCCACACACACACACGTCACCTCCTTTCTATAACTTTTTTGCAGAAAATATCCAACCTCAACCTTTCAAAATGGAAATTATTTTTACTTATATTAATGCCTCCAAATCTGTCTCCTCATTAATTCACCCCATTCTCACGGCAAATATCCCCACCCTTGATTAACCCTTAGCACTTCATGCCTAAAGAGAAGGAAGGGTAATTAAAAGAAAATTTAGAATGGAAACCATGCAGGTATTTAGATGCTTCTTTTATTAGGGTATTTGTTTATGCCAGGCTAGGTAAAATGTAACACCCCTACTTTTCCTCGTCCCCTTGGACCTTGAGCTTAATCTAATTCAGTACTCTCCTGTCCATATAGGAACAAATTCCCTTTCCCCTTAACCTTCTTAAAACCTTCCAACTGAGGTAATGACATCTGATTCAGGCAGACGGAACATTATAAATAATTACCACGGTTACGTATGTATGTATATTCTTTGTTACTCCTATCTATGCCATTCAGGGGTTAATTGTTTATCACTACCTCTCCCTTCCTCTCCCCTTCCCTTCTCCATCTTTCCCCATAGCTAGAAAGTGTAAAGAAATGTATTGAAAAGAAAAAACCCTTTTAAAATATAGTATACATATTTAATAGTCCTATAGTCCTCATGGGAGTGTCCTGGATTTCTATATAGGTCCACTCACTTACTAGAAGCCTCATTCCTCTTCACAAGATTCCGCCCACCCACACCGATATGGCGGTTTGATAGATTAAGTGACTGTTTTAAAGCACATTTTTCCCATCGTCACAAACCAGGCACAGTTCATCATCATCATCATTTATTTACATAGCGCCACTAATTCCGCAGCGCTGTACAGAGAACTCACTCACATCAGTCCCTGCCCCATTGGAGCTTACAGTCTAAATTGCCTAATATATACACACACACACAGACAGACAGAGAGACTAGGGTCAATTTTTGATAGCAGCCAATTAACCTACCAATATGTTTTTGGAGTGTGGGAGGAAACCGGAGCACCCGGAGGAAACCCACGCAAACACAGGGAGAACATACAAACTCCACACAGATAAGGCCATGGTCAGGAATCAAACTCATGACCCCAGTGCTGTGAGGCAGAAGTGCTAACCACTAGGCCACTGTGCTGCCCAATTGGTAGGAAGGCACGATACATACGGTGCTATCATTTATTGGCCGCAGGTCGCTGCCTCCTTCAAGGTAACGGTGACTCTTGGCCCTTTATTGAGGAGGATCCCTAGACCCGCTTATTGAGCTCACGGCATTGTGAAACTAGAGGAGGTGCAGTCACTCTGACACCATGTTTAGCGCAGGCCATGCAGTGAGGGATTTGTTCCATTTGGTAAATGGCTGTACGATGGCCTCGCCATTTTCACGCTTGGTTGGGCCATCAGTCTAATCACCTATCCTGCAGTGCACTTTCTCCACCACCAGATTATTTAATAAACTGTGACCATTTAACCACTTTACAATGTCTCTGAGTCTTTATTTTAGATAAGCTAGTTTAAGTTGAGTAAGGTAATTTGTGAAGGGGAAGATTGGCATCCACGGTACGCAATTTATTGTTTTTTCCTGCAAAGAACTGTTGATGTTTCATAAACCTTCCGGCATCTATCTGCTGATTATTTTGCCAGTTTTACACCTGCCAAAGATGCCCATTACTGACACAAGCCAAAGCATGTTCCCACAGGATGACAAATTATTTTAGTGTTATTCCGTATTGCAGAGAATATCAGTAAATCTGGCAAGTAGTCACTTGTGTTTGTTTTGTTTTGTATTTTTTCAGTGGGCATAATATACTCTGCTTTGTATATAAAGAAAAACAATAAAGCAGTAGGGAAGAAATCTGTGCCCTGAAAAACACAATCCAAGCATGAATAAGTTCAACATAATGACATTGTAATGCAGCACATACAAAAGAATTGGAATATTTTTTTTTTTAGAAAGCCGAATTGATACTACAGAAGCACGGCTCTTTGATCTCACTAATGGAGTGCTCTGGTTCACAATTACATGACAAATATACACCACCCACTCATGATCTTAAGGTCCAGCTTTTATGTAATGTCTTTTAATTTTTACATGTGTTTATGTAATAAATATCTTTAGTATAAACGATATCACGCTAGATCCGTTTTTTTTGCCTTCTATATACCCTATGGAACATGCTTATCTGAGAGAGACCTGCTTATCCATTTGGGAGATCCTTAAAGAAACTTGAACCCAGGCCTGTTATTTCCCTTCATTTTGTAAGTGCACTCACATAAGAGATTGGGTGAAGATACCACATGCTATCTATCTTTACTTCTAGTTAAAGCACATTTATATTTTTTATCTGGTGAGTGGATTCACATAAGAAGAAAGGATTAAAGTCTTTCCACACATTCACCACATAACCTCAGCTTATGTGACTGTATTATACTATGTTGTGTTTTTATATTTTTTATATTATGTCATCAAACATTGGAAGAAAATTTTGAATGAAAAGATCTCCACACCTTTAAATTTAAGTATACTTTTTTATTTTTATTTTCACTTATGAATGTCTGTATCACCTATATTACTTGAGGAAATGTCCCTTTTTCCTATGTGATTACTACCACAGCGCTGTAACATTCCTATTTTTTGATTCACTTATGAGAAGTGTCTATGTGGCAGGCAGGCTGTGCGTCTTTTGTGGAAACAAAGAGTGCTCCATCCGTATATAAAATAAAAAAAGACACTACATACTTGAAAAAAAAATTAAATGAAAAAAATGGTAGTTCATTAAATAGTGCAGATGAATGAAGAGATTTGGATAGTTTCCATTCTCATTCTAATGTAACTAGTTCCCACAAATTCAGAAATATTGCACCTTTTATATTCACACTGTCATATTCTATAATGTGGAGCAGGAAATTGATTCATAAAGATATTATTCATTTTCTTGTTGGTATGACATATTGATATGACTGTTATACAGAGCAACCACATTAGTTTTTACATTACATTGTTTTTTCTAGCATACTGACTTAGACGTAGACTGATATGAGAGTTCCTCCCCAGAGTGCAGAACTGAAGAGACATGATACAAAACAAATAGACCCAACACAATTCTAGAACCCTATCTGGATTAGCTTTCACAGGCAGACCTAAACTGAAAGGTTCCCCAGACTACAAAGGTCAGGCCAAGAGCCATATATACAATGGTATGGATATCCACTAGACAGGGATAGCAGTATTCAAGTTTGGGTAAGATTTAATGAAGCTGGGAATTAATGCTAACAAAGGTAGTGAACCTTTCAAGATGAATATCAGAAAATATGCCGATTGGTTACCAAAAGATGTGAGCATAGGATGGGCATATATAGTAAAAAAAATAAAAAAGTAAATTCTTATGATTAATATAATACTCTTAACATGTTCCTGGAATAGAACACTATGGGCTAGATTTACTAAGCTGCGGGGTTTGAAAAAGTGGGGATGTTGCCTATAGCAACCAATCAGATTCTAGCTTTCATTTATTTAGTACCTTCTACAAAATGAAAGCTAGAATCTGATTGGTTGCTATAGGCAACATCCCCACTTTTTCAAACCCGCAGCTTAGTAAATCTAGCCCATGAAGTGTTGGACAGGGTTACTCAGCTAGCTTCATATAACGTTCACTACTGGTTTTATGGCAAGTGTAAGAGCCAGTTAAACACAAAAAGTAAGGATAATATTGATGCAATGAGTAAGTTCTGGACCCTAGCAATGTTAAAAAAATATATAACTTAAGAAATTATACCAGTTGTCATTTTATAATCATATGTAAAACCCCTTTCCCAGGTGTGCCTATGGAAGAGGTGTTTGTAGTAGAATAGTAGCATTCATCGTGGTCTCTCTTGCTCAGGGCCTCCACCTTAAACAGAATCATGTGGTGTCTTCATTAGGTAATGTCCAGGAAATCAGCAACACCAGAGGGAGACTAAGGGAACTCTCTACCCACCTCTTATCTATTACCTCAGATACACAAATCAAATAGCGGTGCTACTTGCTGGTCTTTAGAAGCCACACAAGAATGTTTATTTCTAAAGCGTGATGACCACTAAATGTTTCAACTTTTATAGCAAAAACATACTTTTCAAAAGAAGGTTGCTTTGCAATATAAAAATAAAAGGGCCAAGTGGAATAGCAATATATATGGGAAATGTTTTGTACTATAGACAGTGTCTCTCCTTTTCCCACCTTCTAGCCTTTATTAAATAAACTAAGAGGTACCCCAGGCACAGTTATCAGTATATTCATCCGCTAAACACTATTTGTTACTAGAAACAGTATACTATAATCTAATTAGTCAATCAGTAATCAAACATAAGCTGCGGACACACTTAGACACGCTCAAACAGTACAATGCTAAAATCAAGCAATGAGACAGCAATACAGTAATTAATATCCAAATATTTGGTATCCTGTAGTATAAAAGGTACAGATCCTTGCTGACTTGATCCAAGACTTTAGGAACATGTATGCAATTCAGATGAATAAAGAAATAACATAGCTCACTTGAATCACTGGGCTTGGCAGAGCATGAAAACTAACAGTAATAAGACACACCTTGCAGAATCTTTCCTCCAGAAAGAAATATGCTCCTTCTCATTCGCTTGATATTTCTCAAAATGGAGGTAGAAACTGGTGCAAACAAAATGGTGTCTGACCGTTTCCTAATACTCCTAAAATTATCCACTAGTCCCTTTTTCTCCTTGACTGTGCCTCTGTGTCATGAACCCGATTCCTATTTCCACAGCACACTTTCCACTGCACACTTACTAATTTCTACTCAATTAAAAAGCAGGTAGCCATCTTTTCATCTGAACCAATATGTTACTTATTAATTCATTTGGAACTAGTGAAATCACTGATACATAATTCTGTAACTACTTCCTAGTGAATTGATGGGCTCAATGTTCATAAATATTGGTTAAGACAACAACATGGTTGTCTGCACTTGAAGAAATAAACAGGAAAACACACTATTACAGTAAGACTAAATGACGTAAAAGTTATTGCTCAATAACAGCTTGTTGAGACAGCAACAAGCATATTTCTCACACACCATCCCCGGAGGTATTTGAAGAAAACCAATAGTTAGAGTATACAAAAAAATTCAAAAGCAAATAACATTGAATGTTTTCTTGTATGTATACATTCCTCACAGGAGAGTGTGTGAAAGTAAACGAAAGATGCCACCAGTCTTAATAATATATTATTTAATCAACTTAATAATCCATTCTTCAATCAACTTTTGTTTTCATTCATCTGGCCCCATATGGGCCTTTCAGTCAGTGCAAGTGCTGGGCAGGACACCAAAGCCCTGAGGGCATACGTGGGCTTGGAGGCTGGGCTGCAATTGCTTTGCTTTCCAACCCTGTCTGTGGGTAAGGATTTGGAGCAGAGAGCAATTACAGTCCTGCCTGAAATTTCTGACTAAAGCATTCACTCCTTCGCACACCATTATCCGTGTAAGGGAGAGAATGGCACGGAGAGAGCTGGCAGCAGCTTTCTGGATTCAGATCGGACACTGCCAGTTGAGAACCACGATATAAAGGATGCAATAAGATTTTAAAAATCATTAACGAATCACAAAATATGCAAGTGCATGGTAATATTTATTTTGTGCAAATATACCTAATCATCCACCTCGTCTACAATTTGTATTTTTGAACTACCCGGAAAATCTATATATTTGACTTTTAGCGAATTTGTAAATCTCATTGGAAATGTGTATGGTGGAAAGAGTGAAAACATTACTTCAAAATCCAGCCTACTAACACATTAGGAACACTCTGTTCATAAGCCTCAAGTTTTACTTAGCAACCAATCAGATTTTAACTTTCATTTATTTAGTACATTCTACAAATTGATAGCTAGAATCTGATTGGTTGCTATAGGCAACACCTCCACTTTTCAAACCTGCCAGAAACTCGCAGCTTGATACATTTACATCTTAGGGTGTTAGATCTCCAAACATGTCAAAGATCCATAACCTACATTGGAAAAATATTGGTAAATATGTTGATAGCATCTATCATACATCCCGTGACATTATTTTTTGAAACAAAGAGAATAAGACAATTTTATCTCAGCTTCAATGTCAGCACAAGGTTATATTGTTGAGTTGGACCTCAGAATGTAGATAAAAATTTAAATGCTTCAAATATTCTCATAGATTGTTTACATTTTTTAAATTATTTTTTATAATTATTTTCTACTAGCTCTGTAGGTAAAAAGCTGTGACTGTTTGATAGAAGAAATTGGGGCAATTAATGAGAAAACTGACCTCGCACATCTCTTTCCCTTTAAATGGGCATCTTATATAGACAAGGTACATTAGTTAGCCTACTTCTAGTTCAAAACTTTCTTTTGGTATTGCAGAGTTTGGATGACAGCCCAAAATTCTGCTGGTATTAGTTTAATTAAATATACATTTCTGTGTCTGCCACAGGGGATTAAACACACAAGAGTTAGTAATTGTGTGTACTATGTACATGCTTATGTTTAAACAGGTGTGAACAGAACTGTGTATATTTTTAAGGTGTCTGGCCCCAGACGATCTGGTTTAGACTGAAATGCCACAGTTGAGTGTTTGCTTGCCATTTGTTAGTTCCTCTTTTATGGTGCTTTCTGTGGTTTGCTGCCTGGCACCCAGCCAGTGTCAGAGGAAATGTTGAATCCACTACCTGAAGTTTACAGACAGAATGGTGACAACTTCACTCACATCCCTCAGCACTGTGATGCTATTCTGGTGTTGTGGCTTGAGAATCCGATCACACATAGTCACATACATCTTTGTAAACTATTTCACATCTCAGTTCATTATCCCTTCTGCACCTGCCTACAGCCCATTACTCACTTTTTTTTTTTACGAAGAGATTACAGAACAGGTGCAAATTAAACACGTTCATATAACCCTTGCATTTCAATCACACTACAGCTTTATTTAGCACTGCATTCAACAGACTATTTCAGCAATTACTATCATTTTTAAGAATTCATATTTGGGAGTTTTTGTCTTTGTCTACCTTTGTCAGGTCTGATGACAGAGCAATTATGTATCTGGAACAGTAATTTAAGCTGAACAGTTGTGTTGCAACTATCTAGATTTGCTAGCACTTAAAGTTGTATTTGTACATTGCACATTTACCAATATAGCTTGCATCATAATATAATTCAAAATAACAAAATAAATTATAAAACACATTTCTAATAACCTTTAAAGTCCCCACCATTAACATAAAAATATATTTATTTTGCTAATTTTACAGATAATGGGCCTGATTCATGTTGGGACCTGCACGCAACTTGCTTTTTAATAAAGAGCACGGAACTTGAGCGTAGATCTAACTGTATTCAAATCCAAACGAATCTCAAGATACATTTCCATTTGAATCTGGGTGTAAGTGCGCTCTGCCTAAACGTTACTTGCCGTATGTAAACAGATAGGACTGATTGCAGTAAATGCACAAGCGTCTGTTCACTAAAAAATCACATAAGAACACATAAAAAATGTTTTATTATAAAATAAATGAAAAACTTAACAATGTAATCATTAATAAAAATATATATATTTTTTTTTTTTACATTGAATACATAAACCAAGATGTGTTAATGCATACTGTACACACAATGCATTTATATACTCATTTTCTTTGCTATCTAGTGGCACACATATGTTTCGTTTTTAGTACAAAGACTATACCAGGTCAGTCATCACTATCAGTTGACATTTAAATCTGCCCTGTACTGGTGCAAGTAATACGGCTGAAAACAGGCGTACTTAGGAGAAACACAGGACTTGAATCAGCCGCGTCTGCGTCGGAACGCCCTTACAGTTTACTGTACATGGCCTACGTTAGTTCGTCCTTTTCCTCCCCATTCCGCCTTTCAATTCGTAGGCAGTCATGTCATTTGCATTCAGACATGAATTGCACGCAATTGTGTTTATTGGCGTAAGCTCAATTTATGGGCATGCGCAGATCTACTTCACACAAGATACGGCACACAAATGGACTTACGTCTGAAGAGGATTCAGGCCCAACGTTTACAGTCCAGTGCTTTGATCTATATCTGCACCATCATTTCCCATGACATCACTTGTGCAGAATAAGATTGGTGTATTATTCTAATGGAAATGATCGATTTTCGGACAGCTCATGTGATTTGTCAGAGATTTTGCAAAGCAACATGCAAAACAACGTTCTATATTCATATCTATAATAAGAAAAGTATGTGAGTTTAGCCTATTGCTTACCTTTTTCAGCACTGGTTGATCTTGTGACACTTATGACATTGTCTATGAGACAGTGGCTGGTCGATAAGATGATTCCCATAAGTGGTGTCAAACAGATGCTGTTCCTACAGCTATCATAGAGGTAACACCATTTCTGAACATGGAGGTGGCTTACTGAAAGATCTCTGAATAACTGCATTTTTGCTACAAAATAAGAACAAGCAGCGGTAGCTGCCTGCCAAGTCTCATTGTAGTGAACAAGGAAGGGAGAGGGGAGAGATCAATTTATACTGTGTTAACATGTGTTAATGTGTCAACTGCATTCTCCAGTTTACAAAAACATTGTTTAGGCACAACATTTAGTATGACATTATTTTACACCACAAAGCATTGTTTTAGTAGTTTTAGTTATTTTAGTAATCTTCAAACCAGTGTTTTATCAGGATATTGAATTTTGATTTCAGACCACACTTATTGTTCAGTTAAAGGGTATTTTACTTAAATAACTGTCAAACTCTCAATAAATAAATGTTTTTTTTCTAACTCCACCACTTGTTTTTAAATAACTTTCCCTGCGCTCTCTATCCCATTGTCCTTAGTCTTCACAGCTTGGTGTGTCCTGTCTGTTTTTAAACCATAAATGAAGTGGTAGGGATCATTACTGCTACACCTTCATTGTAGTGTATATGATATAATGACAGCTGCACACTAATCTGTATGTGATTTTAATGCAGCTGTATACACTGCAGTGCTCCATCTGAGAAGTCTTGAAGTGTAGTGTCGGATCCCCCCTCCCTCTGTAAAGAGGACCTATATGCTATAAAAATGAGGGATGTGCACCGGCCACTTTTGGTGTCTCATGTTTTGTGTTTTGGATTCGGATTTACTTGAGGTTTTGGGTTCGGATTTGTTTCGCAAAACACCTGACGAAAGGTTTTGGTTCAGATTTAAGGTTTTGGATTTATTTTGAAAAATAAAGCACAGCACAGCACAGCACAGCACGAGATATAGCAGGACAGAGGACCACCTAACACAACCTCCCTCTACCCTGATCAATGCCCGAGTGAAGATGGCGGAGGCTAGGGGGGAATTTATAGAATACAAGTATCGCGAGATCCGACAGCGGGATAATGACTCAGAGCCTCGGTTTCAGTTTTGCAATTGGCGGGAATACCCGGATCTGTCTCGGATCCGGCTCGGATCGGCAACGTTCGGGTGGGCTCGGATTTCAGATATCCGAGCCCGCTCATCTCTAATAAAAATAGATGAGGGATGGACATTCTAGCCTGGTCATCTGAACATGTACTCTCACACTCAGCTCTTTATGGTGGAAGTCTAGGCACACGTGCACAATTGAGAAGCATGGAGGGATGTACACAATAAGCAGTCAAGCTAAAGATGGATGTTCTGTTGCTGTTTGGTAGTCATGATACCCCAACAGGGCTTTTCATTGACATTCTGCACAACAAGAGGAAGAGAAGGAAGGGATAAATACATTATGATGGGGGAGGGGGTGGGGCAGATGAAAAGTTATTTATTGAGAGTTTACTGGTCCTTTAAATAGCAGTGAATTTGTATTGCTGGTTCCTGTGAAAAAATGACAATGTTGTCCAATAGCTTTTCCCTATTTACACTGCATTTGTAGTGCTCTCTCATACATACTATAATCACTGACATGGCAAACGGTAAACTCCCATGTAAACAGGTCTGAGCCTTCACCTCTGAAGTATATCAGATTGCCCATCACAGGTTTACATTGCCCCGACCAATAAGTTGATCAATGATTGGCTGGTCATTCTAAATTACATTCTGCCAGATATGTGAATACTGTCACACATCGGGTTCTTAGTCACACTTACTATGTCTGCCACTGTCATCTCACGGCTATACGGGTCTCTCCTGATCACCTACGACAGTCTTGAGCACCACTTCTTCATTTGTAAACAAATACCTAGGGGAATATTTACTAAATTGCGGGTTTGAAAAAGTGGAGATGTTGCCTATAGCATCCAATCAGATTCTAGCTGTCATTTTGTAGAATGTTCTAAATAAATGATAGCTAGAATCTGATTGGTTGCTATAGGCAACATCTCCACTTTTCAAACCCACAGGAAACTCGAAGCTTAATAACTTTATCCCTTACTCTTTCTTCTGCTGCATGGGTGTAGCCATCTTGGATTCAGTTAGGTGATCTTTCCAGCTCATCCAGATTTAGCAGATGTGATTACATGATCAGTGTAACCAATAGGTATTAGGAACACCCTATTTAAACCTGCTCCTGAGATCTGCTCATTGCCAGAATAACACACTTCACTCCTGAGGATATTTTTTGGCTCCAGGCTCCAGTTGTTTTCAGCACTGTACCTGAATATCCTGCATTACCGTGTGATCATCTCTGCAAGTATCCTGCATTTACAAAGTGCATGTCTCTCTGCAAATACACTGCATTACCAAGTGATCATCTTTGTGCAAATACCTTGCATTACCAAGCAATCATCTCTCTGCAAGTTCCCTGTATTTCCAAACTGCTCATCCTCCTGCAAGAATTCTGCATTCGTGAAGAGTGCTTAATTCAGCAATATCTAGTGCTTATTCTGCAGTGCCTGGGGTTTTACCGGTATCACCAGTTCTGTAGCTGTGGCTGATTCTAAGTCTCTAGGGTTTATTTCCAGTTCTGTGTGTGTTCCAGGTCTGTGGTTGTCTCACAGTACCGAGTTCACCATTCCTAGTCACAGTTCTGAGTTCCTGTCTCCAGGCTCATTCTGTTATGAGTTTCTGTGTGTCAGACATTCTGGGGCATATTCAATTAGCTTTCGGATTCGCGGTAACGCGCGTTACCGCAAAAAGTGCGCGTTCTTGCGGGTATTACGGTACCGCATTAACGCGGATTTTCGTTCGCAACCCTATGGGCTGCGAACGAAAATCCACGTTATTGCGGTACCGTGTATTACGTTTCGCGGCTGTTCCGGCGCGTTACCGCGAATCCAAAAGCTAATTGAATATGCCCCTCTGAGTTCCTAATAGCGGGTTCCAGTTCCATGTGCCTGGATACAGGTGTCGGGATTGAGTTCCCACGAACAATTCCAGAGTGTAGTTACAGTGGATTCCAGTTCTGTGCTCTGACGCAGACCCTGGCCCTAGACTCTTATCCTGCTTATTGTGTTCCAGATGCGGGTTTATCAAGGCCACCAGCTTCTCTTACACTCCTGCTTCAGCAAAAATCAAGAGTTCTGAATCGGATTAAGATCGTCACAGTTTGTTCTGAGGCAATAGATCTTGGCAGAACGCATCGAGATGCAAGAAACCAATAAATTTTGAGATTCCTGCAAAATTTGTCCACACATGCCTTGCAGGTATTCTTCAATCACCCACCATCTCATATCCCACCCGAGCCAGTAAGACCTGCTTCACTGCCTACTCCATCTAGACTTCTTCTTTTCACACCAAGAAAATAGGACACAGATTCTAAGAACTACTATGGGTTTCTCAATCAATGTAGTATACACTTTGAACTACAGCCTGGTAATTTTGCTATTGCTTGTACCAAAACTGCTTACATTTGTTCAATACTATCAGGGCAAGCTCTGGCGTGGTGGGCATCACCCCTTTGGGAAAAAATATGTCCCAATTCTGTCTGACATTGATAACTTCCTTTCTACCTTCCGCAGAGTTTTCGATAAACCTGGAATATCTATGTCAGCCGATTCAGCTATTCTGCGCCTACGGCAGAGTCATTGGTCTGTGGCTCAATACGACATTCAATTTCAAACACTTTGCTCTGAGCTGTCTTGGGAAAATGTGGCTCTTGTTGTGGTCCTCTGGCAGGGCCTGTCTGACCATGTTAAAAACGAATTAGCATCTCAGGAGCTACCCACAACTCTCGACAAGAGATTACCATCTGCAATCGAGTAGACCTTTGGTTCAGGGAAAGAGCCCTAGAAAAGCGGAAGCTTGAGTGCCCCAGGTTCTGCCCTATTTCTCAGGTTTGTCCTCCATCTCCTCCTTTCAAAGAACCCATGTAACTGAGCAATGCCCGTCTTTCACCAGCAGACTGGGAACGGCAAGATAGAGAGAAACTTTTCCTGTACTGTGCCAGTTCTGGACATCTGCTACGTTCTAGCTGAAAGTGGGTAAGTCAGTCTAGGAGTTGCCCTTCGCTCCCCACAAGGCAAGGACTGTATTATCCCAGTCACTCTGAAGCATGCACAAGGCTCCCAATACATCTCAGTCCTGCTGGACTCTGGAGCTTCTGGAAATTTAGCAACTGAATTAGTCATTCCACTTTTGAAAGTTCCTATGGCTGTCTTTCTCACTGCGGTTGATGGCAGCTGAATTCCTAGGGGTATGTCAGGGAATTCGCAGGTGATCTTAGGATCCCCTGAATCTGCCTGATTTGGCCTAACTCAACCCAAGGGCACGGAGTCTAACGGAACAGGTGGTCTTCACCAGGAACCCCTGCAAGGAGGTATGGTCTTAACAGCCCCTGCCCCACAGGTTGCAGCCCCCCGAGAGAGTACCAGGCAGATCAGTTTGGGAGAGCAGAGAACAGAGAATAGCCAGTAGCTGTACACTAGGTGGTAACTCAGAACAGGTAGCAACGAAGTCACTGGAACAACATGGAATTTCAATGAGGTCTGCAGACAGGAGATACTGAACTGTAGCTGGACACTAGAGAGCTAACTCAGGGTAGGTAGCAACAGAGTTACTGGTACAGCGTGGAAGTTCAATGAGGTCTGCCCGCAAGAGATACTGAACTGTAGCTGGACACTAGAGAGATAACTCAGAGTAGGTAGCAACGGAGTCACTGGAACAGCGTGGAAGTTCAATGAGTGATCTGCAGATAGAATTCCAGGAGCTGAGAGAGAAAGAGCTAGGTCCTACCATTTGCAGGGAAGTGAGCACAAAGAACAGGCACCTGACAGCTAGGTCAGGTTCTTTAAATATCCCTCCAATAGATTTGGGCCAATGATGGATGAGTGGAAGGTCTTAAACAGACGAACAGGTCTGCACATGCGCAGACCCGAAAGCAAGATGGCGCCCCCGCCATCAGGAGGATGCGGCCGCGATCGCCGGGACTACTGCTTGCCAGGGGGGAGGTAATACCGTCCGTATCCACTCGCGGGGTCGGCGTGTGACAGGGTACCATTACTCATCAGACTTCTCCAGAGATGCTTCAAATAGGAGCCCTGTATTCCGTAACTCTTACTATTCTGGTCATCCCTGAAACCATCATTCTTGTGGTCCCCGGGTTCCCATGGCTTCAAACGCATAATCCCCATACTAACTGGGGATTATGCGTTTCGCAAATCTTGGCATGGGGTCCAAATTGTTCCAGATTTTGTTTACAACGTGTTCTTCCACATTGCTCCACCTCTGATAAAGCCACCGCAGAGTTTATCCCCTTTCGCTCCCAGAGACATAATCCATGTCTAAATATATTACACAGAACTTGGAGAGAGGCTTCATCATCTTTTTGTAAAGAAAAAGGACGGTGGCTTATATCCCTGCATCAATTAATGGGGGCTTAACAACAAAACTCAAGAACCGATATCTTCTGCCCCTCATCGCAGAGTTATTTGAGTCAAAGGTGCCAAAATATATTCAACTGGCTTGCACCACTCACCACCCTCACCCAAAAAATAGCCAATCCTGCTATATGGTCTGAAGAAGCCAAAGTACTTTTCAGCTTTTGAAAAAAGCATTTATTTCTGCTCCTATTCTCAGCAACCTGATTTAACCTCCGTTCTATTTGGATGTTGATGCTTCATCTGTCGTAGAAAGGGCAGTTCTGTCTCAAATGTCAACTGATGCGCAATGCAACCCTGAAGGTTCTTCCGAAATTTATTAACAGCTGAATGCAATTATGCCATAGGAGACAAAGAACTGCTTGCAATCAAATCGGTGCTCAAAGAGTGGAGGTATTTACTTGAGGGAGTTCGTTATCTTGTCACATATACACAGATTACAAGAATCTACTCTATCTTAAAACAGAACATTGCATTAATCTAGGTCAGGCCCGGTGGGCACTGTTCTTTTCTCATTTGGAAAAATCACAAGGCCAATGCTCTGCGACGCTCTATGGTGGAAGAGGAAGGTTCCACCGCAATGGATCTGCTGCCTATCATTAATCCACTAACTATCAGAGTCAATAAACCTGACAACATCCCTTCCCAGGCTTTTGTTCCTGAGAATCTGCAGAAGAAATTGCCCCTATGGGCACAATGTTCCATATTTGCAGGACATGCAGGCCTCCTCAAAAATCAGTCTTTTATCTTGAGAAGCTATTGGCTGCACACGCTTCTTCCAGATGTCCAGCAATTTATTTCTGCATGTGCTAACTGTGCCCAGCATAAAAGTTTCAGGCAATCTTCAGCTAGTCAACTTTTGCCTTATCCAGTCCCACCAAACCCTGGACTCATATTTATATGGACTTTATTTCTGATTTGCCTAACAATTTAACTACAGTCTGGGTCATCATTGATTGATTTTCCAAAATGGCACACTTCGTTCCCCTCCATGGTCTCCCATCAACACTTATACTGGCTCAGCTATTTATCAAATAATTCCTCCATTGGATGGTTGTCCTGAAGAAATCATCACAGATAAGGGAGTTCAGTTTCTGGTAAATTTCTGGCACTCCTTGTGCCAAGCACTACAGATCAAACTTCTTTTCAGCCTATCATCCCTAGTACAATGGGCAAACGTAGAGAGTCAATCAGGACCTAGAAGCATTTCACTGTTTGTTTATCTCCTCTTCTGAGGACGACTGTGTAAATCTGCTTCCCTGGGCAGAATTTCCACATAATAACCATTATCATGAATCCTCTGCTTCCACTCTGTTTCACATAAATTATGGTCTACACCCCAGGGTACCATTGTTTACTCCACTACCAACAGCCTCAGTACCTGCTTCTTCTTAAAGAATTTTGCAGGCCACTGGCCCCAATCTCTACTTAAAACATCCAAATGCTACAAAATTCAGGTCGACAAAAAGCAACAAGCCATTACAAGCTTGAAAACTGCAGGACAACACAATATCAGGCACCCAAAATTATGAAATTATGTTTTAAAAAAATGTGTGCCACCCCACTCCTCAAACAAATTAACCCTAGTGCTGCCAGACTAGAGTTGGTAGTAGCAAAATTGGCAGGACAAAAAGAGTGGGTTCCCCCCGGTTTAACTATAATCAACACTTGCCAGGGCTGGTGGCAGTATAGCAGGGGAATGGGGCCATATCTCCAGAAGGATATAAATATATTAGAGACTGTGCAAAGAAGGGCATCTAAAATGGTGCATGGCCTACAGCACAAAACTTACTCAGATATACTAAAAGATCTTAGTATGTACAGTTTGTAGAGAAGAAGGGAAAGGGGGGCATGTTAGAAACTTTCAAATATATCAAGGCTTCTAACAAGGTACAGGAAGGAAACATTCTTCAAAGGAAGAGAAGTACACGAAGACATGCACTGGCACTGGAGGGCAGTATGTTGAGAGGAAATTTGCTGAAAAATTACTTCACAGAAAGGTAGCCGATAAGTGGAATAGCCTCCCATCAGAGGTGGTAGGAGCTAATACAGTAGAGTGGGGTCCCCCCAATTTAACTATAATCAACACTAGCCAGGGCTGGTGGCAGTATAGCAGGAGACCCTGCACTGTGGGGTCCATAATACCAAACCAGCCCCAGGCTAGTCAGCATGGGATTGGATTAACTAGGTAGTTGGGGTTGGCAAAAAAAAGTGTGGGCCCCCTCCCTAGAATACCCAGACCGGTGGTGAAAGCACTATGGCTCTTTCCATACCCCTGGGTGATGGGTGTAGAGTAATAAAATGGTTAATGTTATAAAGATACTATTTTGTGTTGGTGCACTACAGTTCCCAGCAAGCTCAGGCTGCCATTAACAGTCTGCACATGCTGGCACTTGTATTACTACAAGCACCAGCATATCCATGGCTGCCAGGGCATGCTGGCACTTTGGGAACCCCAAATGCCAGCATGCCCTGGCACCCTGGGCCTACTGGGATCTGTAATGCACCAACACAAAATGTAAATAAACCAGACTTCTCTTTGAAGCCACCACGTTTTATTTTTAAAAAATAAAAAAACATACATACACGCCATCCTCTATGCTCTTCATCTGGATGATCCATATTTTGTAAGCTTTTAATCCATAGTGTGTTTACCATAAAAAAAATAGACAATGCAAAACTAGTTCCCTTCTATAGGAACTCCTATTACAGAAATGCCCATGAGCATGCTGTCACTTTTAGTACCACAAATATGTACTTTAAACGGTGTACCCATCTGGAAATATTAAGTGTGTTGGATATACCTTTTGATGTTGATAAAGGTGTTCAGCGATGTTAATGTGGATGTTAAGCCACAACGCTTTTGTAATTTAAACAGGTTTCTCTTTATTAAAGAGAATAACAACAGAATGCAGGTACTCACAATAGTTGACTTGTAGTACAGCAGGCAATATACACTTTAAGCAGTACAGGTCCCTGTATGCAGATATTTATGCAGGCTTATGCACTCTTATATATGTGGATGCAGATATAAGTATGATTAACACACCACACTACCGTGCAGGTACTTGTGGCAGACTCCTCTAATATATATGTAGGCACAATAGGGAGCCTCTGGTCACCTTATAAGGGCTTTTGGGCAACTTATATTATTGTGGCACGCAGCTAACTCTGCTAACTCTGCTGCGACTTGTCCCCTTCAGTGTCTGACTAGAAGTAACGGCGCGAATAGCTGAACTTCCAGTTTACGAAGTCTGGGCATGCGCAGAAGCACAAATCGGACATTGGAGTCCTGCCCCATTTCTGGTTTCCTCTTAGACCACCGGGAATTACAGTGGTTTTCATAGCAATCCGACAAGGAGACGGAGCAAAGCGCTCCTATACTAACAAAGTGTTGGGACATCAAAATTTTTTATTATTGCCCCACTGGTAATGAAATAGTATGACACAAGTACATTTACAGAGGAGATGGTCCTAACAGAACTCTCAATACTGAAAGTGGATAATTCAATGGGGCCAGATGGGATACATCCGAGGATGCTAAAGGAGCTTAAAGGGGTGCTGGTGACACCATTAACAGAATTATTCAACCAGTTACTAGCTACAGGAATAATTCCAGAGGACTGGAGGAGAGTGAATGTAGTCCCACTGCACAAAAGTGGAAGCAAGGGAGAGACGAGCAACTACCAACCCATGAGCCTTACATCGGTAGTAGGGAAATTGATGGAAACATTCTTAAAAGAAAGAGAAGAGTAGAATACCCCAAATCCAGTAATTTGCAGGATCCCAGGCTGCATGGATAGCAAGATAGCAGAAGTTTGCCCCAGCTGATAGGTTGAGTGAGGGCTTTTCTTCTTTTGTCCAGAATAGGCGCATTGTCTACATTTGTGAAGCAAGTAAAAAGCAAGATTTTCATTTTGTGGCGCAAGATTATTGAAAAGGGTGGAGATGGAGGACTCATTTTTAGGGACATTCATTGCAGTGAACAAGGGAGCACGTGGCCATTTCCATTCTGCAGAATGACTTGTTTTTCACACTAGCTCCCAGAGAGTGGCAGTGTTAAAAAAACCTTCCAAACATGAAGAAGTGCCTCATGTAATAAAAACAGTCCTAAGATACCTCACATTCTTTATTAATTTAGGTCATAAATGAAGATAAACCAAGCAGTCTTTTATGAGAAAAGATGAAATGTTTAAAGCTGCCCACAGTTGCCCACTCCAAAGCTCCAGTCGCTGCATCATTTTATCCTGGTTCTCCCTTGTTTGTCTCACAGTGTGATGCTGTAGAGGAAGTGTGGCTGAGTGCACACAGTGTGTAGCTTTCTTTTGGTCCCTGGGACCACATTCCTTTCAAGTACCATTTTTGAATGGTAAACATGCGTCATGCCCATGGCAAACTGTGAACGTAACTTTAATTGAATTAAAAGGATGGTTATAAAGTGGTAGGAGATTGAAGTTTACTCTTTTGCAGACTGGCTCCCGCTAACTTAAGGGCACTTAAAATTTTCAAAGACATCTTCCAGGGGCAGAGAGTAAATGTGCACCTTGGAGATGGTACACAGACCATCTGGGTTCACCTGTGCGTTTTACAGAGTCCTTAGTAAATGAGGGCCTATATATCTGAACCTAAAGCATGTTTTACCCTTGTGTCATAACCAGGGACGTAACTAGGGCTGTGCGACAGGGGCGACCGCCCAGGGCGCAACGCTGAAGGGGGGGCGCAATTTAGGAATATTTTAGGCTAATTTAGTTAAAAATGAGGGCTTGGGGGGCGGCATTTGTCTTTCTCGCCCCAGGCGCTAGAATTCTAAGTTACGGCTTTGGTCATAAGTATTGGAGGCAACTGAATACAGGTAAACACGGCTCTCTTTAAGGGCTGCTGTAGCACACTAGCCTCGTCACTGGTATATATTGTCAGGGACATGGCCCACACATGGCAGTTTGCCAAAAGAAGATAGAGCTAAGTCATAGAGGCAAATAGGAGCTAGAGCTAAGAAATTATTAAGGAGCTAAATGCTTTCCATGTAATGGTTACATGGTAAGAATTTATCGCTTATGCGGATTGTAAGCTCTTTGGGTCAGTATTTATTCTACATTGCTTATTTTTCTGTAGCATTTGCCATATACCTCTGGGTCTGTATAAGTCAATGAATACTTATTCGCTTGTAAATATTTTTAAGAGTAAATTACTAGATATGTAGATGAATCTGAAAGATTTGTTAATATTTACATTTGTTGCCTACAAATGTTTATGTTAATACCTAAATGTTGTAGATTTAGTTTAATATAGACAAATGCAGAATATGGCATAATACCCTTTGTGAAAGATGAGCCACTTCTGTTGTCAATTAACAATACAGTTTCACAGCTGTTGTTCGTTGTGTTGTGGTTTGAATACCAACCACAAAACATTTGCATCAAGTCCATTAGATATTGCATTCTACAATAAGGCTAGTAAAATCCATCTTTACATCTCCAGTTTCCAAGCGCAGGCGGGATTTTGCAGCAGGAGACTGACAAGAGAGACAGGTGTATTAGGGTTGACAAGCTTTCTGGCTTAGCTGCACTTTCACAGAGGCAAAACAGAAAGCAACTGGCAGCCAAGGCACTGGTTTGTCTGATTCCTAAAGAATGCAAACTCAAATCTCAGTCCGTTTAAAACATGAAACTTGCAATAGACATTTATTGTTGAATAACAGTACATTTAAATAGAAAAGCCATGCAAAAACTTTTAAGTAAAATAGAACAATAGGATACTTTATTTAAGGCTTAAAAAAAAAAATATATATATATATATATATATATATATATATATAGTTAGAACACAAATAAAACAGAAGCAAACGGGTGTCTTCATCTATATAACTGTAGGTCTGATTGATGTTCAGACGTCACGTAAGTCCGTTTGCGTGAAAAAGCTCTGCACATGATCAGAAACAGACTTTACCCCAATGAACACAATTGCATGTAATCCATGTCTAAATGCAAAGTTGACACATCTGCCTATGACTTGAAGGGTGGAATGGGGTAGGAAGGGGTGAATGAATGTAGGCAATGTACAGTAGGGGCGTGCCAATGGAGCTGTGGATGATTCAAGTACTGGGTTTCTCTAAAGTACGTTATTTTAGCCTATCATTTGCACTGGCTATAGACATGTGTAAATACTGACTGATAGTGATTACTGTCAGGGCATCGTCTACCTGATTTATGTATTTATTGTGAAAAAAGAAAAAATAATGTTTCTTAATAATGATTATAGTATTATAATTATTATTGTTAATTTATTTGATAGAATTTTGTGTTTTACATGCATTTTGATGGGATTTTACATTGCACATATGTATGTGTGCATCCTGCACTGTGTTCTGTCTGTTAACATGTGACAGATACTGTTTAGGCAGAGCGTACTTACACCAAGATTCAAATTGAACGTATCTTGAGATTTTCTTGCAGTTGAAAGTGGTCAGAACTATGTTCAAGTTCCATGCTCAATTTTGACACTTGCTAGATGGCTGGAGGAAATTTTATAGTATGAACTGAGGAGAGGAAAGATAGAATGTATACAGGAAACAGAACAGGAGTAGGGTGAGGTGAGGCAATAAAGAAGTGCATACTATTTAAGGTATATATAACAAAATCTGTAGTAACAAATGCTAGGAGTCCTACAGGATAGGTGTCTAAATAGGCTAAAGAGAGTGGAAGGAACAGTACCCAAGGTCCTGGCCCATACTGCTCTTCAGTCTTGTTCCACAAATCCCACCTGAACTCAGCTGGCTGATCCTGCACCAACAAACAGAGAAGAGTATTATTCCTGGAACCACAACAATTGGAAGTATTCAAGGTTCCTGACTGGGACAAGTAGATGAGATCATTGCCCCACACACCTGGGCATTCTTTACCCTCAGCTGAAAGGGAAGGAAAGGGCTTACCTGTCCACACAGAAAACCGAGGAAAGCCCAAGAGGTATGTGCCCAACAATGACAGGCCCACACAGCATTATAATTACCAGACAAGTAGTACACCAAGGTTCCACTTCATGTGCGACTCTCATCCATGACTTTGGTGAAGACCCAAGAGAAGAACTCGCTGAAACTGCCAGCTGATGTCCTGAGATAAGAACCTAACTTGCTATCTAGGCTAACCATAAGCTACCTAAGGTAACACACCCTAGAACTGCTAGGCCCTAACAAGTATTTTACCTGCACAAGAAACTATAACAGGATAAAATGTGCAGACAGAAACAGACAGAAACTTATCACTACAACAATACTAGGCAACAACAAAATGTGCTGTGCAGTACGAGACTGGGGTGTGAGAATAATCTACATTAAAGTGGAGTGTGACTATGTCTGGGGTAGCCGCCAGTCATGCGGCTCCAGTACATCCCTAGAGGGTAATGTAACAGGAAAACAGGGCCCCGGAGCCACAGGTGCTGAAATGTCTGACAAATCTAGTGCCTAGGTGAATTCGGATATTGGAGTAAGGCCTAGTGCCTCAGCAAAGCCATGTGTCTGAGTAAGGCCTAGTACCTGGGTGAAGTCCATTGCCTGGAAAAAGCTTAGTGGTGAGTCGAGGCCTTGTAGTGAGCTGAGGCCCGGAGCAGATTGGGACAGGGACTGACTGAGGCTTAGGGCTGCTAAGGGCCTTGGGCTGGCTGACACCTGGAGCAGGTTGAGACCTGGGACTTACTGAGGCCTGGAGCATATTGCAGCCTGAGCTGACTGAGCCTTGGGGCAGGAGAAGACCTGGGGCAGGCTGAAAGACAGACATGGAACCCTCACCTGGTCCAGTTAGTTCCTACTGCTTCTGTCGCTGGACATGCATCTCCTTACCATCTTCTCTTCAGTGGTTTCCAGCGACCTGCCATAGACTTATATATATATATATATATATATATATATATATATATGTATGTAATTTTTTTTTAGTACTGTGCAACGATATTGAAACAACATTCAACAAATATATATCAGCATGACTTCAGTTATAACAAAAAGTAAATCACAGACTAATTAGTAAAGCACATAATCTTTAGAATTAAATTTATTTTTGATGCTATCAAGGTTTGTGTTAATAAGCCTACATAGTTTGGTGTCATCAGTAAATATGGAACCCCTACATTCTATACAATTTACAAGGTTATATGGTTCCATTTATTATATATAGGGTAGACTCTGGTACTATTCACTGCACAACTGTGCAGCTCCGTTCTCTATCTGGTACACAGGGCACATACGCAGCGTCTACGCTGCTTGCTAGATATTACTAAGAGAGCCGGAACTCAAGATAAAGCCGTGTATGCACAGTAGCGTTGTGCGCCGGGATTTGGCAATGTTCCACTTCTGGTCCCTAAACCACAGGGGACAAACAGAGATGGAGCGTAGTGCCCCTCTCCCAACAAACCACGCTTTCCCCACCACCAGTGTTATTACTCTACCTAATGTTTCCATTGTTCCTCACACGTCTTATATTGTAACTTATTTGGACAGGGCCATCTTTACCTTCTGTTGCATGTCATTGTATATAGTTTGTTTGTATTATGATCTATTAATATAGAGTGTTGAGTAATATGTTGGTGTTTTATAAATAAAAGATAATAATAATACTAGGCCGCAACTTGGCAAATTAAATCTAATGTAGATAAATGTTGGGTGAAACACCTAGGCAGTAACTATGCTATTTACACGTTAAATGGAATACACTTAGGGGAAACTGAGATGGAAAAGGACTTGGGAATACTAGTTGACAGGAAGCTGAATAGCAGAGCAAAGTGCCGGGTATCGGCTGCACAGGCTAATAAAAACCTGGCATACATAAAAAGAGGGATAAATGCCCACATCTTGATTATGGGGTACAAATTTGAGCGCCATACTTTAGGACAAGAATTTTAGAGGATGCACAGCTGGGCAATCTCATTAATGGAAAGGGAATGGAAGGGTTAAAATATTAGGAGAGGTTAGATAATATTTTTTGTTAATGTGGGGAAAAGATACCTTAGCAGAAACCTAATTTATATGTATCAACTAATTGATCAATAGTAAGATTTTTCTAGCAAACTTTTTATATCAAGGACCATAGATAGTCTGACAATCAGCATAGGTAGAGATTCTTTACTGTAAGTGTGGGTAAGCTGTGGAATCCCTTACCAAATTCACAATAAAATGTAAAAATGGATTAGATTCCTTTCCTATAAGAAATGGTAGAATGAGGATATTATGGGGTGATTGTTCCAGGAAATTTATCGTACTGCCAATTTTATGGTCAGGAAGGACAATCCAGTGTATTTATTTCACTAATTTATTCTCAAAATTAAATTCTGTGCTCAAATTTGATACCTCTGCTCTTGTCACAAATATATTGTCAAATGTAAATGCATGCATATCTCCTTTTTATGCCTCTAGTTCTCATTTAAGATCCACTATTGAAGGGATAATAATAGGATAATTCCTACGAAAAAAAATACTTTTTATTTACTGAAGTAAATTATTTGATAAAGAGATTCTGTGAGTGGGCAGTAGAACAGCTCTTATACAAGGCTAGAAAAGAGCAGTCACTTGAATTGTATTATGTATTAATTCGAATCAAGTACACTTTATCTCTATCTATAAAGAAAGATATGAGAAGGTGCAAAGAATTGTGAATAACTATGATTTTCTGAACAGATCTCTCTATAGGGGCTACACAATTCCCCCTCGTCACTGCAGAAAATGGATCTCCCACACAAAGGTGGAAAGTTTTCTCTTCCCCCTATTCAATGGGTAGACTGGCTGCTTGCGTGAAAGTCTCTTTAATTGCTTGCATGCAACACTTTCTCTGGCCACTAGGCAAATACATTTCTGGTTGTCACCTGAAGGTAGCAAGAAGATTCTGAAACAATAGTGGAATTAAAACTCAAATGTGTTTGAATCCCAATGTAACCCATACAGTATATCATAGTAACAGATAAAAAAAAATCAGGCAACGTGCCACCCTAAATGCTCAGACACCCCCAGTGGCAGACAGCTCCATTTCAGCGAGTCTGAATTCTACAGAGCAGCCGCAGCGCTGTCAAGAAGCATCCGCGGCAGTGCTGTATTATACCACAATACAGCACTGTCGCGGACGCTTTTTTGACAGCGCCGCGGCTGCTGTACAGTACTGTTGGTTCCCGGAGGGGAGGGGTTTCTGGAGAACCAGAAACCCCCCCTGCGTGCACCACTGGGTGCACGTAGCTCTGCCATCGCGAGCAGTACAGTGTGAAGCGGTACATACCTCCCATCTTTCCTTGCAGTCGGACCAAAACTCTGATTAAGTGGGAAAGTCACTCAAATTTGGGACTGACCCACCAAATTCAGTACAGTTGGTAGACTGTCCTGCTATCTCCTACCTGTTTTTACCACTTTCAATACCTGCGGCTGCTGGTTTCTTAAGGTCAGTTCCTGCTTGTGTATATCCTGGAATGTTCATGCCCTGTTTGGAAAAAAACCAGTTACATAAAATGTAGAAATCCCCAAACAGCCCCAGCATAAAATCAACAGCACCCACATTTAATAATTAATAGTATTCACATTTAATAATAGAACTGTTTTCCCCAACCAGCCCTAACATTAAATTAATTTAGTAAACTTTTAATAAATAAACTTATTTCAATCCCCACCAAACAGCCTGACAATAAATTAATAGCATATACAGATTTCAAATAAACCCATTTCCCACAACCATTGCCAACATTAAATAATTCAATTTTCATGTTTAACAAATAGCCCTCCTTCTCCACAAACTCAGCCTCATATTAAATTTATAGAACCCAAACCACCATAGCGTTATATTGAAAGTCCCATCAACTCACTTAAATTAATAGGCCCCACTATCAAATTAAAAATACCACCATCACCTCACAAATAAATTAATAGCACCCATCATTAAATAATTAGCCCCCAGCATTAAATTAATAGCCTACCAACATTACTCCAAAAACATACTAGTAGGTTAATTGGCTGCTATCAAAAATTGACCCTAGCCACTCTCTCTCTGTCTGTGTGTGTGTGTATGTTAGGAAATTTAGACTGTAAGCCCCAATGGGGCAGGGACTGATGTGAGTGAGTTCTCTGTACAGCGCTGCGGAATCAGTGGCGTTATATAAATAAATGGTGATAATGATGATGATTACATTAAGAACCCTTCCCTCACACATCTGCCCTGTGTTGGGAGAGGCAGACTCTTCTGTTGACCTCTCCTGTAGCCTGCACCTGGACAGCTTGTCCTTCTTCATGTCAAGTGACCCATATAATTGTCAAATGACCTTCCCAAATGTATGTATATATTGGTAATCCCTTCCAGCCTAGTCCAGCTAAGCACTAGCAGTCCTGGACTTGTAGCAATGTTCTGTGGCGACAGTTAGCATGAAGGTGCCTTATATAAAGATGAAGATGCCTGATACATTTTTTGTTTTGTTTGTTTAATATTAATATTTTTACATGGCCTTGTTATGCATTTCCCTATAAACTAAAACGTAAAAAAATGATCACATCCTTGCATGGTATTACTAGAATACAAGCAGGGCTGAAACCAGAGATTGCAGGGCCCAGTACAAATGTAACAGACAGGGCCCCCTTCTTTCTTCTCTCATGCCACCCTCATTTTTAAATTTTTCTCTACCCAACATATGTCTTCCCCCCACATTCTATACAGTCACTCCTCATCCCCGGTTCCTTCTAACCCCTGCAGCAGTTTACTTACCTGTCTGCATCTTCTTGCTGTATGCATTTGGTTTCTCTCTATTGACAGCGTTGTGATGCTATTAATAGTAAGGGTGTGCACCGGGCACTTTTAGTGTTTTGGGTTATGATTAGCTTGAGGTTTTGGGTTCTGATTTGTTTTGGCAAAACACCTGACGAAAGGTTTTGGTTCTGATTTAGGGTTTTGGGTTCTGATTTATTTTTAAAAAAGCATAAAAAGTGCTAAAATCTAGTTTTTTGTTTGTTTTTCACTCCTACGCAATTATTAACCTCAATAACATTCAATAACAATTATTTCCACTAATTTCCAGTGTATTTGGAACACCTCACACCTCACAATATTGTTTTTAGTCCAAAACGTTGGACCGAGGTAGCTTTCTGGACTGCGTAGTGGAGTGGCCCCGGTACCCAATTTGGATACCGGGGCCACAATAAAAAAACCTTAACTGGTCTCAATTCCACTGCACAGCTATCTGGACTGCGTAGTGTAGTGGCCCCAGTACACAATTTGGTACCGGGGCCACAATAAAAAAACCTTAACTGGTCTGAATTCCACTCTACAGATGGCTGATCCTACATCCTCTGCAGCATATACAGGGTGTAGTTCTAACGCGTCAATACCTCTTGTTTTTGACAATGACAGGTCATTTTAATTAATTTTGGATTTGGCCCCAACATTGAATGTAGTTTAATATCTGATACGCATTTATCTGGACTGCGTAGTGGAGTGGCCCCGGTACCCAATTTGGTACCGGGGCCACAATATAAAACCCTCAACTGGTCTGAATACCACTGCACAGATGGCGGACACCGGATGCATGTCTAACACCAACATAGCAGTTAAGGCTGCAGGTTTTTTTTTTTGTAACTACAAAAAAAAAAAACGTAGCAATAGAAATGGCAGTTCGTCTTTTTTGGAAATACAGAAAGAAAGAAAGAAAGTAGTAATAGAAATGGCAGTTCCTCTTTTTTTTAAATACAAAAAGAAAGTGAAGGTAGTCGCGGCGGCCGCGGGTACCGCCGCGACTCTCACCTAGTTCCTGTAGGCGTCCCGGTCGTCGCTATGGCAACCGGGACGTCACTTCCTGCCTTTTCCTGACCGTTGCCAGGGCAACGGTCGGACGCTAATTACAGGGGCGCTGCGTCCCGGCAGCTGGGAACAGCCGGGCGCATACGCAGAAGCGCCCACAAGCCTGTGGGCTGATTAATGTGGCAGGATTGAGCCTGCCCATGTGATTTCAGAGCTAGGCTCTGATTGGCCACTACTGGTATTTAAGGCAGTGAGGTCTGCAGCCTCACTCCTGGTTATAGCGTTCTGTCCTCAGTCCTGCTGCCTGCTTGTGCTATCCGTTTTGGTTCCTGCTACCTTGGATTTGACTTCCCGTGTTTTGACCCCTGCTTGTTATTGGACCTGTGACCCTTCTCTTCTGACCTCGACCTTTTGCCTGGACTTCGGATTTTGCTTCTCTGCCTGTGTGTTTGACCCTTCGCTTGTCTTTGGATATTGCATCTGTGCCTGTGACCCTTTGAACTAGGATTCTACTTAACTACAGCCCGCCAATCACTCCACTTCTGGGAACTCCTTTAAGTCAGTATACGTCACTCGACCCTCGGTCGGCCCGCAGCCCAGTCTGTCCCCACCACTAGGGGCTCCAGCGAACACCTGGCCTTCTGAGTAGTTCCCGAGTTTCACTGTACTGGCTTGGGAGTTCCTAACATTATAACCGGCCTAGGAAGATTGGTATCATACGGCCATGGACAGCGAGGAGTCGAATCTGTCCCTAGCCCAGATTCTGGCCAACCAGATACAGGCGGTTTCTCAAGTGGTGCAGAATTTATCCCAGCGCCTGGTAGTCCAGGAAGGGGCTTCTAGAGACCTGCAGCGCCAGCAAGTTCCCGCTGGTGACACACCAGAGCCTAAAATGAATTTGCCTGACCGATTCTCTGGAAGCAGGCCAGCCTTCCGTAATTTCAAAGAGAGCCGCAAGTTGTACTTCCGTTTGAAACCACGGTCATCTGGTTCTGAACAACAAAGGGTAGGGATCATCATCTCTTTACTCCAGGGTGATCCTCAGTCTTGGGCTTTCTCCTTGCCCTCAACAAGCCCAGCCTTGCAGTCAGTGGATGCCTTTTTTCAAGCTCTGGGGTTATTGTACGATGACCCGGACAGGGTAGCCTCAGCTGAGGCTCATCTCCGAACGCTAAGGCAAGGACGTCGCTCAGCGGAGGAGTATTGTGCGGAATTTCGGCGATGGTCCACTGATAGCACCTGGAACGACCCAGCATTGCGAAGTCAATTTCGCTTAGGACTTACCGAGCAAATTAAGGATTCCTTAGTCCAGTATCCGATATCCGACACGCTGGAGAACTTGATGCAACTTGTTATAAAAATTGATCGTTGGATCAGAGAGAGGAAGGCTGAACGGGAGTCCTCTGCTCTGATGGACGTTTTCACTAGCTCCGATAACACTTTGCCCGATTCCTCTGAACCCATGCAATTGGATGCTTACCGCTTGCCTCCGGAGGAACGCTCCAGAAGACGCTCACTAGGCCTGTGTATGTATTGTGGTCAACCAGGCCACTTAGTTCGCTCATGTCCCAACAAGCCGGGAAACTCCAAAACCTAAGTGCAGGTAAAGAGGTGCGCTTGGGTCTTCAGATTACCTCTTCAGAAAATCCTTTATTAGTCCCTGGTCGTCTAAGTTTCCGTGGGAGATCCATGGACCTGAAAGTGTTTCTTGACAGTGGTGCGGCTGGTAATTTTCTTGATATACATTTGGCTCAGTCGCTTGATATTCCGCATATCAAGTTAGGATCAAGCATCACCACATGTGGTTTGGATGGTAACCCCTTGCCTGGGGGAAGGATTCTCGCTAGGACTCCAATGGTTCGGTTGTCTGTAGGAGTCCTCCATACGGAGGAGTTCTCTTTCTATCTTATTAGTTGTCCCTCTGCTCCGTTGATATTTGGGTATCCCTGGCTTCGCAGTCATAATCCCCTTATTGACTGGAAAAATGGAGAGATTACTCGTTGGAGTCCCGAGTGTTCCACATCTTGCTTGACCCTGCCGCTTAGAATCCTACAGCCTAGTCCAGACTTATTGCCGGTACCCTACCAGGACTTCTCTGATGTGTTCTGCAAAAGGAAAGCTGATTCCCTTCCACCACATCGAGAATATGACTGCGCCATTGATTTAGTCCCGGGCTCCAAGTTGCCCAAAGGGCGGTTATACTCCTTGTCCATTCCAGAGACTCAGGCCATGGAGTTATACGTGGAGGAAAACCTGGAAAAGGGATTCATACGTCCTTCTAAATCTCCCGTAGGCGCAGGTTGCTTTTTCGTGTCAAAAAAAGATGGCAGTCTTAGACCATGCATTGATTTTCGTGGACTGAACAACATCACTATTAAGAATATGTACCCGTTACCGTTGATTTCGGTGTTGTTTGATCAATTAAAATCTGCCACTATATTTTCGAAGATTGACCTCAGAGGGGCTTACAATCTTATTCGAATCAAGAAAGGGGATGAATGGAAGACTGCTTTCAATACCCAGTCGGGACATTATGAATATCTCGTGATGCCATTCGGGTTATGCAACGCTCCGGCGGTTTTCCAGGACGTGATCAACGACGTTTTACGAGAGTTCCTGGGTAAAACAGTAGTTGTGTATCTGGATGATATTTTGATCTACTCTGAGTCCTTGCTTCAGCACCGTCAACATGTTCGCCAAGTTCTGCTGAAATTACGGGAACATCACCTATATGCAAAAAGGGAGAAATGCGAATTTGAGGTGGCCACTGTGTCATTTCTGGGATATATCATCTCCTCATCAGGATTCGCAATGGACCCTGCCAAAGTTCGAGCAATCCAGGATTGGGTCCTCCCTACTAATCTGAAGGCGATCCAGAGGTTCCTCGGATTCGCAAATTATTACCGGAGGTTTATTGACTCTTTTTCCTCGTTAGTGGCTCCTATCTCTGCCCTCACTCGAAAGGGAGCTAACCCAGACAAGTGGCCTTCGGAGGCATTGGCGAGTTTCTCGGCACTCAAAGCTGCTTTCATTTCGGCCCCAGTGCTGAGACATCCTGTTCCGGAACTTCCGTTCATTGTAGAGGTGGACGCTTCTGATATCGGGGCTGGCGCCATCCTTTCTCAGAAAGACCCAAGGAGCAAAAAATTACATCCTTGTGCATTTTTTTGTAACAAATTTCTATCTGCCGAATGTAATTATGATGTCGGCAATCGTGAATTGTTGGCCATTAAGTTGGCACTGGAGGAATGGCGACATTGGTTGGAGGGAGCTACTCATACCATCACCATCTTCACAGACCATAAAAACCTCCAATACATCCAGACCGCTAAAACCCTGAATCCTAGGCAGGCCCGCTGGGCCTTATTTTTCACCAGATTTAACTTCATTATTACATTCCGTCCAGGTTCTAAAAATACTAAGGCCGATTCCTTGTCTCAAAGTTTTTTGGCCCATCATCCTCAGTCTCCTGACCCGTTGCCTATTGTTCCTACAACTACTGTTCATCTCGGACTCACCCAGGATCTAGGAGCAACTATCCGGCGCTTCCAGAGAATCGCTCCGGTTCAGTCACCGGTCAACAAATTATTTGTCCCAGTCCATTTAAGGAAATCTGTTCTCATTGAAGGCCACAACAACCGCTGTGCTGGCCATCCGGGAATCCGTAGGACTATTGAGGTTCTTTCTCGTTGGTTGTGGTGGCCCACTTTGTCAGACGATGTGGAGAATTATGTTCGGGCTTGTCCTGAGTGTGCTAAAAACAAAACCGATAGGAACCGTCCTTCTGGGCTATTGTTACCCTTGCCGGCGCCGAGCAGGCCTTGGACCCATTTGTCGATGGATTTCATTGTCGACCTACCAGTATCCGCAAGACATAACACCATCCTGGTAGTTGTCGATCGGTTCAGTAAGATGGCACATTTTATAGCTTTGCCCAAGTTACCGGATGCCAGGACCCTGGCCACCTTGTTTTTGACGCATATTTTTCGTCTTCATGGGACTCCTGAAGATATCATATCGGATCGAGGATCCCAGTTTATTGCCCGGTTTTGGAAAGCCTTTTGTAAGTCCATCGGGATCTCTATCAGTCTGTCCTCAGCATTTCATCCCCAGTCGAATGGACAGACAGAGAGGACGAACCAAGCTCTGGAACAGTTTTTGCGCATCTATGTGTCTAAATTCCACGATAATTGGTCCTCTCTTTTGCCCTGGGAAGAATTCGCGTACAATAATTCTTGCTATTCCACTATTCATACATCCCCGTTTTTCTGCAACTTCGGGTTTCATCCAAAATCCAGCTCATTCTCTACTACTGTTCCCTGCGGGGATTCCGGAACACCTGCTTTTACGGCCAGGCTAAGGTCCATCTGGAAAAAGGTACACGCTGCACTAGGTCAAGCTTTCCGAAAATCCAAGGTCTTCGCTGACCGTCACTGTAGACCATGTTCATTGAAAGTGGGGGATCGGGTTTGGTTATCCACACGGAACATCAGGTTGCGGCAACTTTGTAAGAAGCTGGGGCCCCGATACATTGGACCGTTTCTAATTGAGAGGAAAATTAATCCAGTGGCATTTAGGTTAAAACTACCAACCGCCTTAAAAATACCTGCGACCTTTCATTGTTCGCTTCTGAAGAAAGTCGCCACTCTCAGTAAGTTCAATCAACCTTTCTCCAACAGGCCCCGGCCTCTGATGGTGAATGGAGACCATGAATATCTTGTCGAAAGAATCCTTGACTCAAGAAAGGTCCAAGGCCAACTTCAGTTCCTCGTACATTGGAAGGGTTATGGCCCTGAGGAACGATCTTGGATACCACAGAGGCGTCTCCATGCTGAAAGGCTCATTAAAGAGTTTTTTAATAAGTTTCCCACAAAACCTGGATGTCGGGGTTCCTTGACCCCTCCTCAAGGGGGGGTACTGTTAGTAGTCGCGGCGGCCGCGGGTACCGCCGTGACTCTCACCTAGTTCCTGTAGGCGTCCCGGTCGTCGCTATGGCAACCGGGACGTCACTTCCTGCCTTTTCCCGACCGTTGCCAGGGCAACGGTCGGACGCTAATTACAGGGGCGCTGCGTCCCGGCAGCTGGGAACAGCCGGGCGCATGCGCAGAAGCGCCCACAAGCCTGTGGGCTGATTAATGTGGCAGGATTGAGCCTGCCCATGTGATTTCAGAGCTAGGCTCTGATTGGCCACTACTGGTATTTAAGGCAGTGAGGTCTGCAGCCTCACTGCCGGTTATAGCGTTCTGTCCTCAGTCCTGCTGCCTGCTTGTGCTATCCGTTTTGGTTCCTGCTACCTTGGATTTGACTTCCCGTGTTTTGACCCCTGCTTGTTATTGGACCTGTGACCCTTCTCTTCTGACCTCGACCTTTTGCCTGGACTTCGGATTTTGCTTCTCTGCCTGTGTGTTTGACCCTTCGCTTGTCTTTGGATATTGCATCTGTGCCTGTGACCCTTTGACCTAGGATTCTACTTAACTACATCCCGCCAATCACTCCACTTCTGGGAACTCCTTTAAGTCAGTATACGTCACTCGACCCTCGGTTGGCCCGCAGCCCAGTCTGTCCCCACCACTAGGGGCTCCAGCGAACACCTGGCCTTCTGAGTAGTTCCCGAGTTTCACTGTACTGGCTTGGGAGTTCCTAACAGAAAGAAAGAAAGTAGTAATAGAAATGGCAGTTCCTCTTTTTGGGAACTACATATAGAATGAAAATATCAATAGAAATGGCAGTTCCTCTTTTTGGGAACTACATATAGAATGAAAATATAAATAGAAATGGCAGTTCCTCTTTTTGGGAACTACATATAGAATGAAAATATCAATAGAAATGGCAGTTCCTCTTTTTGGGAACTACATATAGAATTAAAATATAAATAGAAATGGCAGTTCCTCTTTTTGGGAACTACATATAGAATGAAAATATTAATAGAAATGGCAGTTCCTCTTTTTTTGAAATACAGAAAGAAAGAAAGAAAGTAGTAATAGAAATGGCAGTTCCTCTTTTTGGGAACTACATATAGAATGAAAGTATCAATAGAAATGGCAGTTCCTCTTTTTGGAACCTAGATATAGAATGAAAATATAAATAGAAATGGCAGTTCCTCTTTTTGGGAACTACATATAGAATGAAAATATCAATAGAAATGGCAGTTCCTCTTTTTGGGAACTACATATAGAATGAAATTATAAATAGAAATGGCAGTTCCTCTTTTTGGGAACTACATATAGAATGAAAATATTAATAGAAATGGCAGTTCTCGTTTTTTGAACTACACAAACAATGAACGTAGTAATAGAAATGGCAGTTCCTCTTTTTGGGAACTTAACAAGAATTAGAGCATTTTCTTTATTCAGAAATGATGAGTCTCTCTATTAGAGTGTAATGCCCCTTAAAACTCCTTTAAATAAAATAGTACGTATTCTAGGAGACCCTGTTTATATATTTAAATTGGTTCTGCAAAAATATGCATGATGATCACTGTACAGAGATCTGTAATAGAGCAGCGATTAAAGTGGCCTGATTTAAGGTCATGTAAGATCTTAAAGCACTCACAATTATATAGATACTGTATTCTAGTTAAAGACGCTGCCTAACGTGTATAAAAGTTGGCACTTATATAGCGCTTGCTTCACTGGGTGATGTGAGCAAGCGGAGTGTGTTAATATGTAGAGACCCTATCTAAACATTAATATGATAGAACAAATAGCAGCGCTGTATACGCTGTGTGTAGGTAAGGTAAGGATTTCAAATACCAGGACACTTGGTTTAGCCTAATCCCTGACAATGTAATATCACGGAAAGCCTATTTGATTATCAAGGCCAATGGCTAGCTTCTACTAAATCAGACAGAGTATGCAGCGCACGTCTAACACCAACATAGCTGTGCCGGTGACATGGCCTGCAGGAATATCTCTGATGGAGATAGAACTAGGCCCCAAAGAGCACATAATGCCAAAAAAAGAGTTGCAAGATGGTATTGTCCTTGGGCCCTCCCACCCACCCTGATGTTGTTGAAATAGGACATGCACACTTTAAGAAACCAATCATTTCAGCGACAGGGCCTACCAAACTACTGTGGCTGAAATGATAGGATGTCCCTAATTGGCCAAGATCCTTACCCCTGCTTATTTGAGCTTTACATAAGCTACATATGGCCATACATTTGTTGTCCGGATCCGGATAAAAATAACTCCAGACAGAAGAGGTGGATTTTTGGGTCTTCTGACCAGGCATGACGATGGGCTTTTTCATCCCATGGACAACAACTGTTTCCCCCCCTGGTGGCTCATTTATGATAACCACATCAGCATCCTCCTCGTCAAGTTCCTCCACAATGCCAGCTACATCAATACCTTGACACCTTGATTACCCAAATCTGAATCTACACTGTGGGTCATCCTTCCAGCATATGCAGAGGGTGTGCTGCAAATTGTGGATGGAGTCACCTCTTCCCGTACAGTGATGGGAAGGTCAGGCTTCGCAACCACCAACACCCTTGGACTCGCCTTGGGGATTTGTGATGTCATCTGTTTAGAAGACAGAGTTGTTTGCTGTTTTGTTGTTGTTGCTGACAGCATAACTCTCTTCAATAACTATCTTTTTGAGAGGGGGGGAGGAGGAGGGCTTAGATCCTTGGGTGAAGCTGAACCACTAGTCCTGAACACGGGCCAGGGCCTAAGCCGTTCCTTGCCACTCCGTGTCGTAAATGGCATATTGGCAAGTTTACGTTTCTCCTCAGATGTTTTCAATTTTCTTTTTTTGCTAATTTTAGTCAACTTTGGGTTTTTGGATTTTAAATGCCTTGTACTAGGAGATTGGGCATCGGCCTAGGCACACGACGTTGATGGTATTTCATCGTCTATGTCATGACTAGTGGCAGCAGCTTCAGCATTAGGAGGAAGTGGTTCTTGATCTTTCCCTACTTTATCCTCCAAATTTTGGTACTCCATTATATGCAGCACAAGAGAGCGTACCCCTAAACCACACACACTGGGCAAAGCCTTTACAAATTATCTGCGGCACAGGAGAGTACCACTGGACTGTATCTATACAGCAGTACCTAATTTTTGTGACAGCTGCAAGAGTGAACGTAGTGTGACTTTGAATTGAAATAGTACTACCTATTTTTTTCAACCTAATTTTTTTTTTTTCGTATAATTTTTTTATATTTATTTTTTTATAACTTTGGAATAATTTAGAAATAACAATGCCCTTAGCAGAACAGAGCACAGGACACAGCACCACTGGAATCAGCAGGACACAGCACTGCACAAAGCACCACTGGACTCAGCAGGACAGAGCACAGGACACAGCACCACTGGACTGGACTGAGCAGAACACAGCACAGCACAGTAAGAGAAATCACAGGACAGAGGACCACCTAACACACCCTCCCTCTTCCCTGATCAATGCCCGAGTGAAGATGGCGGCGGCAAGCGGGGAATTTAAAGGATCATGGTATCGCGAGATCCGACAGCGGAATTAAGAGTCAGAGCCTCGTTTTAAGTTTCGGAATCAGCGGCAATACCGGACATCGCTCGGATCTGACTCGGAATCACACTGTTCGGGTGGGCTCGGATTCCAGACATCCGAGCCCGCTCATCCTTAATTAATAGCATGATGTCAGCGACCCTGCAGAAAGCCTCTCTGCCTTGTCGCTGCTTTTTGTCCGAGAGCCGGGCACCTGGGGGCCTGGGACTGGAGCAAATGGCGGCAGCTCTGGGGTTCTGGGGCCCCAACATCTTGGTAGTGGCGGCAGACATGCCACCAAGATACAAGGGTGCTCGCTGCTGCATCCTTAATTACGCACCACCTCTAACATTTTAGAAGAAGCTGCTGTCTAGAAATGGCACCTGCTACCTCCCTTAATTCACTGTGGAGGCCCCTTCCACTAAAAAATTTATTTGTGCCCAGGGCTGGTGGGGCCCCACTCTACTGTTTGGCCCCATACTGCTGTACTCCCTGTACCCCCCTGATGATGGCCCTGAATACCAGCATGACAGGACTCTAGGTGGATAGTGTTGACTAAGCACTTAAACTGGTATACAGGGGACCCTGTGCTGTCCCCTGTATACCAGCATTTGGGGACAGCACCAAGAACCGCCTGAACGATGGGGTCCGGCTTTGTGGGGCAGGAGCTGTAAAAAAGCAGTATGTCCATCTTGCCAGAGACTCCAAGTACTGTGCTTAAAAGTGTTGGGGCTCTTCTTGACTCTCCTAGGTTGTGTGGGCTAGGGTAATGAACAATTTTTCTGGATCCATAATGCAAATATAATAAAAGGAAAAAGTAATAAAGCAAAAGTAAGCAAACACATGCACAATTAGAAAATAAACTTTATTTGAAAACAAGATTCCACAAACTCTTGTTTATTAACTATAAAAAAAATAATAATAATACACATACATTTTTGATCTGCTCTAGTCCATTGGGAAATACATCTTTCATTCATTACATTATTAAATTATATTACACATCAGTTAAAAACATAATTGGTACAATAAAAAAAAGAAATAAATGCAATAAGCAACAGGTCCCTTAGCTGGGACATGGAGCTTGTCCTTTCAGTGGCATCTGGAGGATTAATGCCATGCATGTACTCTTAAAACTATAGTGCCGACCTTAATATATTACAGGTCTGTATGTTATCTGTTCTGTTTCTGATTGGTTGCTTTACCTGTTAAATTCTCCATTCAATGTGCTCTCTTTATTGCCTTCTGGGGAGCTGGCAAAGAAACACGTGTCATGACCATGGTAGCTGGAGAACGCTGTCAATAGGGAACGCTGTCAATAGGCCATTTTTATTTATATTTGCTAGGAGCTGCTATCATGAATTGTTTGTAGTATTGAAATGATCTGAATATACTGGATTTTTTTTGTCAAAGTATTACTAAGTATATCGATATTTAACTTTACAGAATTTTTGCTGTTTTTATATGTAATCAGTAGGTTACTTATTTTTATACTTATTTAATCATGCGTAGTTATGGTATCAAGTGTTCACTGAATTATGTTGATTACACTGATAAAATATTCTAGTGTATTATTATGGCAATCTAAATAAGTGCACTTATGGAATTATGTTTTATATTTAATTTTGCTGATTATAATAATTCATTACCATTTTTTCATGATAATTTTATATTTTTAGCTGCCATATATTTCAATATTTACCTAATGATACACCAGACAGTACTCCTTCATAGTGTATATATTGTGAGAATTATATGTGTTTGCTTATTTTTGCTTTCTCATCTATAAAGATTAATAGTCATATATATTTGTAATCTATAATGGGTGTGCTCTTTTTGTGGTTTATATAGTATAGTTCAATTCACTAAGCACCCCTTAATATAGCTATTCTTTATAGCTTTTGGTTACTTATAATCGGTACACATAGCTAGAATTCATCTGTTATTAGTCACTTAAGCTTTTGTTTTCTCTGATTGTACGCTCAGGATATACCAGTGTTCACCATTGTTCATCATAGACAGTTTGTTTCTTAGCAACACTGTCTCTCGCTCTGCATTATAGGGTTTAGGACTTATTCACATCTGTCTGTTTTAAACCCTCTTCTCTTTCATTACAATTAAAAGCACATGAAAAGTGCATTGAAAGAAGGACCGTCAATGGTGTAGTTCACCTATGTTCTAACACATTAATGCTACATTCTGTTACATTTACCACTACAACCCATTGTATTAAAATGCAGAACATGAAAACATTGTAAACGCCCCAACAGAACGTGAAAATTATTCCTAAAGCACATGTTAGTTTTAATATCTCTCTAATAAGCTCTATCTCTTTAATATATCTCTAATATCTCTTTAATATATCTTTAATATATCTCTTTAATAAGCTCTCCTACCTTCTGTTTCCATCACTTTTAACTGCGCTCTCCAGCTACTCAGCTCACCTCCTCTCAGTCCCTCTGCCCTCTGTCTCCTCTCGCTTCTCTCCGCTCCCCTCAGTGACTCTCAACCTGTCATCCGTGCCCACCCTCTTGGGCCATAGTTACCTGCCTATACTCACTTTTCCCCTCCCTCCCTCTCTTTCATGCTGTGCCTGAACCCCCAGAGTTATAGTGCTTACTGTTACTTGTACTGTGCTGTTTCACCTTGTACTGTGCCTTTGTTTGTCCTTGTACGGCGCTACGGATACTTTGTGGCGCCCTATAAATAAAAATTAATAAAAATTAATAATAATAATATGTTTTTAAACCTTTATAGTGTTTGAATGAACCCTTAAAGTCACCATGCATATGTAACTCTTCACAGTTTTTTATTTGAATAAACTGTCACTGTAGAGATGAGCAAAATTGGTGATTTTGTATTTTTGTTGAATTTGAAGACTATGAATAGCGCTTGGACAATAACTAATAATTCATACTGCTGTGTGGTAAGCTTGTGTCAGCCACATGCAGAGTGAGACAATCCCACAGAACAGTTTTGAAGATCTTGCTACAATATAGGCTTGTAATGCACCATAGCTGTTTTTACTACTGTTTAGTAAGTGGACACCAAAACATTTTAAGTGTAAGTGAAAAGTATTTCGGCTCTCTACATTCTCTTTAAACTCCTGGGACACTTTTTATCATGTGATCTCCTAGTAGCTGGAATGTCAATGACAGGTGCTGCAACAAATCTTTCTGCAATCAAAGCATCAATATAAATCAGAAGATATGTTGAGAAACATATATAGTCCATTTTTTATGGAAGGATAAAAGGCCTATGTAGATTTTAATGGCGATATCATAATAGTAATAATTTTTTTTGTTTTTTTCCTCTTTTATAGACCAGGGGCGCACACAGGATTGTTAGGGGGGGTTTCCCCCCCCCATCGAAAAAAAGCGAGCAGCTCCGTTTCGGCAGCACTGTACTATACAGCAGCGCCGTAGACGCTTCTTTGACTGCGCCGCGGCTGCTGTATAGTACAGTGCCGCTATGTGGGGCATTTAGTTAGCGGAGAGGAGGGGTTTTTGGAGGCCCAGAAACCCCCTCCTGCGTGCGCCACTGTAGACCCAAGATAAAAATAAATAAATAATTGAATTGCTTACTGACTGTTTCAACATTAATGACACCCTCAGAGTCTCACCTGGGATTCTGATGGTAGCCCATAAGGCTGTAATCTGAGGCAATTTAATAAACATTGCTTCTAGAATTATTTAGCTTCTAGAACTAACAAATGAGCTTCAAGATTTTGGAGCCCAGCATAAATGCTCCTCAGATCCAATTAACCCGCAGAAGCTCAGAGGAAACAGCTTGCAAACTATAATGACCGAAGCAAACCTTTTATAAGGAGGGGGACAAAGCCAACAAAACTTTTTGGGCCTGAGTCATTAAGGAAAGTAAGGCAAAAAAAGGAGTAAAGGTTCTCTGGGACAAACCATGTTACAATGCAAGGGGTGCGATTTAGTTTATAATTTTGCATATAAGTTAAATACTGGCTGTTTTTTTCATCTAGCACACATATACTTACTAGCTTTATCTTTCCACTGAAATTTAAAGTTGATCTAGGACATGCCGTACCCCAACTGTAAATCTTTCCCTACATTTTAAATTTACCTTCTCCTCCAAAGCAACATGGCTTTGCCGGGGTGCAAAGTTACTCCTTTTTTATGCTTTGCTCTCCTTAATGACTCAGGCCCTTTATCTTCAAGATTTAGATCCAAACACTCAAGCCACACTTTCTGGCTATAAAGGAACTATTGCATTTGATTTGAAGTCCATTAGAGAGCAGTTTCATACATATCATTCCACATTATATAATTTATTAACACACCCAGACCTATGCTCATCCTCAGTAGAGCAACATTAATGTTTTTTTTCTGCAAAAGTAGACCTCCCACGACATTCTCATCAAACAATATTACAATTTAGTGCCGAAACTGAAGAAATTGTTCAAGCAAATAAAGATCAGAAAATTCCAGCGGTCATTATCTGGCTTAATGCTGAGAAGGCCTTTAACATGATCTCCTGGCAATTTGTGGTCCAAGCCAGTTATCGACAAATCTTGGCACTTGTGCCACAAGGTAGCACTTGAGGATGTTGTGACTGGTATCCGAGCCTCATCCTCCTCTCCTGCTGCTACACACCTCTTTCCTCAGAGCTCAACAGCATCCCACAGAGTGCAGTGTACTCCCGATAACTCTGCAGGCACAACCAAAAGTTCTGCTGGGATATCGCTCAGCATTTGTATTAAAATATACTATAAGAATTGTAAGACCTAGCCACCTGTGGAACACTGAGGTTTGCCCATTACTGTACTCAAAAACCGACCTGGATCCCACACTCTCATCTGGGTTTGACACGAGTACATGCTCTAGGACAGGAGATCACAATTCCCATGCTGAAGCAGTGCTCAGTAGGAGGTAATTCACCCTGTGTTTCCAAACACAAACAAATGCACCGTGTTTTGGCACCTCCAAACTGACAGACCACCTCACTGTCAAGTGCAAATACTGCAGCCTGAACTCCAAACTATATACGAGTACCTCAACTGCAGTATATCAGACTTATATTAGAATTTTGCCCATGTAAGTGGGACCTTGATGCCCCAAATATTGTGGTCTGTGTTCTGGCATCCTCAAACTGCCAAACAGTGCCTTTCTGTATATCACAGCATATTAAATCTGCCTGCCTGCTAAACTTTTGTCAAATAAGATGACTACCTGTGTAGCAATTGCCAGCACAGCGCTACTTTTGTATTTATTTGAAAATTATTTGAATTTAAAAACAATGGCCTTCTGAAGGGACTTCGTCCAACTTCAAGGACATTTGTCACCTGATCCCTGACATAAGCAACCATTGTTTCATCTGACAAGTCAGACAAGATTGAACTGTTTGCACTTAGTATTGTGAATCTTTTGTTGCACACATATCCAGTTTTAAAAGACATTATAACACAAAACATGAAAGTTCTTTGTCCCATTTGTTGAAGAAAAAGATGAATTTTTAAAAAAAAGTATATTGTGTCTTATGAAAAACAAACCAGTAGTGTACTTAAACATATAAAACATCCCGTTCTGGACAGATGTCCTTTCCGTAGCCTCAACAATTCTTGAGGTTCCGATACCATCTGAACCTGAGCACATACTTTTGCTCTTGCCTGTCGCAAACCTCCTTTCACATGCTCATAAACTTTTCAGACATATTATTAGTGCAGCGATTTGTCAAATATCAGCTTCATGGAAGAATCTGCGGTCGTGTATGGCACACCTACCAGGTGAAACATATTACTAGCATTCTGAGGGGCTCCTATGTATCTTTTCACAAAACCTGGTCCCCGTGGGCAACCTATCATAATCAGCCTCTGCTCAGATTCTAGTCAATAGCGAACCCAAGACTGGATTCCAGATTAGACCACTTAAACATTCTTATCGCGTGAATTTATTTCCACTTCAACATTGTTATCGCGTGAACTTCTTTCTCCCCACACTCCTTTTTTTTTCCTCGTACCACCTCTTTAACCCTGGACTATACCTCTCTTATTCCTACACCAGCTAACCCCTCCCTCCACCTGTTTAAAATGTTAAAACAATAACGTCACAAAATCAGCACATTACTGACTTAACTTTGCACTCTTGAATTTTTGCAATGTTGTACTTTTACTCTTGATGTTATCAATAAAATATATATTTTTAAAAAACATATAAAACTTTGTGAAATGCCTATGAAAGTAAGCTGTACAGCAGCTATGTGTATGATTCACAAAGGAAAACCTTTTTCCGATGGCAAATTTGTGAAAGAAAGCTTTTCACAATGTTCTGAAGAGTGTTTTGTGAAGTTTTCCAAACAAAAAAGATATTATTGCTGAAATTCCAGATATATATCGCTCTCGGTTCACACTGTTCAAGGTCGTATAAGTGACATTACTGAAGATATGAATGAACAGTTGCAACAATATCTAGAAAATTGTGAAGTCTTTAGTCTCACTTTGAACAAGAGCACAGACATAAATGATGTAGCCCATTTATTAATATTTGTATAGAAACACATTAAAAGGTTATAGTGCATTGGGTTGTGAAAGAACTTATTCATACAGAATAGACACAGGTGACAAAACATCAGTCTAACTCAAATACATTAGCACTATCCCCATTAGTATTTGCCTTGATGACTAAAGTCCTGGCTGCTCTGTTTAGAGTATTGCAAAGTATTCAGGGAGTGAGGTTGGATGACATACTCCTGAGGCTGGGTGCACACTACAAGAAAATTCTAATGATGCAATATTTTTACCAATTTTACCAAAGACAGGAAAAAAAAATACAGATACAAACCCAATGTTTTTTCATATTTCTCTCCTAAAACCGGTATTTCTGATTAAATTTGAACCCCTGGCAGACCTATGCTCCCAGTTTATTTTTGCAAGATCAAACAGAGTATGAGTTTAAACAATGGAGGTCCAGAGGTACTGTACAGTTTTTGGTAGACTGCAAGGGCTCTGGCCCAGAAGAGCGTTCATTGGTCAAAGCCTCAGACATTCATGCTTCCCAGCTTCTCAAAAAGTTTCACAAAAAATTCCCTAACAAACCCTTTTAGGGTGTTCGGAGTCCACCCCTATGACAGGGGGGTACTGTAACAGACTTACCTTCTCTGCGTTCCAACGCAGTCTTAAAATCATAAACCCTGATGCTCCATCCCCAACCTCACAGGATAAAGTCCATCTTGCCTTCTCCTTTAACCTTAAATGGCATCTTGAAAAGATAAAGTATCTGTTGATCCTATAACATCATCATATGATTTGTCGCTGCAAAACAGAATTCTGAAAGATATTTCTACTTGGAGACTTTGATAATAATGTGGGTAGGTAGGATCATAGTCATTAAGATGAATATACTCGCAAAATGATTATATTATTTTCAAAACCTCCCATAGCTGTCCCATATTTGGTGTTTGTTGAGTTGTGATTGGTGTGATTGGTTTATTTATAATAGCCCCTCTGTTTCCAATACTTCCCACACTCATTCTCAGGATGTCTTGACTCTTTTCTTATAATTTCACCCAGTAGTTTGATCTGAACATTGGTTAATATCAATTTCGGTCTCCTCACAAATAGTCCATTGGTTGCAGGGAGTTCACACTAGGGGCTAGATTTACTAAGCTGCAGGTTTCAAAAAGTGGGGATGTTGCCTATAGCAACCAATCAGATTCTAGCTTTCATTTATTTAGTACCTTCTACAAAATGACAGCTAGAATCTGATTGGTTGCTATAGGCAACATCCCCACTTTTTCAAACCCGCAGCTTAGAAAATCTAGCCCTAGGTCTCAGTTATCCCCCACCCACCCCCTGCCCCTCCCTTTTCTTCCCTCCACTTCCTTTTAAAATATAGAAATGTCACACTCCTGTACATCTCATAGCAGTATCAGTTTATCTATGCCTTGCTTTGGCCAGCTAACTGAATGTATAGCCTGCTTATTTCTTAAAAATGTATATTTGTGCCATTTATGGTTGTTACATTTGCACTATGTGACATGTCACTTACTTTGGCCTTCAAGGCTTTTACTTCAATTGTGTACATTGTGTAATGGATATTATAAATATTGTTCTTAAAAAAAAAAACGCATCTGGCATGTCGCATACATTAAAAAAAAAAATCACATGTATCTCAACACGTCACTTAATATAATGCTTAATTTAATTAGAAACACTCCCCCTTAATTGCAACAATTGTCCTGAACTACTTTAATTAACATTTATCATGCAAATAAATAATATGTCCAGTCCTTTTCTCCTCACTCCTTTATCCCATATTGCTTTGTTTTACTACTTTCCCAACCATTTGTCAGTATTCCCAAATATTAGACCACAGAGAGAGCGTAGTGAACAAAGGGGTTTTTATTAAACATCGGTTGCACAGGTTTCAGGATGCAGCATGGTAGGGTCTGGCAGAAGAGAAGAGAACTCAGTAAACAACAGATGCAGAAAGTGATGGTCTGCAGTGCTTTACCACGAAGTAGTGGGGATGCTAGTAACAATCTGCAACAGGTTAGTCCTCTGTAACACTGGAGAGCAGAAAGCAGATATTGGTGGTAATATTTTATTTATATAGCGCCACTAATTCAGCAGCACTGTACAGAGAACTCACTCACATCAGTCCCTGCCCCATTAGGGGGTTACAGTCTAAACTCCCTATCACGCACATACAGACAGACACACAGACTAGAGTCAATTTTGTTAGCAGCCAATTAACCTGCCAGTATGTTTTTTTTTTGGGAGTGTGGGAGGAAACCGGAGCACCCGGAGGAAAACCCACACGGGGAGAACATACAAACTCCTCACAGATATGGTCATGGTTGGGAATTGAACGCATGACCTCAGTGCCGTAAGGCAGCAGTGCTAACCACTTAGCCACCGTGCTGATCTATATATATATATATATATATATATATATATATATATATAGGTCCAATATAGTTTCTGGCAAACAGAAGCTGCAGGACGCTGGTTGTGACACCCTTTTTATATCAAATGTCTGTAGTGTATGTTGATGATGGTTCCCAGTCAAATCTAATTTGGCCAAATATAACTGTACCTTGTATTATACTCTGACGTTTCTTAAATAATCTGGACCATGAAAATGTATCTGTTACTGTTTTGCACTTTTTGTATTTGGTGTTGCCATTTAAAACAAAACGTTTATAAAAAAATCTGTCACCACTGGAAAGATCCATTTTACAGATCCATGGAGGGTCTGCCCAGGCCTGCTCCCCTCCATGTCATATCACTTATTAATTTTGTCATATAATGACATTTTAAAATCCAAGTGCAGTAACTACTGCCACTGGACTTTCAAAGGACAGTATATTTTAAAAGTTATGCATCGTTGGGCAGGACAAAAGGACACACTACTGCTGGGTTCTCCTTTAAGTAATCTTCAGTTCTGCATAGATCCTCGCAGCTTAGCAGTAGGAGATCCCACTATACATGTACAGTGACAAATGTCACATTAAAGTTTGAAGCCTTATCCGGGTAACCCAATGCAGTGCTTGAATTAGGGATTTAGGGGTGGAGCACTGGGAGCATGTGTCCTGGCACCCCCTCATTCCAGCGTTGCCAGCCACGGGATGCGTGGTGTAGTTGGTGGCTGTTTCCTTCATCAGGACCAACCACCTTCCTTCTAGTGGTCACAGATCAATCCCTTCCTCCCTCTATGTGTGGCCTATCGCAGAAGAAACAGAGGTCATATGGGATACGCACCATGTGACAAGTGCCATCCCATGTGTGCCAAGAAGCAAGCATAGCTAGAAGGTAAGTGTGAATGAAGGGGAGCTTCTGGCAATGTAATGTGTGTGTGTGTGTGTGTGTGTGTGTGTGTGTGTGTGTGTGTGTGTGAGTATGTGTGAGGGGGACTTTTGGCAATATAATGTGTGTGTGTGTGTGTGTGTGTGTGTGTGTGTGATGGCAGGGGGACATATGGCTACGTATAGTGTGTGTGATGGCAGAGGGGTATATGGCAATATAATGTGTGTGTGATGGCAGAGGGGCATTGGCAATATAATGTGTGTGTGATGGCAGAGGGGCATATGGCAATGTAATGTGTGTGTGTTATGGCAAGGGGGAATATGGCAGTGTAAAGTGTGTGTGTGATGGCAGGGAGCATATGGCAATTTAATGTGAGTGTGATGGCAGGGTGCATATGGCAATTTAATGTGTGTGTGGTGCGAGTGTGATGGCAGGGGGCGTATGGCAATGTAATGTGTGTGTGTGTGTGTGTGTGTGTGTGTGATGGCTGGGGGGCATATGGCAATGTAATGTGCATGGGCCCACCAAGGAGGGGGGGGTTTCTAGTGCCTGGAAACTACCCCTCCCCGCCTGGGGCACTGTATGTTTGAGGTGGCTGGACCAGCCACTTTAACAGATTGTGCGCAGATCGTTTCTGTCTGTACTGCACATTTGGAAGAGTATGGAGTTTACAGCTTCTGACACAAGATTTACAATCCTCCAGAGAGCTCACTGTGAGAGAGATTCTGACAGGCCAATCGGAACCACTGTGGCTGTAAGACACATGCATAGCTTCAGAGTCTGTAAGTTGATAAATAACAGGGAATCTTGCTTGACCTGAAGACTTTGTTTATGTACTGATCTTTATCACTACTTGGATGGTACTAAAGACAATAATGGATTTAAGTGGAGTGAAGAGATTTTTTCTACATAGAATACACTGTTCTGCTTTTGTTGTTTATCACTGCACAGAATTGTTTGTGTTAAATATAGCTGACTAATCTGGGCAGCACCAACACAAATACTGGTGTGGAGCTTTGGTTTAAAAAAGTTTAATATTTAATTTGTGATACATCTTCATCAACTATATATTTAAATTCTCCTTTATAGAGGTCCCTTGTTTTTTTAACAAGGGACCTCTATAACAGAATCACTTGTAAATTCCTAAATTTTCTGTTTTATGTATCCTCATGTAAGTGTGCTTTTAATGTAAGTTGGGGGATTTAACGTGTAAGTACAATAGTTCCTTTGTAAACATAGGCTTGGAGAGGGTATGCATGTGGGGTAGGGGGAAAAGAGATTTTAATGTAAGTGGACAATTCCCTCCTCGACCCTCTCCAATCAGGTTACTGCCCCCTCCACTCCACCGAAACTGCCCTGGCCAAAGTTACTAATGAACTCCTATTAGCCTAATCCAGCGGTCACTTCTCCCTGCTCATCCTCCTCGACCTCTCTGCGGCCTTCGAAACCTTGGACCACCCCCTCCTGCTACAAACTCTTCTCTCTCTTGGCCTCTCTGGATCTGTCCTCACCTGGTTCAGCTCATACCTCGCTAACCGCTCCTTCTCTGTATCCTAGTCTGATTCTTCCGCCACTTTTTCCCCTCTCCCTGTTGAAGTCCCTCAGGGCTCTGTTCTCTGCCCTCTACTCTTTTCGCTCTATACTTCCTCCCTTGGTGCTCTCATCTCCTTCGATCTTCAGTATCACCTTTATGCTGACTACATTCAACTCTACATCTCCTAGCCCGATCTTTCCTCCACCCTCCTCTCTCGTGTATCCGACTGCCTCTCTGCCATCTCCTCCTTGATGTCCTCGCGCTTTCTCAAAATTAACATCTCTAAAACTGAACTCATTGTCTTTCCTCCCCCTAGACTCCCCTCCCACCATGACCTCTCTATCATTGTTAACAACACCACCATCTCCTCTGTCACCCAACTCCGCTGCCTGGGCGTTACCCTCGACTCTTCTCTCTCCTTCGCCCCCCACATTCAATCCCTTGCCCAAGCCTGTAGCTTTCAACTACGCAACATTGCCCGCATCCGGCACTTCTTCTCTCAAGATGCCACCAAAACTATCATCCACGCACTCATCATCTCCCGCCTCAATTATTGCAACCTCCTCCTTACTGGCCTCCCCCACTCCCATCTCGCCCCCCTCAGCTCTATACTCAATGCAAGACTCATCTTCCTTTCTCGCTCCTTCTCTTCTTCCCCTCTCTGCTTTGCCCTAAACTGGCTCCCCATCCCCTACAGAATCCTTTTCAGACTCCTGACCATCACTTACAAGGTTCTCTCCCAGTCTACTGCCCCCTATATCTCTAACCTCCTCTCCATTCACACTCCTGCCCACTCCCTGCTCTCGGCCAATGACCGTCGCCTCTCCTCCACTCTGATCACTTCTTCCCACTCCAGAATCCAAGACTTCTCCCGTGCAGCCCCCCTTCACTGGAACGCTCCATCCGTCTCTTTCCTAATCTGTGCTCCTTCAAACGGGCACTTAATACTCACCTGTTTCTCAAAGTCTACCAACCTTCCACCTAACCCCCTCATCTTCTCCGCTCATTCTCCCCTCTCTCCTCCCGGCCCCCTGTTCTCTCCCCACTTACTTCAACTGGCTCCCTTTTTGCCTGAGTTTTGTTTACCCTTCATTAGGATGTAATCTCTTTTGAGCAGGGCCCTCTTCCCTCTTGTCTTCATACCTGTTCTTCTGCTTCGTCTTTACTGCATTAGCCTGCCTGGAGTTTCTGAAGTTTTGGTATTTTTTATTTACTGTAATGTTTCACCCTTTATAGTCCACTGGTTGTGCTGTGTACGGCGCTGCGGAACTCCTGTGGCGCCTAACAAATAAGGGATAATAATAATAATAATAATAATAATAAAGTGTAGGGGGGAATTTTATGTGATATAGGTGGGATGTGAAATATTAATTTTATAATAGGTTGAGAGTGGGAGCTTTTCATTTATTGGTGGGGTGAAGGATGGGGATATTTAATTTAATAGTGAGGTTATGTCAGACCAATTAAGGCTGGGATTATGGGACTATTAATTTAATGCTGAGGTGGTTTGGGCGCTATTAATTGAATGTGTGGCTGGGTTTGGGGAGAAGGAGAGCTAATTATTAAGAGTGAATACTAATTATTTAATGTTTGAGAGGAAATAGATTTATTTATTAAATATATATACTATTAATTTAATTTTGGGGTTCTTTGGGGGGGAAATTGATCTTTTTATTAAAGGAGAATGTGATTAATTTACTGTCCAGGTTGGTTGCTGGGAGGCCTAATTATTAAACGTGGGTGCTTTTAATTTAGTATCACGCTGTTTTTGGGGAGGGAGGCCTACTGTGTTCACTCATTGCTGGGATTTCTATATCATTTAACTGTCCTTTTTCCAAACAAGGACCCAACATTCCAGGATCCAGACAAGCAGCAACTGAGCTTAGGACACGAGCAGCAGCAAAAAGTATTAAAAGCAGTAAGTACAAGTAAGAGAGAGAAAAACAGTCTGCCAACTGTTCTGACCCACACAGTCAGGACTTTGTCCTGACTGTAGGGACATTTGGGAGGTATGTCCCGCTTCATACAGCTCTGCTCTTGAAGGGGGAGCTGCGTGCACCTAATAGTAGCGCACGCAGCACTGCCTGTGTATATGATGGGGATAGGAAGAGTTGGAGAGCAGCCAAGCACTGTCTAAAAGTATAACCATGCCCACATGTATGTTGGTCACACCCACTGGTGGCATGGAAACCCCTCTCTATAAATCCTGCATGTGTGTATGTGTGATAGCAGGGGGCATATTGCTATGTAATGTGTATGTGTGTGATGGCAGGGGGCATATGGCAATGTAATGTGTGTGTGTGTGTGTGTGTGTGATGGCAGGGGGCATATGGCAATGTAATGTGTGTGTGTTTGATGGCAGGCGGTATATGGCAATGTAATGCATGTGTGTGTGTGTGTGTGTGTGTGTGTGTGATGGCAGGGGGCATATGGCAATGTAAAATGCATGTGTGTGTGATGGCAGGGGGCAAATGACTATGTAATGTTTGTGTGATCACAGGGGGGATATGGCAAGGTAATGTGTGTGTGTGTGTGTGTGTGTGTGTGTGTGTGTGTGTGAGGGCAGGATGGCTTATGGCAATGTAATGTGTGTGTGTGTGGTAGGTGGTTGCTAATTATTGGGTGCTATTTTATTTGTGGGATAATGGTGAGCAATTTAATAGTGGGGCCTATTAATTTACAATGGGGTGGTTTGGGGGCTATCAATTGAATGTGGGGGTGAGTTTGGAGAGAATGAGGTCTATTTATTAAATGTGAATATGAATTATTCAAAAGCGGTTATGGTTGCAGAAAATAGGTATATTTATTAAACGTAAATGCTATTAATTTGTTGACAAGGTGGGGGTGGTCTGTGCTGTATTTTGGGAGGGAGACAGGCTATTATCTTAATGGTGGACTGCAAGCTAATTATTTAATGGTGGGTACTATTAATTTATTTGTGGGGTAATGGTGGGGCTATTCAATGTAATAGTGTGGCCTATTAATTTGAAGTGATAGTACATTTAATGTAATGCTGGGGTGGTCTGGGGCTATTAATTGAATGTGGGGCTAAGTTTGGGAAGAAGGGCTATTTATTAAATGTGAATATGAATTATTTAATACCGAGATGGTTGTAGGAAATGGTTATATTTATTAAATGTAAATGCTAATAATTTATTGCTGAGTCTGTTAGAGGCAGGGAATTTGGTTGATTTATTAAATGTGAATGCTATTATTTTAATGTTGGGGCTGGAGGGAGGCCTAATTATTAAATATGTGTGCTTTTGATTTATTGTCGGAGCTCGTAGGGAGTTTTCTATATTTCATGTACCCATTTTTTTCCGAAATAGGGCCTCCAACATTCCAGAATCCAGACAAGTGGCAACTGAGCAAAAGACACCAGCAAACACAGATAGGTAAAGCGACAAGAACAGGCAGGAGAGAACAGGAAGGTCTGCCAACGTTATTTTTCTATATTGGCAGTTCCTCTGCAACATGTTATTAAATAAAATAAATATGTATGTATGTATGTATATATTGTTACTGGTTCACTACTACTAAATTTAGTTGCTTATTTTGTCCTACTTTCTATGTATTAGTCAAAGTGTACCCATCACCCGTATACAGAGGAGGCAGCCATTATGTGGGTGAACCAATAATCATACCTCACAACTGTCCCAATTTCAGCGAGACAGTCCTAATTTAAGAGTCTGTCCCTCCTGGGGACATGTTTGTCCCATGGGTGGGAATGTTGTGGTAAGGGTGGCATGTAATGGGCAGTCTAGCACTTTACAGCTCTTTGGTGCCATAGTCAACTTTGTACTAATCCCGCCTCCTTTTACATTGGCCCCGCCTACAGTTGATTTGGTCCCTCCCACATGAGGCCACTTCCAGAATTTTTTCCAGGGCCACTTTAAGTTCCCGATACACCCCTGGTGCTTTTGTTACATTTTCTATATTGAACAGTACACATTTTGAGTTCACTATATGATCTATGGAGCTATACATTGTGCCATTACAGGGGTTGTAGCATGGTAGCATTATGAGACTACATATGGTGTTATGATGGGGCTTTATATGGTATATGGGCTGAATATGTTGGCATTATGGAGGAGCTACATATGATAAACATGGGGTTAAATCGTATATGAAAGTTAGGCCTAATGTGTACTTTTTCCCCATGCCATGCTCTTTGTGATGCACACCGATCTAAATATATAATCTTTAACATAACGTTCATGCTAAGTATTCAATTTTATAGTGAAATAAATATATCTTTTTACACCATACCACACATGCCAAGGCTTGACTTCCTCTGTCATACCATACGCCTTGCTGGATAGCAGTTACTGATGTCACTTCACATTTACAACTGAACTCTACCTCCTAGCATTTCAAATAGTCAAAATGCACAACCTTTTCAACACAAATTAAACTAAAACTCTTCCCACCCTCCAACTCTAATAAAAATATATAGAATATATATTACTACACTGATATTAGGAAACAAGCACACCACTTTTTCAAGCCAATATTTATCTTCTAGTTATTAAAAAGGACCAAATATAAAATGTGCAGGTTACATGGCTGATAGGATGTTCTATATCAAGTAAATGTTTGCTATCACCATGGTCTTATATGGGCTGCCCAAGGTCAATATTTGTCCATTCACATTTCAGCCTTATTGCATCAGGGAATGGTTTGTTAACTTCAGTGAAAGCTGCCTACATTTATTTTATTCGTTCTTCGATTCATTGTTAAACAATTTCCAGCTACTGCTAGAGACTTCATGGATTACACTAAATAGAACATGATGTCACTGTACAGTATACCAGTATTCCAACTGATATAAGGATGCCACTAAATATTTTCTAGAAAAATTATATTATGGCTTTCCAGCTTCAGATTTCTTTCTGGCATGACTTCAGACAGAGCTTTTGGATCTGATACAGTTCTTTTAACAGCAATGCGCCCCTGTTAGTAACCTTTTTATTTATCTGTCAGTGATGTTATTACATGGTGGTGCTACATTGGTAGCATGTTTTTGATTTTGAACAGAGCATGGGGAAACAATAAACAGCCATACCCAAGTTATTTCAATTTCAGTTTTATTTCAGAATATTCTGTAATTTTTAGATGTGCTAATTTTTATAACTAATGGGGAAGTGTTTTCATCCTAGACATTAAGGGGCATATTTAAGATGCACCGCATAATATGAAAGATAGTTTTCAATCCTCATTGCATAGATAAGGATTGAACTATTTTTCATATTTATTAAAAAACCTTCAAAGAACAGCAGTTCCGAAAAACTGCTGATCCTGTTATGTGCAAAACTTACCTTTCACTTGGCTCTTCTCTTCTCCTCCTATGCGATGCTGACTGCGAAGATGCTTCCTCCTTACAATCTCTGTGCACATGGGCCGACCAAAAACCTTGGGCATGCGCACAGGGATCCTGGACTGCAAGAAGGTGAGTCATGTGACAGGGAGGTATCACATGATCCGTCCACACATGCACTGTCCAGCTCTGCTCCTCGGACCAGAGCTGACAGCAGTGAAAGTTTCCAATTATGTTAATGACATTAACATGGGAAAAAAGAGACATTTTTTTTATTTTCTGACATTGGTAAATAGCGATACTGAGCACTCCCCATACACTGTTATGGGGACTGCTCAGTAAAACGAAGAGAGATGCAAAGCAGCAGATATCATAGATATATCCCATGGGTAATGAAAGGTGCCATCTGTATGAAAAAATATATGTGAAAGAGTGAGCAATACCACAAGGAGGGCAACAAATAGGGTCCCATCTGTCCAAAGTTTTCATTTTATTTCTGAGTGTATCGGACAGTGATCAAATAACATAAACTAAAAATGTGCCCTGCGTGGCTATTCGATAGATTGAAGTCTAAAAAAAAAGGGAACAGACCTTTTCAAAAGAAATCAACATTGGAATTCACTCATTTCTGCCATTTTTTTTCTTTCATCCACACAGTGGAAAGAAGATTCTAGTTGGGTGACTATGTAACACATAGACCGCTGTGTGTAACTAGAAGATTGACCATACTCTCTGGTCCTTGATGGGAAAACCATTTGCCTTTTTAAATGTTCTCAGAAATATGGCGCTGACCTTACAAATGCACAAAATAAACCTGCACGAATACAGAATTTGAAGGGGAATAACTGACGGTACACTCTGTTCAGGCCAAACATCAAATACATGAGTTGAAATGTATGGCAACTGAAAGGGTTAACATGCCAAACAGATGCGGTGACCACAAAAAATACTTTTAAGCTGTTAGGTGTTATGGATCTATATAGCCCAAAGGCACAAATACCTTTAATATTTGCAGTTCCTATCAATAAGGTACATTTCATTTCAGATACATTTCCATGCAGTAAAGGGGTTTGTTATATAGTTTTAAACAATTCAGCCAGCTGCTTGATACTTAGATTTAAGATTGTGTATAATTACATATACTTGTCATGGCTTAATACTTGTTAACACGTTTTTCAATTGTTTGCACGCTTATAATGTTACTTTGTATTAAATTTTCAATCTCTTTTGTTACTTTGTAATTTATGTATTGTTTTAACTTTTGTACAATAACTCTTCATGGGCTGCCCCTTCTCCCTGCAATGCTCTAGGTTGTTATGGAAGTGGATGCTTGTGATGTGTAATGTTGCTAAGGGGAAGATATTTTTAATGGTGTAGTTATAACTTGTATTCCTTTACTTTATATATAATTGTCCTTTAAACACTGCAGTTCTGCCCCTTCCCCTAGCACCTGGCAAATATATTAATGTGATCCTCATGCAATCAGTAATCCTGGTTTCATTCATTTATGGCACAACCGAACATCTGACATCTGTCACATAGAGCTTTTGAGCGCTTTTTACCATTCCAGTCATGTCGCACTATCACTGGCACACTATGGAGTGCATAGTGTCAGTGTGGCCAGTCTAGGGTCCCCCACCCAAGGCTGCTCACACTGTTGTGTCATACCGAATGTCCAAATGTGTTCCATCTATATTTTAGTCTGTATCCTACCTGTCTGTCACATAATGTGTCTATTATTATTAATACAAAATCTGAATCGGAAAAGAGGTGTGCAAATGGGGACAATGCCACACCACTATTACTCTTTGTCAGAGTGTTCATCTACCAAATATCAGTCCAGGATCAAGGCATACAATCCCTTGGGAAATGACCAAGGACTCAGGGAAATGGATCTACAAGCCTGTCTAGCAAAGTTTAATGTCAGTGTTCATAAGTGTACTATAAGGAAAACACTGGACAATAGTGATGTGCATGGCACCAGGGAGGAAAACATTGTCATCTAAATCAATAAATAATACTTCTATAAAAAAGCTTATAGAACGAATGTTCTTTGGACAGATAAGAAAGGTGTAACATTTTGACAAAAGTGCCAAACTCTAGGGCTGATTTACCAGGGCTAATTTAGGTGCAACATTAGCACTGAATCACAGCAACCAATCTGGTTTACACTGGACAAAAGCTAATTATTAATTATTTGTTGTGGTTAATTTTGCACTAAAATAGAATGTTAGCAAATTGGCCTTACCGTGTTTGAAGAAAAAGAACCACTGAGTGTTACGAGCCATGGCGGCTGCGGGCACTGCTGTGGAGATGGTGCCCGAGAAGCGGGCGAAGGTACCCGCCATCGCTGTGTCCCTGGAGGGACAGAAGATGTGCCTGGTGCCCGTGAAGGGGGTGAAGAGTCCCCTGGTAGCTGAGCCCTGCAAGCGGGTGAAGAAAGAAGGTTACTCACCCATCCAGCGATCCAGCGGCGGTGAGTATGGCTTCTTCCTTGCAGGTCTTGTGCGCGGGGGAAGGATGAGCCAATCAGGGCTCATCTTTCCCCGCTGGCCAATCAGCGGCCGGATGCGCGAGCCAATCGCGGCTCGCGCCCGACCATTCAAAAGATTGGCGCCGACGCGAGCCAATCAGCGCTCGCGCCGGCTGATGACGTCACGCCGGCGACTATATAAGTCGCCGGGTGGCGCCATTTTGGCAGAAGTCCGTCGGCGGAGAAGAGGAAGGACGTCTCTTCACGACGTCCAGCAACAGGATCAGCGGCAGCGGCGGCAGGGGGCCCTTGTAAGGGCCGTGAGCTACCCTGCCGCCCGAAGACTACAATCAAGCCGCCGGAGCAGTGATCGCCGGCGGGGAGCCCTTGTAAGGGCTGAGAGCGCCCCCGCCAAGCAGCTCTCAACAGCGCCGAACCGGAGAAGAGGCGCCCCCGGCTGGAGGGTCTGGAAGACCCGGAGAAGGCGGAAGAAGACGGCGTGGCAAGCTGAGATTCCTGCGCAGAGCAGGTAAGTGACTCAGCGTTAATTCGGGCACTAGGCCCGGGGCCACAGTCGGGCACAAGGCCCGTTGGCACCGTGAAGTAGGGGCACAAGGCCCAGGGACCTGGGCACTAGGCCCCTTGCTATTTAGTGGGCCAGTAGGCCATAACTTTGATAAAGTGGACAAGCCCCTGTTAGTTAGACAGGGGGCGTAGAGCCCCAGGTGTACAAGGGCATAAGGCCCTTAGGTAGTTAGTGGCCTAGAGGCCATAGGAAGGCCAGAGGGCCTGGTTAGGGGCTGGTAGCCTGTAGGCTATTAAGGGCACAAGGCCCTCAGTCAGTCAGGGAGGCCACAGGCCTCAGGCAGGGGTTAGGACCCCTAGGTAGCAGGGCACAAGGCCCTAGTTAGTGGGCTCAGAGCCCTGAGGTAGAGAGGGGGCTGAGGCCCATTAAGCAGAGTAAAAGGCTCTGTGTATCTGGGCAGAGGCCCATGGTGTGAAGGGCAGAAGGCCCTGGTGGTGATGAGGTAGAGGCGTGGGAGCCTCGTGAGTGTAGGCGCGGTCCTGTGTGAGGTGAGCACACGTAGTTAGGAGGTACAGTAGAGCGGAGGCTCCTGTGGTGCTGTAGCAACCTGCTGGTTGGCTAACAGCGGTGTGCTCTGGTAAGTAGCTTACAAAGTACTGTATATTGTATTCTGTCTGTGAGGCGGGTATTGTTGAATTACAGTATTTTGGGTGTGCTATGTAATTGTGTCCAGGGGCAAGACGCCAGGCCCCCATTAAAGGTAGGCTCTTGTTCCTGTGGTTTCCTGTGCTAACCCGTGCTGTGGGGACAAGTGTAGTTACCAGCATACACATAGTCAGGGGAGAACACACGTAGTTTTCCTGTCCCGTAGGTCCCCAGGGTCACACTGGTACCCAGAGGGGGTGGCTGAGTGAGTTGGTGGCAGTGCAGCACACCTTGAGGCAGTTCCAGGGGCAGCCGTGGTTCTGATCAAGGGTCCTCAAGGCTGGTTCCGTGCAGGTGGACCTGTGGTTCCGGACGTAGGGACACGTGTGAGATACCCGAGTATAGGCAGTCGGGCGGTTCAGTTCGATCGGCTGTTCCGTGCGGCAGTCGGCCCGCGGGTTAGTGCACTGGTCCACTGAGCCTCAGCCGGGCTTAAAGAACCGGTCCTTAGGGTCTGTGGGTGACCCCATAGCAAGAAGGCAGCTTCTTGGTACGACCTGGGTGAGGGGGTTAGGAACCGCCCTCCGGTTTAGTCCGTGAACACCGGCTGGTGTTCCCCGTAGTGTGTAAGTGAGCAGTTCCGTTAGTGCACCACACCTAGTTAGTCATAGTGGTTTGACTTAGTTGCGTTGCCGACCATTAGAACGTTGTTAGGGTCGGGTCGCTGTTGTAGTCAGTCCAGTTTTGTGGGTGCCATCTTAGTCTCACGGAGAGCGTAGAGGGAGGCTGTGTGTTCTTGTCATCCGCCGGAGTCGGGAAGGTGCAGGAGAACCGGATCGGAAGTGGGAGTGTCCCGGTGAGTATCACGCTCGATTCCTCCTTTCGGTTAGGCCCTCACCGGCAGGTGTGTGAGGTACTTGAGGCGGGATTAGTCCTCGGACTAGTCTTGGCCTTCAGTGCCTGTAGTCCCCCGCGTCTTGGCAAGAACAAAGTGAGGAGGCGGCAAGTGAGCTTGGACTGACGGTGTCCTCGTTCTTTGCCGTGGTCTCGGACAGCCCTTACCTGGTAGGCACGGCCGTAATCTCTGTCTCTATCTTAGAGGGACGTGATTGGAGGTGACTGCGGCTGCGGATCTTCTGGGATTGGATCGCAGCTGGGAAATCTGAAGCGGACTGGAGGTGACCATCGTTTTCAAGGTAAGTTCTTTTGTGTTGCGTCTGTCCCTGTCTTTCCCCGCAGGGGGCGTTACACTGCTGCGACACGCTTTCCTCTGTCCCCGGCGTCCTGGTCGTCTCCTTGATAACCAAGACGTCACTTCTGGTTTGCAGCCCGACCATTGATAGGGCAATGACCGGACGCTGACCTGTCAGATTGCCATGTCCCGGCAACACAGGCCGTGTGCGTGCGCCTTGATTACATTAAAGCATGTCGGCTAATTAGGTGTCATTACATTAATTAAGCAGCGCTTGGGGGGCTGATTATGTCATACAAATCCCTGTTCCTGATTGTCTGCATTTAGTATTTAAGGCAGGAAGGGCTTAACCCCCTGACGGCTATAGCGTTTAATTCCCTGTGAACAGCTGACCTGCTGTGTGCTGAGTTGCTGACTACTGATAGATTTCCTGTTTTGACCTTGGCTTTGTTTTGGACCTGCTTGAACTGTGATTGCCCTGACCTCTGCTTGTTATTTGGATATCGCTGCTTGCTGTCAGCCTTGACCTATTGACCGGTCTTTGATTACTCTGCTTGCTTCGGAACCCTGACCTCGGCTTACGTCTGACCATCCGTTATCATCTGAACTGCTTACTCCGGCTCTGCCACTGTGGTTTTGTTAATAAACTTACACTACAATAGAGTTAAGACCTGGGGGCATCCGAGTACCTGTAAGCACATCAAGTTCTATGGGAAAGGTGGCTGCTATAGGCGAAGACCTCTACCGCTAGTTCTGTAAGTTTATTACAAGACCGGCACAAGACCGGCAGCCTAACACTGAGTTCCATCAAAAGAACCTCATCCCAACCAAGAAACATTGCAGTAGGATTACTATGGCTCGGTGGCTGCGTTGCAACCTCAGTACTGAGGGGACAATGAAATATGGATTATACCCAGGCGCGGGCTGGGAGGTATCAGCCTGGGGGGCACACAGGCGGCCGCATCACGTGACACGCGATGCGGCCGCCTGTGCGCTGACGCGGCCTCATCGGAAGCGTCTGTCGATGACAAAAAAAAAATTACTGCATCCACGGCGGGGGCCGGCCCGAACAGCCGCTAGACTGAGTGGCCCGGGTGCCCGCTGCCTCCCTGCCCCCCGGTCCAGCCCGCCCCTGATTATACCAGCAAATTCTACAGAAGAATGTCAGCAATACACTTCACAAACTGAAGGTTATCAGATTATCACAATGCAGGTTTTTGAGCATGGTCAATACAAAGATTTTTCTGTTATCTTAATTTCTAGGGCTTTGCATGTGACAAAGGAACACTAACTGTGACTGGTGGAAAGACTTTATGCCATCAAGATAAGAAGGCCTTTTTCACAATAAGGGTAGTGAAGCTGTTCCCACCAAGAGAGGTAATGATGTCAGATTCACAAAATAGATTGAATGCCTTTCTTACATGGAATTGTATGTTTATCTAATGAATATCACAAATGGAGTGGTTAATCCAAGACACTAATCCACTTGTCATGTATGGAGTCAGGAATTATTTCTTCTCCCTGTGAGGTTAAATTGACAGATGACACACAGGGAGAAGAGTGGGGTAGGGGATTGATCCTCTGGATCAGCACAGTTAGAAATGAGTAATGGTTGCACTTGATTTAATTGAGACCATCTTTCAACCATATTAACTATGTGGGTGTCATCAGTTAATTAATCTACAAAATTTCAGGATTTTTCCCAACAATGTGAATGTCAGATCAATATGTGCCATAAACAATAAATATGTCTTTTTGTTATGTGCTTGTTTTATGCTATTATACTTTAAGATTAGATAAGATTATATCACATTTTGGTTAAAAAATGCAGAACTACAGATAAATCTAAAGTAATGACAATTTTTCTCTCATTTTTGAATCTGGTCCCAGCAAGTTCCAGTTAGACAGACGTGGGAAAATCAACTTATTAAATATGTAAATAGCAACATGTGGCAAGCAATGTAGCATAGTCTTTTGTAGTATATCTTGCAGAAATCTGAACACAATTCTGTTTACCACCATATTGGCGGTGTGACATATATACTAGCTATTAAATTAGGGTTTGGTATGTTATATATTAGCCTTATGCCAGGTTTGATACTTACTACCAGATTGGGGGTTTGCTTCACATGCTGGCCACCATTATAGGGATGAGCTTTGTATACTTACTATCAGAATGGGGGTCTGCTTCGAATAGCAATCACAAGAAATGACTCTGTATTATATACTATCCCCAATATGCATTGTACACTAGCAACCAGAATGGCCTTCTTTTGTGAATTTGCAATCACAACGAATTTGGCTTTGTATACTGCTCACCGCAATGGGCATTGTAGATTTGCAACATTGACTCCTTTTGTGTTCTTATTAGCAGGGTTCCTGGAAATTCCCGGTGGGCCCCACCACCAATCGTTCTGCAACCTAGCCTAGGGGGCCCAGATTATGCACTGCTCACTGCCCCTTTAAGGCTGACAGTGATAGCGTTGTGACACCATTTGGTCACGTCCACGATGCTGTCAGTGTAGGAGTTTGTGGAGAGCAGGCAGAGTGGAGTGGAGATAACCAGAGTGCAGGGGTCTGTTGAGAGCAGGGACAGTTGGGAGGTATGTCCCACTTCACACTGCGCTGCTCGTGCAGCATTGCCCCTGTATTTCAATTTCAAGTGGGTGAGAAGGGGTTGGAGAGGTGCCTCTCACTGGCTAAAATGATAGCCACACCCCACCTACACTGTGCCAGAAGAGAAGAAGAATCACTCAGGTGTGGGGACCCAGGCAGTACTTTTCTTCAGCATCGCGCTACAGCTTTGCAGTGACACATACTATTTTGGTGGGCCCTTCATGTCCTAGGCCTATACTTTTTATCAGCACAATAAATTGGCAAAATAAATACCTAATAAAGTTCTGAACTGGTATAAATGTTTAGTTGCACTGTTTAGTATGCACTATTCCATTATAAATGCAGAGATGATCATTAAAGTAAATGTCCACTTTAGCTTAACTCTTTTTAAACTCATCATGTGTACTATTTAGCTGGGTCACAGTACTTTCTATCAATCTAGACATCTACTGGTAAGATAAACCCCTATCTCTATGTGTCTTGAAGGAGGACGGATTCCAACATGCTGTCTTGAATTTAAAGCCCACTCCTGACTGGACAAGCTCGATGTTAGCGTGTTGTATCCCTACCTCCTCCACCACACAGAACATTTTACTGCAGCTGGCCAGAAAATGTTCAGGATGGATCATAAGTACTGTGACCCAGCTGACTAGAGCAGTACTAGTGGGAGGGCGCGCACTTTTAAAAAAAAAAAATTAACTAAAAGTGGAAAACCCCTTCAAATAGCTTTTCTTGATTTTCCACTGTGAAATTACCAAGTATAATGTAATCTGAGTGCATAACAAAATTCTTTTTTCTTGTTTGCCACCTGTAGAGTCAGTATGACCTAGTTTTCTGAAACGACGTGTCTTGGTATGCACACCTCCTACAGTATCAAAGCATGCCTATCTCAGCAAATATATGAGAACATATCATGAAAGGCTCATTAGAGATTAAACTAATCTAAAAACTGTTCATTTTATTTAAATGTTTTTTATTTTGCTTGATATGTGTTGCATCTATAAAAATTACACTAATAGTTCTGTACAACAATTGCCGCATGGTATTAGGACAAGCAAGTTTATCATCTTACTCCTCTGCAAAGTGTTCTCAGGTTCCACTGGAGCACCTAAGAAGCTGCTGGTTGTAGCTGCATCTGGTGGCAGCAGGGTGTGGCTCTTTCTGGATCCAGTCCTAAAGAACAGTAGACACCTGCAGTTTCCTATGGGCCTGGCCTCCCTAACAGTGACTGATAAACATATATATTTTTTTTAAATCTTGTATGTGCTGTTATCTATTGCATGACACAGAACCATGTGTCAAGCTCTACTCTAGCATTAAGTTGTGAAATATATGTAAAATGCAAAATATAAACTATAAATCAGCACAATTAAACCAGATGATTATTGTAGGTGATCTGCAGTCTGGTTCAGGAGTAAATTTCTAAAGAAAACATAACATTTAACATACACACATATACACCGATCAACCACAACATTAAAACCATCTTCTTAATACTATGTAGGCTCCCCTCGCGCTGCCAAAACAGCTCTGACCAGTTGAGGGATGGACTCCACACAAGACCTCTGAAGGTGTCCTGTTGTATCTGACCACAAGACCTCCACACAAGACCTCTGAAGGTGTCCTGTTATATCTGACCCCAAGATGTTAGCAGCAGATCCCTTAAGTCCTGTAAGTTGAGAGGTGGGGCCTTCAAGGCTTGGACTTGTTTTTTCACCACATCCCACAGATATTCGAGTGGATTGAGATCTGGGAAATTTGAAGGTCAAGTCAATACCTGGTACTCTTTGTCATGTTCCTCAAACCATGGAGAGACAGACTAGGACCATATTTCAGGTTCAATCCAGAACTAAGTTTAAGGCAGAGATATAGCCAGACATCAGGATAGCTTCAAAAACATTTTCTGTGTTTCAACGCATATGTTTCTGTATACTAAAATCTACCAGAGTGACAATGGAGTTACTTTGCCTTCCAAGAACAGGTTCAAACTAGGGATGTGCACCGGCCACTTTTGGTGTCTCGTGTTTTGTGTTTTGGGTTCGGATTTGCTTGAGGTTTTGGGTTCGGATTTGTTTCACAAAACACCTGACGAAAGGTTTTGGTTCGGATTTAAGGTTTTGGATTCGGATTTATTTTGAAAAAAACATAAAAAGTGTTAAAATCAAGTTTTTTTGGTTTATTTTCACTCCTACGCTATTATTAACCTCAATAACATTCAATAACAATCATTTCCACTTCTTTCCAGTCTATTCTGAACACCTCACAATATTGTTTTTAGTCCAAAACGTTTCACCGAGGTAGCTTTCTGGACTGCATAGTGGAGTGGTCCCGGTACCCAATTTGGTACCGGGGCCACAATACCTCCTCCGACTTTCAAGTGTAGTGTTTCTAAGTTATAAACCCTACAGTAGTTCGAGCACGTCAATACCTTTTGTTTTAGACGGCCATGGTACTGAGCATTCATCATTGAGATCCCATCAAGTATGTGAAAGACAGACAGGGTCGAAGTGTTATTTGTTGACTTTGTTAACCAAAAAACTGTCCCTGTTGCAAATATTCGTGCAATGAAGAGTGACTTTTTCATTTAAAGGCTCAAGCTTTCAAGTGTAGTGTTTCTAAGTTATAAACACTACAGTAGTTCGAGCACGTCAATATCTCTTGTTTTAGACGACCATGGTACTGAGCATTCATCATTGAGATCCCATCAAGTATGTGAAAGACAGACAGGGTCGAAGTGTTATTTGTTGACTTTGTTAAACAAAAAACTGTCCTTGTTGCAAATATTCGTGCAATGAAGAGTGACTTTTTCATTTAAAGGCTCAAGCTTTCCAGTGTAGTGTTTCTAAGTTATAAACAGTACAGTAGTTCGAGGACGTCAATACCTCTTTTTTTTTATTATGACAGGGCATTTAACTTTTGGTTTAATTTGTTTAATTGGTTTTAATTTTGTTTTACTTTGTGCTCATGGCAAACGACTGTTGGACGGTCAATTGTTTTGTGAAGGACGTAGCGGTCTTACAACTTCCCCTCTTGGAAGATGACCGACTAACAGCAGCAACAGCAGCAGTGGCTGTAGTAGGCGTACCGCTGCAGGATTCCTCGGATGAATCCCTTATTGAAGAGGACTCAGTCTGGCTGGTGACTTTGGCTGCAGGACTGAATCTGATGGAGATCGTGGAGGAAGTTGACGAGGAGGGTGTTGCTGGTGTGTATCCAACAGGACCAAGGGATTTAGGTGTCCCTGTACTGATGACGGTCCTAGCCCCAGTTCCTGAACTAACCACTGAACTATGAAGGTTATTCAGGTGACGTATAAGGGAGGATGTCCCTAGGTGGGCAAGATCCTTACCCCTGCTTATTTGAGCTTTACATAAGCTACATATGGCCATACATTGGTTGGCCGGATTTGGATAAAAATAACTCCAGACCGAAGAGGTGCATTTTTTGGTCTTCTGACCAGGCATGACAATGGGCTTTTTAATCCCATGGACATCAGCTGTTTCCCCCCCTGGTGCCTCATTTACAATAACCACATCAGCATCCTCATCATCAAGTTCCTCCACATCGCCAGCTACATCAATAGCCTCCTCCCGAGCCACCTCTTCCCGTACAGTGATAGGAAGGTCAGGCTTGACAACCACCAACACCCTTGGACTCGCCTTGGGGATTTGTGATAATTTCTCTTTAGAAGGCAGAGTTGTTTGCTGTTTTGTTGCTGACAGCATAACTCTCTTCAATTTTTTGTAGGGGGGGGAGGAGGAGGAGGGCTAAGATCCTTGGGTGAAGCTGAACCACTAGTCATGAACACGGGCCAGGGCCTAAGCCGTTCCTTGCCACTCCGTGTCGTAAATGGCATATTGGCAACTTTACGTTTCTCCTCAGATGATTTTAAGTTTCTCTTTTTGCTACTTTTACTGAACTTGGGCTTTTTGGATTTTACATGCCCTGTACTAGGAGATTGGGCATCGGGCTTGCCAGACGACGTTGATGGCATTTCATCGTCTATGTCATGACTAGTGGCAGCAGCTTCAGCATTAGGAGGAAGTGGGTCTTGATCTTTCCCTACTTTATCCTCCAAATTTTTGTTCTGCATTATATGTAGCACAAGAGAGTGTACCCCTAAGCCACACACACTCGGCAAAGCCTTTAAAAATTATATGCGGCACAGGAGAGTACCACTGGACTGGAGTTATACAGCAGTACCACTGGACTTATACTGCAGAATCAGTGAAATTTGTAATATGGCAGTAACAACAATCGACTTATACTGCTGAATCAGTGAACTTTGTAATATTGCAGTACCAATGGACTTATACTGCAGAATCAGTGAAATTTGTAATATGGCAGTAATAATGGACTTATACTGCAAAATCAGTGAACTTTGTAATATTGCAGTACCACTGGACTTATACTGCAGAATGAGTGAACTTTGTAATATTGCAGTACCAATGGACTTATACTGCAGAATGAGTGAACTTTGTAATATAGCAGTACCAATGGACTTATACTGCAAAATCAGTGAACTTTGTAATAAAGCAGTACCAATAGACTTATACTGCAGAATTGTTTTGGGATATTTTTTTTTTTTTGTTATAATTACTTTTTTTGTAATTTTTTTTATAACTATTTTTGAAATTTTTTATCATTTGGGAATAATGGGGAAATAACAATTCCCTTACAAGGACAGAGCACAGGACACAGCACCACTGGACTGAACAGGACACAGCACAGGACCCAGCAGCACCACTCAACTCAGAAGGACAGAGCACAGGACACAGCACCACTGGACTGAACAGGACACAGCACAGGACCCAGCAGCACCACTCAACTCAGAAGGACAGAGCACAGGACACAGCACCACTGGACTGAACAGGACACAGCACAGGACCCAGCAGCACCACTCAATTCAGAAGGACAGAGCACAGGACACAGCACCACTGGACTGAACAGGACACAGCACAGGACCCAGCAGCACCACTCAACTCAGAAGGACAGAGCACAGGACACAGCACCACTGGACTGAACAGGACACAGCACAGGACCCAGCAGCACCACTCAACTCAGAAGGACAGAGCACAGGACACAGCATCACTGGACTGAACAGGACACAGCACAGAACCCAGCAGCACCACTCAACTCAGAAGGACAGAGCACAGGACACAGCACCACTGGACTGAACAGGACACACAGCACAGCACAGCACAGAACAGAACTGAACAGCACGAGATATAGCAGGACAGAGGACCACCTAACACACCCTCCCTCTACCCTGATCAATGCCCGAGTGAAGATGGCGGCGACTAGCGGGGAATTTATAGGAACCGAGTATCGCGAGATCCGACAGCGGGATTATGACTCAGAGCCTCGCTTTCAGTTTTGCAATTGGCGGGAATACCCGGATCTGTCTCGGATCCGTCTTGGATCCGCAACGTTCGGGTGGGCTAGGATTTTAGAACTCCGAGTGCGCTCATCTCTAGTTCAAACATATACCAGGATAAAATCTTAACACTACAGTCATGGCCAAAAGTTTTGAGAATGACACCAATATTATTTTTCACAAAGTCTGCTCTCTCAGCTTTGATGATGGCAATTTGCATGCACTCCAGAATGTCATGAACAGTGATTAGATGAATTGCAATTAATTTCAAAGTCCCTCTTTGCCATGACAATGAACTTTATCCTAAAAACATTTCCACTGTATTAGAGCCCTGCCACAAAAGGACCAACTGACATCAGGTCAGTGATTCTCTCGTTAACACAGGTGAGAGTGTTAATGAGGACAAGGCTAGAGATCACTCTGTCATGCTGCTTGAGATAGAATAACAGACTGAAGGCTTTAAAAGGAGAGTGGTGCTTGAAATCATTGTTCTTCCTCTGTTAACCATGGTCAGCTGCAAGGAAACACGAGCAATCATCATTGCTTTGCAGAAAAAGGGCTTCACAGGCAAGGATATTGCTGCTAGTAAGATTGCACCTAAATCAACCATTTATCGGATCATCAAGAATGTCAAGGAGAGAGGTTCAATAGTTGTGAATAAGGCTTCAGGGCACCCAAGAACATCTAACAACCGCCAGGACCGTCTCCTAAAGTTGATTCAGCTGCGGGATCGGGGCACCACCAGTGCAAAGCTTGCTCAGGAATGGCAGCAGGCAGTTTTGAGTAAATCTGCATGCACAGTGAGGGAAAGACTTTTGGAGGATGACTTGGTGTCAAGAAGGCCAGCAAATAAGTCAAGTCTCTCCAGGAAAAACACCAGGGACCGACTGATATTTTGCAAAAGGTAAAGGCATTGGACTGCTAAGAACTGGGGTAAAGTCATTTTCTCTAATGAATCCCCTTTCAGATTGTTTGGGGCAACTGGAAAAATACTTGTCTGGAGAAGGAAAGGTGAGCGCACCCATCATTCCTGTGTCATGCCAACAGTAAAGCATCCTGAGACCATTCATGTGTGGGGTTGCTTCTCAGCCAAGGGAGTGGGCTCACTCACCATTTTTCCTAAGAACACAGCCATGAATAAAGAATGGTACCAAAATATCCTCCAAGAGCAACTTCTCCCAACCATCCAAGAACAGTTTGGTGACAAACAATGCCTTTTCCAGCATGATGGAGCACCTTTCTATAAGGCAAAAGTGATAGCTAAGTGGCTCAGGGATCAAAACATCAAAATTTTTGGTCCATGGCCAGGAAACTCCCCAGACCTTAATTCCATTGAGAACTTGTGGCGGGTGGACAAAAACCCCCCACAAATTCTGACAAACTCCAAGCATTGATTAGGAAAGAATGGGCGGCCATCAGTCAGTATGTGGCCCAGAAGCTGATTGACAGCATGCCAGAGCGAATTGCAGAGGTTTTCAAAAATAAGGGTCAACACTGCAAATATTGACTCTTTGCATAAACTTAATGTAATTGTCAATAAAAGCCTTTGACACTTAAGAAATTATTGTAATTTTACATCAGTATACCATACCAAAAAGTCTAAAAACACTGACGCAGCAAACTTTGTGAAAACCAATAATTATGTCATTCTCAAAACTTTTGGCCATCATAGGCAAACCGAGGGGGGGGGGGGGGACGGGGGGTTCCTAGTGCCCGGAAACCCCCCTCCAAACCTGGGGCACTGTATAATTGAGGTGGCTGGACCCTGTTCCCACTGCTTGAAAAGGGAGAGCTGTGTGCACCTAACAGTAGTGCAGGCAGCATTGCCCATGTATATTATGTTGATAGAAACAGTTGGAGAGCAGCCAAGCACTGTCTAAAATTATAGCTACGCCCCCATGCCTGCTGGTCACGCCCACTGGCAGCATGGTGTGGAAACCCCCCTCTACAAATCCTGCATTTGCCCCTGGCCATGATGTTCCTGTAAAACTGCTATGATTCTCAAACCTGGCATTTGGGCAAATGAACACTTTTCTAATTTCCATGGATAGAGTCATGTGAAAGTCATTGAGGAAGTTGATAAATGCAGTTAGTCTCAGCCATTGAAGATTATCCTGGAAACATTCTGTACATGTTAATTTTTAGCTTCATCATGAAATTCAGCTGTGCAGACCAAAGTGAGATCTATAAAGCTTGTCATGCTTGGAATTGATCTGGATAAAACTTGAGAAGGCTCTAAAACATCTATCTCAAAATGACATCATTACATATTTATGATTAGGGAGAATAAGCATACCAGTAATAGGGATCATTAACAGGGTAATGAGCAGCTGGTCTCTGATCCTAGTGTCTAATTCATAGAAACCACTGTGCCCATGAAGAAGCATGAGCATATGCCTTCCAATCATTTCACTTGCATGCTGCATGACTGCAGTTTTCACTATATAATCATGCACAAGGCTTAATTGACTGGAATGCAACCTTGAATTACTTGTGAAATATATATATATATATGGGAGCTATGCAATGGCTAATGTGGCAGCCCTATTTTTTACCTTAATTACATACAGCTTTATATATTATTAACATGGCTTAAATATCATACATACAACTGAAAAACTGTTACTAGTGTATATATGTTGGAGGTCGAATTGTAAGTTTCTTTGCTCTGATTACTCTGAAAATCATTTTAAAGTGTCTCTGTTAGGAGACGCGGCGGTGCCCAGCCGCCGCGACTCACTCACCTGCGTCCCGGCCGTCGCTATGGCGACCGGGACGTCACTTCCGGCCCTGACCCGGCCGTTGCCGGGGCAACGAGAAGACGCTTCGGCGCTGCGTCCCGGCAATGAGAGGAAGCTGGGCGCAGCGCTCACCATATGTTCTAGCCTGTGGGCTAATTAATGCAGCCTATTAATTATGCTGGGGGCTGTGTCTAATTCAGAGCTAGGCTCTGATTGGTGGCCACTGGTATTTAAGGCAATGAGGTCTGCTGCCTCATTGCCGGTTATAGCTTCTGTGTTCCAGTCTGCTGACCTGCTAGTTCCTGTCCTGTATCCTGATATCTCTATTTGACTCCCCGTGTATGACCCTTGGCTTTGATTTGGACCTTGCTCGTGTTTCCTGTGACCCTGATCTTTGGCCTGTTTACCCGTTCTGCTATTTGCCTGTGACCCCTGACCTCAGCATGTTCATCGATACCGTTGTCTGCTGCCGGCCCTTGACCTCTGCGTGGACCTGACTCCTCTTGCCTGGGTTCTCCCCAGCTGGTACGCACTTCACGACCCTCTGTCAGTCTGCGGCCCAGTCTGTCCCCACCATCAGGGGCTCCAGTGAACACCTGACTGGCAGAGTAGATTCCGGGTTGTGTTGTGCCGGCTGGAGGGGTTCCTAACATTATAACCGGCCCACTCACGGAGACGAGGTTGGAATGGATGCAAGTGGATCCTCACCGTCTCCGGCACAAGCCCTAGCAGCCCATGTTGAGTCCTTATATCAGATGATCCAGGGATTGGCTGAGCGTCTGTCTGTTCAAGAAAAAGCCGCAAAAGTGTCACAACCCACTCCAAGTTCCGTCTGTGAACCTAAGATGAACTTGCCGGATCGCTTCTCTGGAAATAGGTCCCTGTTTCGGAATTTCAGGGAGAGCTGCAAGCTCTATTTCCGATTGAGACCCCGCTCCTCCGGGTCAGAGCATCAAAGAGTCGGGATTATCACTTCCCTTCTACAGGGTGACCCCCAGTCCTGGGCGTTTTCCTTGCCGCAGACCAGTCCTGCCATGCAGTCAGTAGACGCTTTCTTCGAGGCGTTAGGTCTACTATATGACGACCCGGACCGTACTGCCTCCGCTGAAACTCATCTACGGGCCTTGAAACAAGGCCGGCGCTCGGCAGAGGAATACTGCGCTGAATTCCCTAGATGGTCACCTGATAGTGGATGGAATGATCCTGCCTTGCGGAGTCAGTTCCGTCTTGGCCTGTCGGAACAGGTCAAAGACTCTTTGGTGCAGTACCCATCTCCTACTTCTCTGGAGGATCTGATGCACCTCTCCATTAAAATCGACAAGAGATTTAAAGAGCGGAAAATCGAAAAGGAGACATCATCACCTCTATCCGGCTTCATTCCTGTTCCCACGGATGGTGAGGAACCCATGCAATTGGGGGCGTATCGTCTCTCCCCTGAGGAAAGAGACAAGAGAAGATCACAGGGCCTATGTCTCTATTGCGGCACAAAAGGCCACTTCTCCCGTTCCTGCCCGAATAAGCCGGGAAAAGAGCATGCCTAGGGAACGAGGGGAAAGTTCACCTAGGTCTGTAGATTGTCTCCCCGAAAAACGCCGTATTGATCCCTGCACAGCTCATGTTTAGTGCTCGTTCAATGGACCTGTCCGCCTTCGTTGATAGTGGAGCTGCAGGCAACTTCCTGGACATCGGGTTCGCCCGCGCTGCTAAAATTCCGATGGTAAAACTCAAGTCCGCTATTACTGTCTGTGGATTAGATGGAGGTCCGTTGCCTGGTGGCAAGATTTCCTGGGAGACCTCGCCACTACAATTAAAAATTGGAGCTCTCCATTCAGAGTCAATAACCTTCCTTCTTATCGATTGTTCATCAGTTCCCTTGATCTTGGGCCACCCATGGCTTTCCCGTCATAACCCTGTCATGGACTGGGTAAAAGGAGAAATTGTCCAGTGGAGCTCTTACTGTACACAGTCCTGCTTGTCACTGCCCCTGCGGGTGATTCAGTCTATTCCGGAGCAGCTTCCCTCACAATATCATGAGTTCTGGGATGTGTTCTCCAAGAAAGCTGCTGACACCTTACCACCTCACCGTGACTTTGACTGTGCCATCGAGCTTATTCCTGGTTCCAAGTTGCCTAAGGGTCGCCTGTACTCTCTCTCTGGTCCGGAGACCAAGTCCATGCAGGAATACATTGAAGAAAATCTGGAGAAGGGCTTCATCAGGCCATCTAAATCTCCCGTAGGAGCAGGATGCTTCTTTGTATCCAAAAAGGACGGAGGACTAAGACCCTGTATTGATTACCGGGGATTGAATCTTATTACAATCAAGAATACCTATCCCCTTCCGCTCATCTCCGTATTATTTGATCAGCTGAGAGGTGCTACTGTCTTCTCAAAAATCGATCTTCGTGGAGCGTATAACCTCATCCGTATCAAGGAGGGAGACGAGTGGAAGACGGCATTCAATACGCACTCTGGCCATTATGAATACTTGGTTATGCCGTTCGGTCTTAGCAATGCACCTGCAGTATTCCAGGACTTAATCAATGAGGTTCTTCGGGACTTTCTTGGTAGTTTCGTGGTCGTCTATTTAGATGATATCCTCATCTATTCCAGATCTCTGTCTGTACATCAGAATCACGTTAAACAAGTTCTACGAAGACTGCGAGAGAACCACCTTTACGCCAAACTAGAAAAGTGTGAGTTCGAGGTGCAGAAAGTATCCTTTTTAGGTTACATAATCTCTTCTGAGGGATTCTCCATGGATCCAACTAAGGTTCAGGCTATTCTAGATTGGGTGCAACCAAACAACCTTAAGGCGGTGCAGAGGTTTCTGGGCTTCTCCTATTATTATAGAAGGTTCATTCCAGGTTTTGCGGACATCGTGGCTCCCATTGTCGCCCTAACCCGTAAAGGAATGGATCCAACTAATTGGTCGCCTCAAGCAGTAGCCTCATTCGAAAGCCTGAAAAAAGCCTTGTCTCCGCTCAGGTCCTTAGACACCCGGATCCAGCTAAATCATTTGTTCTTGAGGTCGACGCCTCTGACGTCGGTGCTGGGGCTATACTATCACAGAAGGACCCTCATACTAATCGTCTACACCCGTGTGCCTATTTCTCCCGCCAGTTCTCTTCAGCAGAAGCCAACTATGATGTCAGGAATAGGGAACTGTTGGCAATCAAATGGGCCTTCGAGGAGTGGCGACATTGGCTGGAGGGTGCTCCACATCAGATCTCTGTCATTACCGACCACAAGAACTTGCAATATATACAATCGGCCAAACGTCTAAATCCCAGACAGGCCCGTTGGTCGTTATTCTTTACCCGGTTCAATTTCCTGATCACCTATCGACCGGGTTCCAAAAATGTCCGGGCAGATGCTCTGTCCAGAAGTTTCTTGGCACACCACGTTCCAGTTTCGAACCCAGAGCCTATTATTCCTCCTTCCATAATCCATGTTGGATTAACTCAAGATCTGAGTATCACACTTCAGAGATTCCAGAAATTAGCCCCTGATACTACTCCGGAACAACGTCTTTTTGTTCCAGTCCATCTAAGGAAGGCGGTTCTTGCAGAGGCGCATAATAGTAGGTCTGCTGGACACCCTGGAGTTTATAAAACGCTGGAGATCCTTTCCCGTACGGTCTGGTGGCCATCCTTGTCCGCTGACGTCAAGAGTCATGTCCTCTCGTGTGAAATTTGTGCCAGGAACAAAGTCCCCAGGACTCGCCCGGTGGGTCAATTGCTTCCATTGCCCATTCCTGCAAAACCTTGGACACATTTGTCCATGGATTTTATTGTTGATTTGCCACCTTCTGCAGGACATAATACTATTTGGGTTGTGGTGGACCGTTTCAGTAAAATGGCACATTTCATCCCATTAACCAGGCTTCCTACAGCTCGAGATCTGGCCATTCTCTTCATACAACATGTTTTCCGGCTCCATGGACTTCCTTCCGATATTGTTTCTGATTGTGGTTCACAATTCATAGCACAATTCTGGAAATCCTTCTGCACCCTCCTCGGAATCCGGATCAGTCTGTCATCTGCATACCACCCTCAGTCTAACGGGCAAACTGAAAGGGTTAACCAAGCACTTGAACAGTTCCTCCGATGTTATTCCTCAGAATTCCATGACAACTGGTCATCTTTGCTGCCTTGGGCAGAGTTTGCCTATAATAACTCATCTCACTCATCTACTCAAACTTCCCCGTTCTACTGTAACTTCGGTTTCCATCCCAGGTCTAATTCTCTGTACTCTCTCAAATCTGCTGGTATTCCGGAGATTCATTCCACAGCTGCTGATCTGAAAGTAATTTGGGGGAAAGTTCAGTCCTCCTTGAAAAAATCCTCATTGTCGGCCAAAAAATTTTCGGATCGCCACCGTACCACCTGCCCATTCAAAGTGGGCCAGAAAGTATGGCTATCAACTAGAAATCTTAGGCTCAGACAGCCTTGTAAAAAACTAGGGCCTAAATTTATTGGGCCGTTCATGATTACCAAACAGATCAATCCGGTAGCTTTTAGATTGAAGATTTCTAGTTCACTAAAAATTACGAACACATTTCATTGTTCATTGTTGAAGCCGGTATTGTATCCTAGCCAATCCTCAACTGTGCCTGGGGGAAGTTCGAGTAAGCCACTAAGATATGTGGTTCAAAGGATTTTAGATTCCAAAAAAGTGCAAGGACAGGTGCACTTCCTGGTGCAGTGGAGGAACCGCGGGTTAGAAGAGCGATCTTGGGTTCCGCGAAGACAACTCCATGCCCCTAAACAATTGAAGGAATTCTTCAGGAGGTTCCCAAGAAAACCTGGATGTCGGGGTCCCTCGACCCCTCCTCAAGGGGGGGTACTGTTACTAGCCGCGGCGGTGCCCAGCCGCCGCGACTCACTCACCTGCGTCCCGGCCGTCGCTATGGCGACCGGGACGTCACTTCCGGTCCTGACCCGGCCGTTGCCGGGGCAACGAGAAGACGCTTCAGCGCTGCGTCCCGCCAATGAGAGGAAGCCGGGCGCAGCACTCACCATGTTCTAGCCTGTGGGCTAATTAATGCAGCCTATTAATTATGCTGGGGGCTGTGTCTAATTCAGAGCTAGGCTCTGATTGGTGGCCACTGGTATTTAAGGCAATGAGGTCTGCTGCCTCATTGCCGGTTATAGCTCCTGTGTTCCAGTCTGCTGACCTGCTAGTTCCTGTCCTGTATCCTGATATCTCTATTTGACTCCCCGTGTATGACCCTTGGCTTTGATTTGGACCTTGCTCGTGTTTCCTGTGACCCTGATCTTTGGCCTGTTTACCTGTTCTGCTATTTGCCCGTGACCCCCGACCTCAGCTTGTTCATCGATACTGTTGTCTGCTGCCGGCCCTTGACCTCTGCGTGGACCTGACTCCTCTTGCCTGGGTTCTCCCCAGCTGGTACGCACTTCACGACCCTCTGTCAGTCTGCGGCCCAGTCTGTCCCCACCATCAGGGGCTCCAGTGAACACCTGACTGGCAGAGTAGATTCCGGGTTGTGTTGTGCCGGCTGGAGGGGTTCCTAACATTATAACCGGCCCACTCACGGAGACGAGGTTGGAATGGATGCAAGTGGATCCTCACCGTCTCCGGCACAAGCCCTAGCAGCCCATGTTGAGTCCTTATATCAGATGATCCAGGGATTGGCTGAGCGTCTGTCTGTTCAAGAAAAAGCCGCAAAAGTGTCACAACCCACTCCAAGTTCCGTCTGTGAACCTAAGATGAACTTGCCGGATCGCTTCTCTGGAAATAGGTCCCTGTTTCGGAATTTCAGGGAGAGCTGCAAGCTCTATTTCCGATTGAGACCCCGCTCCTCCGGGTCAGAGCATCAAAGAGTCGGGATTATCACTTCCCTTCTACAGGGTGACCCCCAGTCCTGGGCGTTTTCCTTGCCGCAGACCAGTCCTGCCATGCAGTCAGTAGACGCTTTCTTCGAGGCGTTAGGTCTACTATATGACGACCCGGACCGTAATGCCTCCGCTGAAACTCATCTACGGGCCTTGAAACAAGGCCGGCGCTCGGCAGAGGAATACTGCGCTGAATTCCGTAGATGGTCACCTGATAGTGGATGGAATGATCCTGCCTTGCGGAGTCAGTTCCGTCTTGGCCTGTCGGAACAGGTCAAAGACTCTTTGGTGCAGTACCCATCTCCTACTTCTCTGGAGGATCTGATGCACCTCTCCATTAAAATCGACAAGAGATTTAAAGAGCGGAAAATCGAAAAGGAGACATCATCACCTCTATCCGGCTTCATTCCTGTTCCCACGGATGGTGAGGAACCCATGCAATTGGGGGCGTATCGTCTCTCCCCTGAGGAAAGAGACAAGAGAAGATCACAGGGCCTATGTCTCTATTGCGGCACAAAAGGCCACTTCTCCCGTTTAATTTCCTGCTGGGCGGTTTTATACACTTTTAATGTATTGAAATTAACTTAGATTTTCACTATGTTCGAAAATGTGGAAAAATGTGTCTCAAAGGCCCACTCACTATAATATAGGTCGATCCAGGTAGTAATGTAATTTGGTATTTAACATGGATAAAATGAATCTATATATAGTGTCAAATTGCTATTAATGTAATTTGTATGTTGCAGTTTGGGGTTTTCCACCTGAAAGGACAGAGGGGCACATCACAACTTTGTTCTGGGGCCCAGTAATCTATTAATGCCCCTGACTGTAAAATCTTTCATGCTGGTCTTTAGGAATAATCTAGAGACTTGTTTAAAGAGAACTTGTCACAAGGTTGAACATTTGCTTCTATTTGCTTATTACACAGTGCCTTGAGCTCTCAATCTGACAGCTGGATTCAGCACTTAACTGATTGGAACCCCAAGGAATTGTGAGAACAGATATCACTATGAACACTCTTTACCTTCTGCTTATAATAGCGCTAAAGAGTCTGATAAACCATCAGTTATTGTATTGCAGATAATGCTGCATGCAGAACCATCTATAACTGTGTTATAAACTGGGAAAATAATATGTCAAAAATACCTCCAAGCAAAAGTTACATTAATGGGGGTCATTTACAATGGAGCTGTGCAATGCAGACTTGCACTACCCACTTTGCATATTGTCAAAAGAGCTGTTTTAACTCTGCAGGAAAAACGAAGACTTCAATTTCTTAATGTTTTTCATTCTCCCTGAAATACTGTATATAATATCTGAACAGTTTCTGAGGAGGTTTATATAGGTTATCCACTTTTGGGCTATACAATCCAATGTAGCAAATAGGTGGGGTTCCTCCCTTAATGTTGTCTTATAACTTCTATTCGAAGCTCACAGCAGCCCATGGGTTCAGGTAACAGGTAGGGTGCCATGGGGAGCAAGGAAACAGGTAAAAAAGAGTGTGGTTGGCAATGAAACATTTGTTTGCTTCCGCTGTTTTCCTGCTGTCCCTAAAAACTGCATGTACTTGCTCCTTAAAATGTGTTAGAGCAGGACATTTGTTTGTGTGATGTCATCTAGGTAAAAATCAGAACTGTAAATAAAAAAAGCATAAGTGTCATTGCTTGGTTTCCATAGGAACTCCAATGCAATAGATGCAGAAGAGGATCTTCTGCTTTGTACAACTTAACATTCAATATACACAGTATGCAACAAAAAAAGCAGATACCCAGGATGAAACCATCCTGAAACACACCATGGTACCAGCACTTTAAGATGGAGGGACTCCCGAACTACAGCCATCTTTAGGTGTTTTTTTTATAAATCGTATCATAGACTTTGTTGGAGTCTGAGCTGCTGTTCATATATCTCTGGCAGACGGAAAGTAGTTAAGTGTGGAGATGGTGCCCGAGAAGCGGGCGAAGGTACCCGCCATCGCTGTGTCCCTGGAGGGACAGAAGACGTTCCTGGCGCCCGTGAAGGGGGTGAAGAGTCTCCTGGTAGCTGAGCCCTGCAAGCGGGTGAAGAAAGAAGGTTACTCACCCGTCCAGCGATCCAGCGGCGGTGAGTATGGCTTCTTCCTTGCAGGTCTTGTGCGCGGGGGAAGGATGAGCCAATCAGGGCTCATCTTTCCCCGCTGGCCAATCAGCGGCCGGATGCGCGAGCCAATCGCGGCTCGCGCCCGGCCATTCAAAAGATTGGCGCCGACGCGAGCCAATCAGCGCTCGCGCCGGCTAATGACGTCACGCCGGCGACTATATAAGTCGCCGGGTGGCGCCATTTTGTCAGAAGAGAGTCGGCGGCGGAGGGAGAAGGACGTCGTGGGACGTCCGGAGCGGAAGAAGGCCAGAAGCGGCGGAGATCGTCGGCGGGGAGCCCTTGTAAGGGCTGAGAGCGCCCCCGCCAAGCAGCCCTCAACAGCGCCGAACCGGAGAAGAGGCGCCGCCGGCTGGAGGGTCTGGAAGATCCGGAGAAAGAGGAAGAAGACGGCGTGGCAAGCTGAGATTCCTGCGCAGAGCAGGTAAGTGACTCAGCATTAATTCGGGCACTAGGCCCGTGGGCACCGTCGGGCACAAGGCCCGTTGGCACTAACTTAGGGGCACAAGGCCCAGGGACCTGGGCACTAGGCCCCAATAAAGTTAGTGGGCCAGTAGGCCATAGTATTGATATAAAGGGGACAAGCCCCTATTAGTGAGACAGGGGGCGTGAGAGCCCCAGGTGTACAAGGGCACAAGGCCCTTAGGTAGTTAGGGGCCTAGAGGCCATAGGAAGGCCAGAGGGCCTGGTTAGGGGCTGGTAGCCCGTAGGCTATTAAGGGCACAAGGCCCTAGTAGATAGCTAGGGAGGCCACAGGCCTCGGTAGGCAGGGGCTAGGACCCCTAGGTAGTAGGGCACAAGGCCCTAGTTAGTGGGCTCAGAGCCCTGAGGTAGAGAGGGGGCTGAGGCCCATTAATCAGAGCACAAGGCTCTGTTTGTAGCTGGGCAGAGGCCCATGGTGTGAAGGGCAGAAGGCCCTGGTGGTGATTAGGTAGAGGCGTGGGAGCCTCGTGAGTGTAGGCACGGTCCTGTGTGAGGTGAGCACACGTGGTTAGGAGGTACAGTAGAGCGGAGGCTCCTGTGGTGCTGTAACAACCTGCTGGTTGGCTAACAGCGGTGTGCTCTGGTAAGTAGCTTACAAAGTACTGTATATTGTATTCTGTCTGTGAGGCGGGTATTGTTGAATTACAGTATTTTGGGTGTGCTATGTAATTGTGTCCAGGGGCAAGACGTCAGGCCCCCATTAAAGGTAGGCTCTTGTTCCTGTGGTTTTCCTGTGCTAACCCGTGCTGTGGGGACAAGTGTAGTTACCAGCATACACATAGTCAGGGAAGAACACACATAGTTTTCCTGTCCCTTAGGTCCCCGGGGTCACACTGGTACCCAGAGGGGGTGGCTGAGTGAGTTGGTGGCAGTGCAGCACACCTTGAGGCAGTTCCAGGGGCGGCCGTGGTTCTGATCAAGGGTCCTCAAGGCCGGTTCCGTGCAGGTGGACCTGTGGTTCCGGACGTAGGGACACGTGTGAGATACCCGAGTACAGGCAGTCGGGCGGTTCAGTTCGATCGGCTGTTCCGTGCGGCAGTCGGCCCGCGGGTTAGTGTGCTGTTCTACTGAGCCTCAGCCGGGCTTAAAGAACCGGTCCTTAGGGTCCGTGGGTGACCCCATAGCAAGAAGGCAGCTTCTTGGTACGACCTGGGTGAGGGGGTTAGGAACCGCCCTCCGGTTTAGGCTGTGAACACCGGCTGGTGTTCTCCGTAGCGTGTAAGTGAGCAGTTCCGTTAGTGCACCACACCTAGTTAGTCATAGTGGTTTGACTTAGTTGCGTTGCCGACCATTAGAACGTTGTTAGGGTCGGGTCGCTGTTGTAGTCAGTCCAGTTTTGTGGGTGCCATTTTAGTCTCACGGAGAGCGTAGAGGGAGGCTGTGTGTTCTTGTCATCCGCAGGAGTCGGGAAGGTGCAGGAGAACTGGATCGGAAGTGGGAGTGTCCCGGTGAGTATCACGCTCGATTCCCCCTTTCGGTTAGGCCCTCACCGGCAGGTGTGTGAGGTACTTGAGGCGGGATTAGTCCTCGGATTAGTCTTGGCCTTCAGTGCCTGTAGTCCCCCGCGTCTTGGCAAGAACAAAGTGAGGAGGCGGCAAGGAGCTTGGACTGACTGTGCCCTTGTTCTTTGCCGTAGTCTCGGACAGCCCTTACCTGGTAGGCATGGCCGTAATCTCTGTCTCTATCTCAGAGGGACATGATTGGAGGTGACTGCGGCTGCGGATCTGCTGGGATTGGATCGCAGCTGGGAAATCGGAAGCGGACTGGAGGTGACCATCGTTTTCAAGGCAAGTTCTTTTGTATTGCGTCTGTCCCTGTCTTTCCCCGCAGGGGGCGTTACATTTTGGCGTAGTCGGCAGGATCAACGATGGCTCATCGGGGGATCATTCCGCTGTACGAGGGATACAGCTGTGTCATCTCTCGTGACGAAGTGGCAGCGTTCACGAAGCAAATCCTGGAACGTTGTGAGACAAGGAAGAAGAAGAACAGAGGTACTAAACGGCAACAGGTGGAAGAAATGCTGTGCTGGAAGTGTGGGTTGCCTGGACACTTCGCATACCACTGCCCAGTTGCCGAGGAGCTCTTTGGTGAATGGGAGGACGAAGAAGTCTCCGATGAATGGGAAGACGTAGAAGTCTTCGAGTGGAAGGACGAGGAAGCCTTCCATCAATGGTCTCAAAAGAAGTCGGAGTCTGGAGGGAAGGATCGGCAGAGCCTGCTGACTGTTGGATCACAGGAGATCGTCTCGTCCAAGCAAGATTCGCGACAGGAATACCCGCGTCAGCCGGATGCTGGAGCCGGGGTATTGGAGACGTCGGATACGTCAGACGACTTGTCCGTGGCTGTGGAAGAGTTGGTCCCTGAGGACAAAGGGAGAACTGAGCAGACCCTCCATGGGGCAACGTTGTGTCCGGAGACATGTGAAGATGTCTGCCTGGTGGTACCTGAGAGGATGGAAGCCATCAGTACCCCGGAAGAGAGAGCTGCTGAAGAAGTACTGCCTTAAGAAGACTGTACTTTAGAGAGCGCAGCTGGAGAGTGGTGGATGTTGTCACCTTCTGAAGAAGCTTCCCGCATAACCGAGGAGGTATCGGACGGATGGGAGGTTCCGGCAGGTGCCGAGGAAGAGACTCCCTGGATACCGACTTCGGGCGAGGAAGTTGCCAGGATGGTGTGGATCCTGCGCGAAAGGGCCTTACCGCGGAGGATCTGGTGGACGCAAGTCAGGGATGCCGGTAAGCGACCCTTGGAGGTGGACGTTGAGGAGAAGACGTCGATTGTGGGGACCACAATGGAAAAAGGCGGCGGAAATGTGGAGATGGTGCCCGAGAAGCGGGCGAAGGTACCCGCCATCGCTGTGTCCCTGGAGGGACAGAAGACGTTCCTGGCGCCCGTGAAGGGGGTGAAGAGTCTCCTGGTAGCTGAGCCCTGCAAGCGGGTGAAGAAAGAAGGTTACTCACCCGTCCAGCGATCCAGCGGCGGTGAGTATGGCTTCTTCCTTGCAGGTCTTGTGCGCGGGGGAAGGATGAGCCAATCAGGGCTCATCTTTCCCTGCTGGCCAATCAGCGGCCGGATGCGCGAGCCAATCGCGGCTCGCGCCCGGCCATTCAAAAGATTGGCGCCGACGCGAGCCAATCAGCGCTCGCGCCGGCTAATGACGTCACGCCGGCGACTATATAAGTCGCCGGGTGGCGCCATTTTGTCAGAAGAGAGTCGGCGGCGGAGGGAGAAGGACGTCGTGGGACGTCCGGAGCGGAAGAAGGCCAGAAGCGGCGGAGATCGTCGGCGGGGAGCCCTTGTAAGGGCTGAGAGCGCCCCCGCCAAGCAGCCCTCAACAGCGCCGAACCGGAGAAGAGGCGCCGCCGGCTGGAGGGTCTGGAAGATCCGGAGAAAGAGGAAGAAGACGGCGTGGCAAGCTGAGATTCCTGCGCAGAGCAGGTAAGTGACTCAGCGTTAATTCGGGCACTAGGCCCGTGGGCACCGTCGGGCACAAGGCCCGTTGGCACTAACTTAGGGGCACAAGGCCCAGGGACCTGGGCACTAGGCCCCAATAAAGTTAGTGGGCCAGTAGGCCATAGTATTGATATAAAGGGGACAAGCCCCTATTAGTGAGACAGGAGGCGTGAGAGCCCCAGGTGTACAAGGGCACAAGGCCCTTAGGTAGTTAGGGGCCTAGAGGCCATAGGAAGGCCAGAGGGCCTGGTTAGGGGCTGGTAGCCCGTAGGCTATTAAGGGCACAAGGCCCTAGTAGATAGCTAGGGAGGCCACAGGCCTCGGTAGGCAGGGGCTAGGACCCCTAGGTAGTAGGGCACAAGGCCCTAGTTAGTGGGCTCAGAGCCCTGAGGTAGAGAGGGGGCTGAGGCCCATTAATCAGAGCACAAGGCTCTGTTTGTAGCTGGGCAGAGGCCCATGGTGTGAAGGGCAGAAGGCCCTGGTGGTGATTAGGTAGAGGCGTGGGAGCCTCGTGAGTGTAGGCACGGTCCTGTGTGAGGTGAGCACACGTGGTTAGGAGGTACAGTAGAGCGGAGGCTCCTGTGGTGCTGTAACAACCTGCTGGTTGGCTAACAGCGGTGTGCTCTGGTAAGTAGCTTACAAAGTACTGTATATTGTATTCTGTCTGTGAGGCGGGTATTGTTGAATTACAGTATTTTGGGTGTGCTATGTAATTGTGTCCAGGGGCAAGACGTCAGGCCCCCATTAAAGGTAGGCTCTTGTTCCTGTGGTTTTCCTGTGCTAACCCGTGCTGTGGGGACAAGTGTAGTTACCAGCATACACATAGTCAGGGAAGAACACACATAGTTTTCCTGTCCCTTAGGTCCCCGGGGTCACACTGGTACCCAGAGGGGGTGGCTGAGTGAGTTGGTGGCAGTGCAGCACACCTTGAGGCAGTTCCAGGGGCGGCCGTGGTTCTGATCAAGGGTCCTCAAGGCCGGTTCCGTGCAGGTGGACCTGTGGTTCCGGACGTAGGGACACGTGTGAGATACCCGAGTACAGGCAGTCGGGCGGTTCAGTTCGATCGGCTGTTCCGTGCGGCAGTCGGCCCGCGGGTTAGTGTGCTGTTCTACTGAGCCTCAGCCGGGCTTAAAGAACCGGTCCTTAGGGTCCGTGGGTGACCCCATAGCAAGAAGGCAGCTTCTTGGTACGACCTGGGTGAGGGGGTTAGGAACCGCCCTCCGGTTTAGGCTGTGAACACCGGCTGGTGTTCCCCGTAGCGTGTAAGTGAGCAGTTCCGTTAGTGCACCACACCTAGTTAGTCATAGTGGTTTGACTTAGTTGCGTTGCCGACCATTAGAACGTTGTTAGGGTCGGGTCGCTGTTGTAGTCAGTCCAGTTTTGTGGGTGCCATTTTAGTCTCACGGAGAGCGTAGAGGGAGGCTGTGTGTTCTTGTCATCCGCAGGAGTCGGGAAGGTGCAGGAGAACTGGATCGGAAGTGGGAGTGTCCCGGTGAGTATCACGCTCGATTCCCCCTTTCGGTTAGGCCCTCACCGGCAGGTGTGTGAGGTACTTGAGGCGGGATTAGTCCTCGGATTAGTCTTGGCCTTCAGTGCCTGTAGTCCCCTGCGTCTTGGCAAGAACAAAGTGAGGAGGCGGCAAGGAGCTTGGACTGACTGTGCCCTTGTTCTTTGCCGTAGTCTCGGACAGCCCTTACCTGGTAGGCACGGCCGTAATCTCTGTCTCTATCTCAGAGGGACGTGATTGGAGGTGACTGCGGCTGCGGATCTGCTGGGATTGGATCGCAGCTGGGAAATCGGAAGCGGACTGGAGGTGACCACCGTTTTCAAGGCAAGTTCTTTTGTGTTGCGTCTGTCCCTGTCTTTCCCCGCAGGGGGCGTTACATAAGTACAAGAGAGTCCCCTTTTAGACGAACGAAATTAAATAGTGACAGTGTTGCATTCATGTTTGCACTTACCTGAAAGAGTTAACGTGGGGTGGGTCTGGCCAGTGATGCTGAGGGGAGGTCCTTGTGGCTTTGTAGGTGATGCAATTTCCTGGGCGAGTCACTCGGCTGGCAAAATCCCGCCCACCCACGCCATTTTTAAAGAAGTGTTAGTGTATTATGGTGGTTTACCATAATACTGGTTAGTAGTTTACAGTTTGGTGGGGAGGAAGGCACTGCGATCAGCGGCTGATATAGACGGCTCTATCGTGATTGGTCGCAGGTATCTGTCCCCTTACAAGGCAATCGGTTACTCTTGTCCCTTCCATGGGGAGGGGCCTCGCCCGGCTCAGTGAGGGAGGGGGAGTGAGTAGTGAGGTGAGTGCAGTTTACTCTGACGCCAGGTTAGGGCCGGCCAAGCAGTGGGGTTATGAGAGAAGTGGGTGGACTTAAGGCTACATTGCCATGTCCACGCTTGGTTAGGTATCGCTGGAGCTGATCTTCAGTGCCCTTTCTCCGCCACCAGGTTTAATTAGGTTATAATAAAAATATTTTTAGTGCCACTTACTCAAGCCTCCGTGTCTTTATTTTATATAAGCTGTTTATACTATTTAAGGTATTGTGTGGAACGAAGAGCATACACAGTGAACTATTTATGCCTTCAGGAAAGGAGGTAGTTTGCACCTTGATAACTAGAAGAATTTTTGTGTTTTTGTGCTGCGTTGAATAAATGACTTTTATTTGGTAGGATAGTAGAATATTTTTTATTTTATTATTTATTTATTTTATGGGCATTAGTTACTCATAGTTACTTCTATTCAACTAGCACAGCCCATAAAATGACCCCAAAATGTCATTGCCTAGTTCTCATGAGAATGGAGATATAAGATAAATATACCTTTCTCTAAGACCACCATAACTGCAGGAAAAATACATAGGATTTGACCTCCACAAGTGCATCACAGCCAAACATATTCCCTCTCATAGGTGGGTCTTTCAGTCTTTGTTGATCTGGGAAGTGCAACAGTAAATATGGTTAAAAGGGTCCACTGTTGAGTTGCAAACAAAATATTTTATGAAGCACACATATTAGATTATGTACAATAATCTACATTATAGACCTTTTGTTTACACAGGGGCATGTCTATGGCATCATAGGGCATGTCTGCACCATCAAGGGGGCGTGTCTGTGCTTCATGGAGTAGTGAAGCCATTCTGTAAGCAGCAGTGGCAGATCCAGGGGGGGGGGGGGGCGATCGCCCCCCCCCCCCCTAGCAGGGGCTTGCTGCCGACAGCTGCACACTGTGCAGGTCAGTTCGTCAGTGACAGTGTGCTGCCCGGCTGCTCTGATTGTGTTTTAAACACAATCAGAGCAGCGGGACAGTACACTGCCACTGCCGAGTGGACCTGCACATACTGTGCAGCCGCCGGCAGCCTTAGAAATCAGAAAGGGGGCGGGGCCTAAATCGCCTCCCCCTAAGATCGCCCCGGGTAGAATAAATATCTAGATCCGCCCCTGGTAAGCAGGTGTCTCGGGCTCCAATCCCCTGTGTGTGTTCCATAGTGGAACGACGCTCAGTTCCTGTTTGACGTATGGGTGGTGGAACGACACATACCGGTACCTCCCAAATTGGCCAAAATTGGGACAACGCTTTCCCGATCGGGATGGCTGGACAGAGCTCTCAAATCGTGACTGTCCCGCCTAAATCGGGACAGTTAAGAGGTATGTGTTTCTGTCAGAGGCAAAAGTACAATTTAGCATTGGGTGTTAGTTAGCAAGTTATGATAAAATACTTGTTACTTACTCAGGGTGGAGAGTTTTAGCAGTCCAGATATACCCTCTGCTAGTCAGGCAGCCTGTTACACACATATTGTGGTTTTGTCTATTTTCTATCCCTGAGAAGTTGCATGAATAGAATGTTCTAGAGGGAGAGGATCAACAACAACACAACTACAAACATCTGCAGATTTTACAGTACAGGATATAAAAGTGTTTTGACAAAATGGCCTTTTTGATATACTGCTATCACTACTCAGTAAAATGTATTTAAGTATATTGTGTGATAGTATTTAGTCTGTCCAACTGACACAAACTCCTTTATTTAGTTTCCATGTTACTGTACAGAAGAAGTTTGTACAGGGATGACTATGTATTTGAAAACTGTGAAATTGGAGGTGTGAGCAAATTGACTAACAATTAGAGCAGTTGATAAATTTGTGGTTTTCAAATTGTCTTTGTGAGGAATTTTTTAAACTGTAGACTAAAACATTTTAGCTAAATTCGAATAAAGCCAAGCGGGGCTTCACTGCGCATGCGCTGGGCCGCTGCATTCTCATATTTACTCTGTCCCTGTCTTCTGCTTTCTATTGTGCAAATCTGGCTGCTGCTGCTGCTTATAACTTCTTACAGACATGGATGTATTGAAGAATTGTGAAATGTTTTCCTCAAACAACCCTGTATTAAATTTGCTTCATCATATAGCCCTACTAAATACTTTTTCTGGACCCTCTTAAACTTGTGCAGCATTCTGACAAAGGCACTACAAAACTTTATAGTATAGATGAAAGCTGGACAGGTTGCAACAAAGCCCAATTTTAAGTTGCCCCCTACACAACCCACTCTTGCTATGCGCAACCTCTTTGCTGCTCTACATCTCCTCTGAAAGAATTCAGCCAATAAATTTAAATGACCTTGGATAGTTTTCTGGCAAAAATGTGGGCTATAACTCACCTACACCACACCTTCATAAGAAGTGCAAATAGAAAAAATATTTTTTTTTTTTAAATAATTAAACAATTAAATAATAGAAACATAGCTTGTAGGCAGTCAAGGGATAGCTGTCATCTCTATAACTCTGACATTTTAGGCCATGGTCCATGAATGAAGGCCTTTTGGCAATCCTTCTTTAAACACCTATAAAATGGTAAAAAAATGACATTGGTACTAAATCAAAAGAAAAATAGCCGATTCATATGCAAACTAAAAGGTAACAAACTTAATTAATTTTAAATCTATGTATCAGTACAGGTTTAGTTTTCATATGGATGGCTCATTATATGCTATTGATCAATTCATGCTTCTAAGCCTGGTGTTATTTATAAGATGAGGTCCCTTAGAAGAACTATAAAGAGCCATAAAATACCTTTGAGGTCTTTATGTAATCCGTGAGCTGATATCTGAATAGACCTAATATAAATAATCAAAAATCCCGGCCTCCTATAAAGTCTTAATTGTGATTCTTTAACATGTAGAAGTTATGACAGTAACTATTGTACTTATCTGTTTACCTGTAAAATGTATTCATTAGAGATGAACGGTTTGGATTCTGAGAAATCCGACAGATCCGAATTTTGGGTTACTGAGTCATGACTCGGTTTCTCGCATCCAAATTCGGGTCTGAAAATGGGCTAAAACTTTTTCCCAGTAAAAAGTTTTGGATCCATATCTTCTATATATAGCCCTCACCCCTGTTCTCAGCTACCATTTTAGAAGTGATAGCATGTGGGTAGGATGTTTGCTGCAATTCTATGCTCATAAAGTCACTTGTAGAGAGCTGGACAGGGTGAAACGCAATTTATATTTAAATAAATTTGATTTTATTGCAAAAACCTTAAGAGTTTATTTAGAGATCAGTCTACTGGAATTGTTTGCTGATAAATTGTGTGTGAGAGAGTAAACTAGCAGTGGTATAAATTAGGGATGTGCACCGGCGACTTTTGAGGTCTCGTGTTTTGTGTTTTGGACCTGGATTTTTCGCGATGTTTTGGGTTCGGATTTGTTTCGCAAAACATCTGCCGAAAGGTTTTGGTTCGAATTTAAGATTTTGGATTCTGATTTTTTTTGAAAAAAACTAAAAAGTGTAAAAATCAAGTTTTTGGGCTTATTTTCACTCCTACGCTATTATTAACCTCAATAACATTCAATAACAATCATTTCCACTAATTTAAAGGCTATTCTGAACACCTAACACTTCACAATATTTTTTTTTTTTTAGTACAAAACGTTGCAACGAGGTATCTTTCTGGACTGCGTAGAGGAGTGTTCCCCACAATATAATTAAAAACCCATCAACTGGTCTGAATTACACCCAAAAATAGTATCTGGACTGCGTAGAGTAGTGGGCACTGGGCACCACAATAAAATATATAGAAAACCTTCAACATGTCTGAATTACACCCAAAAATAGTATCTGGACTGCGTAGAGTAGTGGGCACTGGGCACCACAATAAAATATATAGAAAACCTTCAACAGGTCTGCATTACACTAGGGATGTGCACCGGCGACTTTTGAGGTCTCGTGTTTTGTGTTTTGGATCCGGATTTTCGTTATTTTTGAGGTTCGGATTTGTCTCGCAAAACACTTGACGAAAGGTCTCGGTTCGGATTTAAGGTTTTGGATTCGGATTTTTTTTGAAAAAAACATAAAAAGTTTAAAAATCAAGTTTTTGGGCTTATTTTCACTCCTAGGCTATTATTAACCTCAATAACATTCAATAACAAGCATTTCCACTAATTTACAGTGTATTCTGAACACCTCACAATATAGTTATTAGTCCAAAACGTTGCAACAAGGTATCTTTCTGGACTGCGTAGAGGAGTGGGTCACCACAATATCTTAAAAACCCTGAACTTTTATGATTCGCACCAATAAATGTACCTGGACTGCGTAGAGGAGTGGGTCACCACAATATCTTAAAAACCCTGAACTTTTATGATTCGCACCAATAAATGTACCTGGACTGCGTAGAGGAGTGGGTCACCACAATATATATTAAAAACCCTGAACTTTTATGATTCGCACCAATAAATGTACCTGGACTGCGTAGAGGAGTGGGTCACCACAATATCTTAAAAACCCCGAACTTTTATGAATCGCACCAATAATTGTACCTGGACTGCGTAGAGGAGTGGGTCACCACAATATATTAAAAACCCTGAACTTTTATGAATCACACCAATAAATGTACCTGGACTGCGTAGAGGAGTGGGTCACCACAATATCTTAAAAACCCCGAACTTTTATGAATCGCACCAATAATTGTACCTGGACTGCGTAGAGGAGTGGGTCACCACAATATATTAAAAACCCTGAACTTTTATGATTCGCACCAATAATTGTACCTGGACTGCGTAGAGGAGTGGGTCACCACAATATATTAAAAACCCTGAACTTTTATGATTCGCACCAATAAATGTACCTGGACTGCGTAGAGGAGTGGGTCACCACAATATATATTAAAAACCCTGAACTTTTATGATTCGCACCAATAAATGTACCTGGACTGCGTAGAGGAGTGGGCACTGGGCACCACAATAAAATATATAAAAAACCTTCAACAGATCTGCATTACACTACACATACGGCTGCTCCTCCATCCTCTCCATCATATACATGTTGGAGTTTTAGCGTGTGACAACCTCTTGTTTTTGATAATGTCAGTGCATTTTGAATATTTTTCAATTTGCCCCACACCACTGAATGTACTTTATCTATGATACGCAATACGCATCTATCTATCTTGACTGCGTAGTGTGGTGGCCCCGGTACACAATTTGGTACCGAGGCCACAATATAATTAAAAAACCCTCCACGTGTCAGAATTCCACCAAACAAGTATCTGGACTGCATAGTGGGGTGGCCCCGGTACCCAATTTTATACCGGGGCCACAATACCTCCTCCAAACATGGTACAGACAATTCGTCATTGAGATCCCAGACAGACAGGGTCAAAGTGTTATTGTTTGACTTTGTAAACCCAAAAAACTGTCCCTGTTGCACATAGTCGTGCAATGAAGACTGACTTTTTCATTTAAAGGCACGATCTTTCAAGTGTAGTGTTTGTAAGTCTAAGTCATATTATACTTTTGGTAAAATTGGTTTATTTTGTTCCTCTTTATGGTAATTAGTAATAGAATTAAAGTATGAAATAGAATTAAAGTATGAAATAGAATTAAAGTATGAAATAGAATTAAAGTATGAAATAGAATTAAAGTATGAAATAGAGTGGTATATAGAGTTGTAGTGTGGTATAGATAGAGTGGTCCACACAATATAATAATAATAAAACCCTCCACGTGTCAGAATTCCACCAAACAAGTATCTGGACTGCATAGTGGGGTGGCCCCGGTACCCAATTTTATACCGGGGCCACAATACCTCCTCCAAACATGGTACAGACAATTCGTCATTGAGATCCCAGACAGACAGGGTCAAAGTGTTATTGTTTGACTTTGTAAACCCAAAAAACTGTCCCTGTTGCACATAGTCGTGCAATGAAGACTGACTTTTTCATTTAAAGGCACGATCTTTCAAGTGTAGTGTTTGTAAGTCTAAGTCATATTATACTTTTGGTAAAATTGGTTTATTTTGTTCCTCTTTATGGTAATTAGTAATAGAATTAAAGTATGAAATAGAATTAAAGTATGAAATAAAATTAAAGTATGAAATAGAATTAAAGTATGAAATAGAGTGGTATATAGAGTTGTAGTGTGGTATAGATAGAGTGGTCCACACAATATAATAATAAAACCCTCAACTGGTCTGAATTCCACCAAACAAGTATCTGGACTGCGTAGTGTGGTGGCCCCGGTACACAATTTGGTACCGAGGCCACAATATAATTAAAAAATTGGGCATCAACTGTCACCGTTGTTTAATATCTGATACACCTAAATATGGACTGCACAGTGGAGTGGCCCCGGTAGTAAATTTGGTGCCGGGGCCACAATACCTCCTCCAACTTCCAAGTGTAGTGTTTATAAAGACAGACAGCGTCGAAGTGTTATTAGTTGACTTTCTTAACCCTAAAATTGTCCCTGTTGCAAATATTCGTGCAATGGACAGTTACTTTTTTATTGAAAGACTCAAGCTTTCAAGTGTAGTGTTTATAAAATATAAACAACAATACAGTAGTTTTAGAGCACGTCAATACCTCTTGTTTTAAATTATGACACGGCATTTTACTTTTGGTTTAATTTCTTGTATTTTTTTAAATTTGGTTTTACTTTTTGAACATGGCAAACGACTGTTGATTGGTCATATAATGCAAAAAAAAAAGGTCCAAGATGGAATTGTCCTTGGGCCCTCACACCCACCCTTATGTTGTTTAAATAGGACATGCACACTTTAACAAACCAATCATTTCAGCGACAGGGCCTACCAAACAACTTTGGCTGAAATGATTGGTTTCTTTGGGCCCCCACACCAAAAAAGCTATTCATCTCTCCCTGTACAGACTAAACAGGCTCTACTGAGGCAAGATGTCGTCCTCATCCTCAACCTCTGATTCCTCTCCCCCTACAGTGTGTACTTCCTCCTCATCACACATTATCAATTCGTCCCCGCTGGACTCCACAACCACAGGTCCCTCTGTAGTATCTGGAGGGCAGTGCTGTACTTCATTAAGGAATTGATTATTCATTTTTATAAACATCATTTTTTCAACGTTGTGAGGAAGCAACCTCCTTCGCCGCTCACTGACCAGGTTCCCCGCTGCACTAAAAACTCTTTCCGAGTACACACTGGAGGGGGGACAACTCAGGTAAAATAGAGCCAGTTTGTACAGGGGCTTCCAAACTGCCTTTTTTTCCTGCCAGTAACAATATGGACTGTCTGACATGTCTACTTGGATGGTGTCAGCAAAGTAATCATCCACAATTTTTTCTATTGTGACAGCATCCAATGCAGCGAAAGTAGACATGTCTGCAATGGTTGGCAGGTCCTTCAGTCCGGACCAGATGTTATCAGCATCCCCGCCAGTGCCTCTTTTGGGAAAACTGAGCTTTTTCCTCGCAGCCATAGATGTGGAAGAAAATGAGGGTGGAGCTGTTGGCATGTCACGGTCCTCTTCAGAGGACAATCTCCTGACCAGCAGGTCTTTGCATCGCTGTAGACTTGTGTCCGCCGGAAACAGAGACACAACATACGCTTTAAACCGAGGATCGAGCACGGTGGCCAGAATGTATTCCTCTGACTTTAAAAGAGTGACCACCCTCGGATCCTGGCAAAGCGTACGAAGGGCTACATCCACAAGAGCTACATGCTTGGTGTAATCGCAATGGCTTACCAGCTCCTCCCTCACTTTCTCCAGCTGCTTCTGCAACAGCCTGATCAGGGGAATGACCTGACTCAAGCTGGCAGTGTCGGAACTGACTTCTCGTGTGGCAAGTTCAAATGGCTGCAGAACCTTGCACAACACGGAAATCAGTCTCCACTGCGCTTGACTGAGGCGCATCCCCACTCCTTTGCCTATGTCGTAGGTGGCTGTGTAGGCCTGAATGGCCTTTTGCTGCTCCTCCATCCTCTGCAGCATATAGAGGGTGGAGTTCCAGCGCGTCACAACCTCTTGTTTGAGGTGATGGCAGGGCAGGTTCATGCTTTTTTGATGTGCCTCTAGTCTGCGGTAGGCACTGGCTGAATGCCGAAAGTGTCCAGCAATTTTGCGCGCCACCGCAAGCATCTCCTGCACACCCCTGTCACTCTTGAGGTAATGCTGCACCACCAAATTAATGGTGTGGGCAAAACATGGGACGTGCTGGAAATTGCCCATATTTAATGCCCGCACAATGTTACTGGCATTGTCTGACACCACAAATCCCCATGAGAGTCTAAGTGGGGTAAGCCACTGGGAGATAATTTCCCTCATTTTCTCTAATATGTTGTCAGCGTTGTGCCTCTTATTAAAGCCTGTAATGCACAATGTTGCCTGCCTTTGCATGAGCAGCCATTTTGTAGATGCTGCTACTGATGCAGCTGTTGCTGTTGCTGGGGAAGGGGATGCATCTACCCAGTGGGCTGTCACAGTCATATAGTCCTTCGTTTGCCCAGAACCACTTGTCCACATGTCCGTGGTTAAGTGGACAGTGGGTACAACCGCATTTTTAAGAGCACCTAGGACACTTGATCGTACTTCTCTGTACATTTTTGGTATCGCCTGCCTAGTGAAGTGGAATCTCGAGGGGATTTGGTACCGGGGACACAATACCTCCATCAACCCTCTAAATCCCACTCCACTGATGGCGGACACCGGGCGCACGTCTAACACCAACATTGCAGTTACAGCCGCAGTTATACGCTTTGCAATAGGGTGACTACTATCGTATTTTGTGGTCATGGCAAACGACTGTTGGACGGTCAATTGTTTTGTGAAAGACTTAGCGGTCTTACGACTTCCCCTCTGGGAAGATGACCGACTAACAGCAGCAACAGCAGCAGTGGCAGTAGTAGGCGTACCGCTGCAGGATTCCTCGGATGAATCCCATATTGAGGAGGACTCAGTCTGGCTGCTGACTTGGGCTGCAGGACTGAATCTGATGGAGATTGTGGAGGAAGTTGACGAGGAGGGTGTTGCTGGTGTGTATCCAACTGGACCACGGGATTTAGGTGTCCCTGTACCGATGAGGGTCCTAGCCCCAGTTCCTGAACTAACCACTGAACTATGAAGGTTATTCAGGTGACGTATAAGGGAGGATGTTCCTAGGTGGGCAAGATCCTTACCCCTGCTTATTTGAGCTTTACATAAGCTACATATGGCCATACATTAGTTGTCTGGATTTGGATAAAAATAACTCCAGACCGAAGAGGTGCATTTTTTGGTCTTCTGACCAGGCATGACGATGGGCTTTTTCATCCCATGGACATCAGCTGTTTCCCCCCCTGGTGCCTCATTTACAATAACCACATCACCATCCTCATCATCAAGTTCCTCCACAGCGCCAGCTACATCATCAATAGCCTCCTCCCGAGCCACCTCTTCCCGTACAGTGATGGGAAGGTCAGGCTTGACAACCACCAACACCCTTGGACTCGCCTTGGGGATTTGTGATAATTTCTCTTTAGAAGGCAGAGTTGTTTGCTGTTTTGTTGCTGACAGCATAACTCTCTTCAATTTTTTGTAGGGGGGGGGAGGAGGAGGAGGGCTAAGATCCGTGGGTGAAGCTGAACCACTAGTCATGAACACGGGCCAGGGCCTAAGCCGTTCCTTGCCACTCCGTGTCGTAAATGGCATATTGGCAACTTTACGTTTCTCCTCAGATGATTTTAAGTTTCTCTTTTTGCTACTTTTTCTTAACTTGGGCTTTTTGGATTTTACATGCCCGGTACTACGAGATTGGGCATCGGGCTTGGAAGACGACGTTGATGGCATTTCATCGTCTATGTCATGACTAGTGGCAGCAGCTTCAGCATTAGGAGGAAGTGGGTCTTGATCTTTCCCTACTTTATCCTCCAAATTTTTGGTCTCCATTATATGTAGCACAAGATACTGCAGAATGTGTGAACTTGGTAATATTGCAGTACCAATGGACTTATACTGCTGGATTGGTTTTGCAAATTTGGTTATAATTATTATATTTTTTTTTTTTTTTTAATTTTTTATTTTTTTTTACTTTTTTTTTATTTTTAAAAAACTTGGGAATAGTGGGGAAAAAACTATGCCCTTAGAAGCACAGAGCACAGGACACAGCACCACTGGACTGAACAGGACACGGCACAGGACCCAGCAGCACTACGGAACTCAGCAGGACAGAGCACAGGACACAGCACCACTGGACTGATACTGCAGAATGTGTGAACTTGGTAATATTGCAGTACCAATGGACTTATACTGCTGGATTGGTTTTGCAAATTTGGTTATAATTATTATATATTTTTTTTTTTTTTTAAATTTTTTATTTTTTTTTACTTTTTTTTTATTTTTAAAAAACTTGGGAATAATGGGGAAATAACTATGCCCTTAGAAGCACAGAGCACAGGACACAGCACCACTGGACTGAACAGGACACGGCACAGGACCCAGCAGCACTACGGAACTCAGCAGGACAGAGCACAGGACACAGCACCACTGGACTGATACTGCAGAATGTGTGAACTTGGTAATATTGCAGTACCAATGGACTTATACTGCTGGATTGGTTTTGCAAATTTGGTTATAATTATTATATATATTTTTTTTTTTTTAAATTTTTTATTTTTTTTTACTTTTTTTTTATTTTTTAAAAACTTGGGAATAATGGGGAAATAACTATGCCCTTAGAAGCACAGAGCACAGGACACAGCACCACTGGACTGAACAGGACACAGCACAGGACCCAGCAGCACCACTGACCTCAGAAGGACAGAGCACAGCACACAGCACCACTGGACTGATACTGCAGAACACAGCACAGCACAGCACAGCACAGCACAGCACTGCACAGCACAGCACAGCACAGCACAGCACAGTACAGCACTAAACAGCACAGAACTAAACAGCACAGAACTAAACAGCACAGAACTAAACAGCACAGAGGACCACCTAACACACCCTCCCTCTTCCCTGATCAATGCCCGAGTGAAGATGGCGGCGACTAGCGGGGAATTTATAGGATCTGAGTATCGCGAGATCCGACAACGGGATTATGAGTCAGAGCCTCAGTTTCACTTTTGAATTTGGCGCCAATACCCGGATCTGTCTCGGATCCGACTCGGATCCGCAACGTTCGGGTGGGCTCGGATTTCATAAATCCGAGTGCGCTCATCCCTACATTACACCCAAAAATAGAATCTGGACTGCGTAGAGGACTGGCCACTGGCCACCACAATATAATATATAGAAAACCTTCAACAGGTCTGCATTACACCAAAAAATAGTATCTTTACTGCGTAGAGGACTGGCCACTGGGCACCGCAATATAATATATAGAAAACCTTCAACAGGTCTGCATTACACCCAAAAATAGTATCTGGACTGCGTAGAGTAGTGGGCACTGGGCACAACAATAAAATATATAGAAAACCTTCAACAGGTCTGCATTACACCCAAAAATAGTATCTGGACTGCGTAGAGTAGTGGGCACTGGGCACCACAATAAAAAATATATAGAAAACCTTCAACAGGTCTGAATTACACCCAAAAATAGTATCTGGACTGCGTAGAGGACTGGCCACTGGCCACCACAATATAATATATAGAAAACCTTCAACAGGTCTGCATTACACCAAAAAATAGTATCTTTACTGCGTAGATTAGTGGGCACTGGGCACCACAATAAAATATATAGAAAATCTTCAACAGGTCTGCATTACACCCAAAAATAGTATCTGGACTGCGTAGAGGACTGGCCACTGGCCACCACAATATAATATATAGAAAACCTTCAACAGGTCTGCATTACACCCAAAAATAGTATCTGGACTGCGTAGAGTAGTGGGCACTGGGCACCACAATAAAATATATAGAAAACCTTCAACAGGTCTGCATTACACCCAAAAATAGTATCTGGACTGCGTAGGGTAGTGGGCACTGGGCACCACAATAAAAAATATATAGAAAACCTTCAACAGGTCTGAATTACACCCAAAAATAGTATCTGGACTGCGTAGAGGACTGGCCACTGGTCACCACAATATAATATATAGAAAACCTTCAACAGGTCTGCATTACACTGCACATACGGCTGCTCCTCCATCCTCTCCATCATATACATGTTGGAGTTTCAGCGTGTGAAAACCTCTTGTTTTTGACAATGACAGTACATTTTGAATATTTTTCAATTTGCCCCACAACACTGAATGTACTTTATCTATGATACGCATCTATCTTTCTTGACTGCGTAGTGTGGTGGCCCCGGTACACAATTTGGTACCGAGGCCACAATATAATTAAAAAACCCTCCACGGGTCAGAATTCCACCAAAAAAGGGTATGGACTGCATAGTGTGGTGTGCCCGGAACACAATTTTTTACAGCGCCAACAATATAATTAAAAAATTGGGCATCAACTGTCACCGTTGTTTAATATCTGATACACCTAAATACGAACTGCAGAGTGGAGTGGCCCCGGTAGTAAATTTGATGCCGGGGCCACAATACCTCCTCCAACTTCCAAGTGTAGTGTTTATAAAGACCCACCACACCACTAATCCCCATGAGAGTCTAAGTGGGATAAGCCACTGGGAGATAATTTCCCTCAGTTTCTCTAATATGTTGTCAGCGTTGTGCCTCTTATTAAAGCCTTAAATACACAATGTTGCCTGCCTTTGCACGAGCAGCCATTTTGTAGATGCTGCTACTGATGCAGCTGTTGCTGTTGCTGCCGAAGGGGATGCATCTACCCAGTGGGCTGTCACAGTCATATAGTCCTTCGTTTGCCCAGAACCACTTGTCCACATGTCCGTGGTTAAGTGGACAGTGGGTACAACCGCATTTTTTACAGCACTGAGGACACTTAATCGTTCGTCTCTGTACATTTTTGGTATCGCCTGCCTAGTGAAGTGGAATCTCGATGGGATCTGGTACCGGGACGCAATACCTCCATCAACCCTCTAATTCTAAACAAAAAGAAAACTGAGAGCGCAAAAAACTGTAAGCCACTAGTTGGATTAATTACAAATTAATTTATTATATAAAATAATATGTATTTAAAGATGATATAAATATACCATTACACATATTTATAAAACAATAGCCAGTATTAGGTATAACAAAAAACTGGCATATATCAGATTCAACACTCTAAAATGTGTCAGAGCACATAAAATATTCCCTAAATGGATTCACAGCAGATGTAGTAATAATTGGATATACTCGTGTATATGTATAGGTTGAAACTTGTAGACACAACAAAGTGTGTAAGATGATAATCCAACAAATACACGGCTCAATCCTGGAAAATGAATGTACTAGAGTACACAAATGTAAAAACAAATCCTCATACCGCAGGTTATTTAGTCCATGATAATGATAAAATCACTCATGAATGATTCAGGAAGTTCATATGGACAAAAACCTCGTGTGTGAAATCCCCAATTGAGTACACAAAAGTCACCCTCTCTGTGAGAGGAACATTGTTGCCTTTTAGGTTGTTATATACTTGATGTTAGTCCCGGATAGGCAATCTAATGTGATAGTAAAGATCACTCATAGATAATTCAAGAGGTTCATATGAACCAGACTTCGTGTATAAAATCCCCAATTGAGTACACAATAGTCACCCTCTCTATGAGAGGAACATAGATGCCTTTTAAGATGTTGTATACTTAACGTTAATCCCGATTAGGCAATCAAATGTCATGGAGATTCAGCCTCAAAGCGGTATTGTATAGAGGTTTGACCATTCAAATCACGGAGAAAGTTTCTTCGACCCCGGGGTATGTTAGTGACTCCGCTGTTACAATCACTGACTGGAATCCAGCAAATAACTGACGCGTTTCTCGGCACTCTGGCCGTTTCATCAGATTCCCACTCCACTGATGGCGGACACCGGGCGCACGTCTAACACCAACATTGCAGTTACAGCCGCAGTTATACGCTTTGCAATAGGGTGACTACTAACGTATTTTGTGGTCATGGCAAACGACTGTTGGACGGTCAATTGTTTTGTGAAAGACTTAGCGGTCTTACGACTTCCCCTCTGGGAAGATGACCGACTAACAGCAGCAACAGCAGCAGTGGCAGTAGTAGGCGTACCGCTGCAGGATTCCTCGGATGAATCCCATATTGAGGAGGACTCAGTCTGGCTGCTGACTTGGGCTGCAGGACTGAATCTGATGGAGATCGTGGAGGAAGTTGACGAGGAGGGTGTTGCTGGTGTGTATCCAACTGGACCACGGGATTTAGGTGTCCCTGTACCGATGAGGGTCCTAGCCCCAGTTCCTGAACTAACCACTGAACTATGAAGGTTATTCAGGTGATGTATAAGGAAAGATGTTCCTAGGTGGGCAAGATCCTTACCCCTGCTTATTTGAGCTTTACATAAGCTACATATGGCCATACATTAGTTGTCTGGATTTGGATAAAAATAACTCCAGACCGAAGAGGTGCATTTTTTGGTCTTCTGACCAGGCATGACGATGGGCTTTTTCATCCCATGGACATCAGCTGTTTCCCCCCCTGGTGCCTCATTTACAATAACCACATCACCATCCTCATCATCAAGTTCCTCCACAGCGCCAGCTACATCATCAATAGGCTCCTCCCCAGCCACCTCTTCCCGTACAGTGATGGGAAGGTCAGGCTTGACAACCACCAACACCCTTGGACTCGCCTTGGGGATTTGTGATAATTTCTCTTTAGAAGGCAGAGTTGTTTGCTGTTTTGTTGCTGACAGCATAACTCTCTTCAATTTTTTGTAGGGGGGAGGAGGAGGAGGGCTAAGATCCGTGGGTGAAGCTGAACCACTAGTCATGAACACGGGCCAGGGCCTAAGCCGTTCCTTGCCACTCCGTGTCGTAAATGGCATATTGGCAACTTTACGTTTCTCCGCAGATGATTTTAAGTTTCTCTTTTTGCTACTTTTTCTTAACTTGGGCTTTTTGGATTTTACATGCCCTGTACTACGAGATTGGGCATGGGGCTTGGAAGACGACGTTGATGGCATTTCATCGTTTATGTCATGACTAGTGGCAGCAGCTTCAGCATTAGGAGGAAGTGGGTCTTGATCTTTCCCTACTTTATCCTCCAAATTTTTGGTCTCCATTATATGTAGCACAAGATACTGCAGAATGTGTGAACTTGGTAATATTGCAGTACCAATGGACTTATACGGCTGGATTGGTTTTGCAAATTTGGTTATAATTATTATTTTTATTTATTTATTTATTTATTTATTTTTATAACTTTTTTTTTTTTAAAAAAAAACTTGGGAATAATGGGGAAATAACTATGCCCTTAGAAGCACAGAGCACAGGACACAGCACTACTGGACTGAACAGGACACAGCACAGGACCCAGCAGCACTACTGAACTCAGCAGGACAGAGCACAGGACACAGCACCACTGGACTGATACTGCAGAATGTGTGAACTTTGTAATATTGCAGTACCACTGGACTTTTACTGCTGAATGTGTGAACTTGGTAATATTGCAGTACCAATGGGCTTATACTGCAGGATTGGTTGTGCAAATTTTATTGTAATTAAAAAAAAATTAAATTAGTTTTTTGTATTTTTTAAAATAACTTTTTTATATTTTTTTAAACACTTGGGAATATTGGGGAAATAACTATGCCCTTAGAAGCACAGAGCACAGGACACAGCACCACTGGACTGAACAGGACACAGCACAGGACCCAGCAGCACCACTGACCTCAGAAGGACAGAGCACAGGACACAGCACCACTGGACTGAGCACAGCACAGCACAGCACAGAACTGAACAGCACGAGATATAGCAGGACAGAGGACCACCTAACACACCCTCCCTCTACCCTGATCAATGCCCGAGTGAAGATGGCGGCGACTAGCGGGGAATTTATAGGATCCGAGTATCGCGAGATCCGACAACGGGATTATGAGTCAGAGCCTCAGTTTCAGATTTGAATTTGGCGCCAATACCCGGATCTGTCTCGGATCCGACTCGGATCGGCAACGTTCGGGTGGGCTCGGATTTCAGAAATCCGAGTGCGCTCATCTCTAGTATAAATAAATACTATATTAGCAAACTAATTGGGAGTGAACAAAAAATATTCTTTCTTGTTTTAAAATCAAAGTGTTTCAATATGAAGACAGTTGTGCAAGGGTCAAAAGGGTCAAAATTAGTGACATCTGAACTATTTAGTGGAGAAAAAGCAGAGTGCTGTATGACTGCGAGCAGCACACCCCCCAAAAATAGATTTCTTGCTTAAAAAATCCTAAGGTGTGCAATCTGAAAGCAAATGTGTATGGGACATTATCAGAGACATCTTTACTGTTAAGTGGTCAGAAAAACAGAGTGCTCTTTGATTGTGAGCAGTACACAGCAAACAATATATTTATTGCTTTTAAAATCGAAAGTGTTTCAATTAGAATGCGATTTTGTGAGGGGCAGTATTACTGACATCGTTACTATTTAGTGGAGATAAAACAGGTTGCTCTTTGACTCTGAGCAGTACCCCCCAAAAAAAAAATATATATATTTTGAGAATGAATTGTGTAAATTTGAATTATATTGTGGAGCAGCAACAGAAGAATGGTAAAGGTACTTGTAAGCAGTGGTCGGATTCAAAAAAATTAACAACAGGTTCTATGTCCTAATGACCATTTTAACTAGAGATGGTCACTGACCCCCGTGTTTTGGTTTTGGATTCGGTTTTGGATCTGGATTACCGTCGTGTTTTGGTTTTGGTTTTGGTTTTGCAAAACCGCCATTGCGTGTTTTGGTTTTGGTTTTGGTTTTGTTTGGTTTTGTTTTGCTATTTTTTGGGAAAATCCATGTTTTTGGGCCTAAATTAACCCAATTTAGTGCTCCAACTGTTTTAGAGACAAGTAATCTAATTGTTGAGGTAATAAATCATCCAAAAAAACAGTTTAATTCTTCGTTGGTAGGCCTATTCTACACACAAAACAGATTGTCTTCCTCTCCATCTATGCATATTGGCAATGCAGCCATCGTCTTTGAATGTATATTACACCCTACACTTATAGTTAAATATGTAAAGAAATGGAAAAAGCCAGTTTGGTTTCTGTCTCTCAAGGCCCCCCTCCACTTGTATAAAATACCAAAAAATTCAGCCATTATAGACTGTACAATATTAATTGACATGGAGAAAGACAGTTTGGGGTCACTCTGTCTCTCTAGGCCCCCCTCCACTTGTATAAAATACCAAAAAATTCAGCCATTATAGACTGTACAATATTAGGAAAAATGGACAAAGCCAGTTTAGGGTCACTCTGTCTATGACACCCTACCCTTAAGGATAAATTGCCCTAACAGCAGCCTTTCAAGATGGTATGTGATATGGAAATGCCACAAGTCCCTTTCCTCTTTGGGGGTAGATTGCACCCTACACTTACATAGAAAGTTTTAAAAAGATGTTATCGGCATCATCTTCAGCTTAATCCTCACCCTCATCAGTGTGTACGTCATCATCACAGACTATCAATTCATCGCCGCTTGAATCCGCCATTAGAGAACAGTCAGTGCTTGGATGTCTTGGATGGTGAAGGCCTTCCTCGTGGAAGATGTAGTTCATTTTTATAAACATCATTTTCTCCACATTTTTGGGAAGTAACCTTCTACGGCGATCACTGACTAAGTTCCCTGCTGTGCTGAACACTCGTTCAGAGTACACACTGGAGGGTGGGCAGCTTAGGTATTGCAAAGCAAGTTTGTACATGGGTTTCCAAATGGCCTGCTTTTCTTCCCAGTAAGGAAAGGGACTGTCTGACATTTCCATATCAACTACCTCTTGAAAGTAATCCTCCACCATCCTTTGCATGTTTATACTCATATTGGATGGAGTTATGGGCAAAGTGACACATTTTTTTGAAAAATCCTTCAAACCAGCCCAGATGTTAAATTGTTCTGGTCTGCCCCCTGTGTCTTCCCTGCTTCTTTTTTGGAAATTTAATTTTTTACGAGCAACAGCTTGAGAAAGTGAAGGAGGACACGTCGTCAAGCCGAGGCCCAGTTCAGCGGCCAACTTGCTGAGCAATAGCTCCTTGCAAAAGTTCTCATCTCGCTCATTTACAAGTAAAGACTCAATGTAGGTTTTAAACCTTGGATCAAGCACAGTGGCCAAAACGTACTGATCCGAGTTCAAGATCTTAATAACTCGAGGATCATTGTGAAGCGAATTAAGTACTTGATCGACAAGGCCAACATACTTTGCTGAATTGCTTGCTTTCAGCTCCTCCTTCATTTTCTCAAGCTGCTTTTCCAATAGTCTAATTAAAGGAATGACTTGGCTCAAACTAGCAGAGTCAGCACTGACCTCACATGTCACAACTTCAAATGGTTTCAGCACCTTGCACAGCACTGAAAGGATTCCCCACTGTGCAAGAGTGAAATACATCCCCCCTCCTTTCCCAATGTCATGACTTGTGCAATATGCTTGGATGGCTTTGCGCTGTTCCTCCATCCTCTGAAGCATGTACAGGGTGGAATTCCACCGAGTTACCACCTCTTGCTTAAGTTGGTGGCAGGGCAAGTTAAACTGCTCTTGGAGCTGCTGTAATCTCCTACATGCTGTGGCTGAATGCCTGAAATGGCCTGAAATTTTACGGGCCACCGAAAGCATCTCCTGCACCTCACGGTTATTTCGTAGGAAGCTCTGCACCACCAAGTTGATGGTGTGAGCAAAACAGGGAATATGTTGGAAATCACCCAGCTGTAATGCTCGCACTATATTGTTGGCGTTATCTGAAATGACATACCCTGGGGAGAGTCCGAGTGGTATAAGCCATGCATCAATCACATCTCTCAGTTTGCGTAACAAATTGTCAGCCGTATGCCTGTTAGTGAAGCCGGTGATACAAAGAGTGGCCTGCCTGTGACAAATGTTACGTAGTGGTGTACATGCTGCTGCTGTTCCTGCTGGTGAAGGTGAATGACCAACCCAGTGGGCTGTCACAGTCATATAGTCTTTGGTTTGGCCACTTCCACTTGTCCACATATCTGTGGTTAAGTGAACAGTGGGCAGAATGGCATTTTTCAGCGCAATCTCTACATTTTTACACACTTTTTGGTATAGTTGTGGAATAGCTTTACGGGAGAAATGGTGTCGCGATGGAATTCTGTAACGCGGACACAAAACCTCAATTAACTGTGAAAAACCAGCTGCGTTTATTGTGGAGATTGGACGCAGATCTAACACTAACATTGCAGCCATGGCGTCTGTGATTCGCTTGGCGACTGGGTGACTGCTGTCATATTTGCTTCCCCTCGCAAATGATTGTTTCACAGTTAATTGCTGAAATGTAGGACTGCTCATTTTATTCAACTGCCTCTGGGATGACGATTCACCCCCAGCAGCAGCAACAGCAGCAGCAGGACTAACGCTTTCTTCAGAGGAATCAAAAATAGTGCCGGAGTCATCCAGCCTTAAGTGGGATGCCGGGCTAACTCCGAGCGCTACTGAGGATATTGATGAGGATGGTGTGGTGGGTGTATTTTGTAGCCGTCGGTATGTCGGTGAGCGGAGGGTCTTAGCTGATGAGGGAGTGCTTGTATTCTTTTGGGAAGAACTTTCAGCTTTTCCCAACACTTTGCCATGAACTCTCGTTAAATGGCGTAACATAGACGAGGTTCCAAGATGGTTAAGGTCCCTCCCTCGACTGACTGTGGCTTCACATACACTACAAATGGCTATACAATTGTTGTCTGGATTTGGGTAGAAATAATTCCACACATAAGAAGTGGATTTTTTTGTTTTATGCCCAGGCATGACAATGGCCTTTTTCTTGTCACGTGCCAGAACTGCTGCCACTGGTGCAGGACTTACACAAACAACCTCATCCTCATCAACATCCTCATTAGCGCCCTCGTCGCCTACACAAATCTCCCCCTCATCCTCTTCTAATTCCAAAGTGGCATCCTCAATTTGGGTATCACCGGCTACACTCGGGCTATTAAGGCACACATCAGCAGAATGCTCACGATTAGACATCCCACTGTTGGATGGACTCTCCACAGGGATTGTTGTCATTTGTGAATCAGAGCAAATATTCTCCTGTAATGCCTCACTGTTATCTTGCAGCTCGGCTTTGACGCGTAACAGTAGTTGTGCACCAATTGTAGGCTGGGTAACTTTTTGGGATCTGCCACTAATAGCCAAAGGTGAAGGCCTCATTCTCTCTTTGCCACTGCGTGTGTAGAATGGCATGCTTGCAATTTTTTTTTTATCGTCACTTAACTTTTGCTCAGTTACACTTCTTTTTCGCTTCAATACAGTAAATTTTTTTTTGGTTTTTGTTTTTTGCACTAATTTGAAAACACTCTGTTGTTTGACATCGCCTTGGCCAGATGACGTACTGGGAACACTAACATCAGGACTGGTGACAGAACCTGGTTGCTCATTTAGATCATATGTGGACTGCCTTGAATCCATTCTGAGCGCAAACCACTGGGGAGTGCTAAAAATTATTTAGTAGATTCTGCTGACAGTTATGACTTTTGACAGCCAGAAATATTAATGCACAATTAGGGAGGACACCCCAAAAGCACTGAGGAGTGCTAAAAATTATTTAGTAGATACTGCTGACAGAAATGACTTTTGACAGCCAGAAATATTAATGCACAATTAGGGAGGACACCCCAAAAACACTGAGGAGTGCTAAAAATTATTTAGTAGATACTGCTGACAGATATGACTTTTGACAGCCAGAAATATTAATGCACAATTAGGGAGGACACCCCAAAAGCACTGAGGAGTGCTAAAAATTATTTAGTAGATACTGCTGACAGATATGACTTTTGACAGCCAGAAATATTAATGCACAATTAGGGAGGACACCCCAAAAGCACTGAGGAGTGCTAAAAATTATTTAGTAGATACTGCTGACAGAAATGACTTTTGACAGCCAGAAATATTAATGCACAATTAGGGAGGACACCCCAAAAACACTGAGGAGTGCTAAAAATTATTTAGTAGATACTGCTGACAGATATGACTTTTGACAGCCAGAAATATTAATGCACAATTAGGGAGGACACCCCAAAAGCACTGAGGTGTGCTACAAATTATTTAGTAGATACTGCTGACAGATATGACTTTTGACAGCCAGAAATATTAATGCACAATTATGGGGGACACCCCAAAAGCGCTGGGGAGTGCCAAATATGAAGAAAAAATAATAAACCTCTATCCTCCTCTCTGCACTAGCGATTTTGGTTAGAGCAATTGCAAGAACAATATTGTATTCTCTGTCCCTGCTCTAATTAGCCTATGACTACACCCTGCTCTCTCCCTCTGTCAAATGGCGATGGATTGCTGTGGAGGCGTGTATTTATAAAGTTGAAGTATCGCGAGAACCGAGTCCCGAGATCCGACGACGTCACAATGACGTTCGGCCTCGATTTGGATTCGGAATGGGCGGGAGAGTACCGAGCTGCTCAGCTCGGTACTCGGATACCCAAAGTTCGGGTGGGTTCGGTTCTCGGAGAACCGGACCCGCCCATCTCTAATTTTAACTATACCAAAAGATATACCGAAAGGTAGTCTAACAATTCACGCATTAAATACTGCAATAAGAACAGTAAAAGAGGTAAAGACAACTAGATTATGTGTAACGGAAGATTTTTAATATTAAATATCTCACAAACAGTTAGTGAAGATATTTCCATATTGCTGTTTGATTGGCGTCCTCACTTGCAATTTTCTTTGCTTTTATCCGAGCATCATCAGCTGTGTGATTTACTCTTAACCATCTTTGCACTGTAGGAGTAGGATTCCATTCCTTCAGCGGTAGGCCAATAAGACCTGCAGTGACAGGCTCAGCACATCAGCATCATCACGGTTACTCACCCCAGATGCCGACGGTCGGCGACGGTGAGTGACCCAGTAATGTCCGTACTCCCGGCCCGGGCTGCCTGCCTGCTCTGCTCTTCTGCGCTGCCGCGTGATGGCTGATGGTGGCTCCGCGGCCTCCGCCCTGGGCTGGATCTTCTTCTCGCATCTCTCCTCTGCACAGTCTGTTGTGCGTTCAGGACACGTGTAGGGGGAGCCAATCATTGCAAAGAACAAGGGAGGCAGGGTGGGGCTTACATGATGACTGACAGCCTGAACAGCCCTGCACAGCTTAGAACAGCAGAGCCAGGCCGGTGTGAGCTATTAAACTGATTTAGGATCGTTGTCCAGGCCAGCAGGGCAAGCTGCAGTGCACAAGGTGTAAAAATTTAAAGCAGCCGCACACAGAGCTGGATTAAGGCTTTGGGGGGCCCGGGGCACTTAAGACAGGGGGGCCCCTAAGATCTAAAATTAAGGGAATAGTGACAGATGCTGCATTACATCACCTACAGCCCACAGTATGACACTTACAGCTCTCCCAGAGGGCTCGCCTAGGTTGTCTGCATAAGAAATATCATTGTTTCCACAAACTAAAATACTGTACATTAAAACAATCATCAAAACACCACATTAAAATTGGTATTGACACCACACATTAAAACTAGCAATGATACCGCATATTAAAAATACCATTGATAATGCACATTAAAACTAGCAATGATACCGCACATTATAACTAACATAAAAAATAATATATATATATATATATATATATATATATAAAATGTACTAAAATTTTATTCAATATTTATTCAAAATTGCTAATGGGTGTGTTGATGCACCCTCCTACAGACCAAAAAACCTGCATTGTTGTGTACACCATTGAACGGTCACCAAAAATTAGGATTGTCCCACTAGAATCACAACGTTTCACAGACTCTGCTGCTCTCTCCTACTTGTTCTTCTTACTTTCACCACCTGTGCTGCAGGTTTTTTTAGTTGCGGCTTGTCTGGATCCTGGAATGTTGGAGGACCTATTTGGAAAAAAAATGGGTACATTTAGAAAATTACAGCCAGCCCTGAGGTTAAATCAATACCACCCACGATTAATAATTAGGCCTTCCTCCAGCCCCAACATTAAAATAATAGTATTCATATTTAATAAATAAACCTATTTCCCTCCCTACAAACAGGTCCAGCAATAAATGAATAGTATTTGCATTTCAGAAATATACCTATTTCCCGAACCTGTCACTGCCATTAAATAATTCATAGGCACATTTAATAGAGACATCATTCTCCCCAAACTCACCCCCAAACCACCCCATCTTAAATTAATAGTCCCTACTATTGTGACTCTCTCCCCACCTTTTTCCTTATACTGTGCCTCTCCCCCGCACTTTTCCTCATACTGTGCCTGTCTCCCCATTTTTCCTCAATCTGTGCATTTCCCCCCTTTTTTCTCATGCTGTGCCTCTCCCATCCCCCCCTTTTACCTTACTGTGCCTCTCTCCTCCCCGTATTCCTTACTGTGCCTCTCTCCCCTTATTCCTTACTGTGCCTCTCTCCCATTATTCCTTAATGTGCCTCTCTCCACCCCTTATTCCTTACTGTGCCTCTCTCACCTCCTTTTTCCTTACTGTGCCTCTCTCACCTCCTTTTCCCTTACTGTGCCTCTCTCACCTACTTTTTCCTTACTGTGCCTCTTTCATCTCCTTTTTCCTTACTGTGCCTCTCTCATCTCCTTTTTCCTTACTGTGCCTCTCTCATCTCCTTTTTCCTTACTGTGCCTCTCTCATCTCCTTTTTCCTCATAGTTTGCCTTTCTGCTTAATTCCCTTTTTTCACTTACCTTTCTATTAGCTTTTCTTTTCTTCTCCTCTCTTCTGTCTTCTCTCTTCTTGCTTCCTCTCCGCGCTGCTCCTCACTGAATGACAGGCGTGACTTGATGATGTCACGCCTGTCATTCAGCATTAACAGAGCAGAGAGGAAGGACGGTGCTGAGATCAGGTGAGTAAATATATATATATTTTTTTGCTACCCTGCTCCCCCCACCAACGAGGAGGAGCAGCCCAGAACCCGCCCGTAAACCACCCCCCCCCCCCAGCTGCCACAAAAAAAAAATAATCCTGGGCAGAGCTGTCAGACAGCAACTGACAGCAAGAGCAGGTTAGTTCATACGGGCAACGGGGAGGGGGGGAAAGCCGCGGAGAGAGGGGGGCCCGGAGCCAGAGCCGTAACGACGGCGGTGCGGGCGGTGCGACCGCCCCGGGCGCAAGCCCAAGTGGGCGCAGCCGCCCGATACCTGACTCCGTGCCCAGAGGAATCGCCGCTCTAATTCAGATCCCCTACAAGCAACAATCCATTCCCGGCAATGCAGTGGAACGCATGTGCGTTCCAACAACAGGAAGTTCGGCATTTGGAACGCAAATGCGTTCCAAATGCCGAACTTCCTGTTGTTGGAACGCATCATTGCCGGGAATGGATTGTTGCTTGTAGGGGATCTGAATTAGAGCGGCGATTCCTCTGGGCACGGAGTCAGGTATCGGGCGGCTGCGCCCACTTGGGCCAAGTATCCTGGCAGAGTGTCAGTTTGGACATGTTTTATATGCAGGTGTGATACCTGTTGATTATAATATGAAGAGACCCTAATGTCCTGCCATTTGTAGCAGCCACTTCTATTACTTTTTATATCTAAGCTTTGCCAGTGCAGCTCATACATACAGTACTCTTTATACCACCTTCTTTATAACATCGCTCTTGTTTACCATCAGGTTTATTCTCCACACAAAAGTACATTTAAATATATTATGTCCAGTATACACCAACTTTCTATACCAGCAGTTTTGTCTATATATTTAGTGGGAATTATATGGAGCACTTTATAATGTGTACTGTATGTAGTATTTGTAGGGTATGTACAAACATAAACATGAATATTTTGGTGAAGAACAAACTTGGAAAACCTCTACATCAAAGTCCTGCTCTCGCCCCTAATAGTCTCCTTCCGTTATATTGACATCTGCTTGGGTTCATCATGAAAAGTGCCTATTTGTGTTTTGTGATTATTGTGTTTTTGATTATTTGCTAAAACATCCAGTTGTTACAGTGAGATATAAATTAAATGCTGCTTGATGTGAGCATGTCATCATTATTTGATACAACATAGACAGGAAATTTGTGCTTACAGCAAATTGCATTAGATTATAATATATACAAATTCTTTCAGTAAAGTGCTAGCCACACCCATATTAAGTTGGCCACACCCACTTGTCAAATGCCACTCCCACTTAGATGGGGGGCGCCGGTGCCCAGTCTCGCCCAGGGCACCACAATGTCTAGTTACGGCACTGCCCGGAGCAGTTGCTGTCAGTTAGAAACTGACAGCAGGAAAGTGCATGCGGCGGCGGGGGGCCCTTGGAGAGGGGGGGGGCCTAGGGCACATGCCCCCTGTGCCCCCCCTTAATCCGGCTATGGCCACACAGCAGGCCAGCAAACGGTTCTGCCGAACCGCAAGTAGTTTAGGAATCGGTTCTATAGAACCGGTGCGAACCGGCTGAATCCCACCACTGCTTGTAAGGTAATATTCCCTCCTTTCACTTTCCCTACCTCATTGGGCGTTCACCAGGTGTGGTGGTAGCTCCAACTTCAAATAGTATTGCTCCTCTTGTGAACTATGGATCAATCTACAAATCAGGAGCATCCCAGTACCAGTACTGGCAGTAGTAGCACTTTTTCATTCTCTACTAGTAAAAAAGGTCATATGGGACGAAAAGGTAATAAAGTGTGCTCAAAATCATAACACTGTCAATCTCAAAGAAAACATAAACTCTTGCTGTAAGGATTCAGGGAAATGTTTCTGATGAATGTGGCAATTTAAAAAAAAATAAAAAAAAAATTTGCTAATATTCCATACACCACCCACAGTGCCAAGATAAGGTTCAAACCATGCCCACTTTTTGCTTGTAGTGGTCCTGCTACTGCTGTTACATGTACTAGAATGCCCAATGCAAAAGAAAGTGCCCAACACGATCATGCATCTTCTGTAACTTCCCAAGTGCAACCTTCTCGCTCAAAGTGTAGGTCTGTCACCTCCAAAACAGCCACAATAGTGCCTGGAAAGTACACTGAGGCTGAAGAATAATTTGGGCACTCACAGAATCCTGAGGAGAGTCTAAGGGTGTCCGTGAGTGCTGTATGTGAGTCTGACGTTTCAGATTCTGACACTGTAATTATAGAGCAGCCTCCTACCCAAACTTCTCATCCATTTGGAAATGTGAAAATAAGTAGTAATAATGATGATTTAAACACAAAAATTGAGGATGCCACTTTGGATTGTGCAACAGAATGAGAGGGATAACTGTGGATATGAAAATGATGAATGTGTTGTACTTGTGTTGTCAAATCCAACACAAATGTATTGTCTGTTGAGCAAGATAATAAGGAGGATGATGCTTTTTGAGTCCAAGTATGGCAGCCAACAGTGGTACCACCTAATGCCCATTGACATGCCATGGCATAAGACCAAAAAAAGCACCACTTGTGTTTGGAAATATTTTTATCCTGACCCAGACAACATTTATTAAGGTATATGTAGCTTTTGTGATGCCACAATGAGTAGAGATACGGATGTTGATCATCAAGGCACCTCCTCCCTGTTGCGTCATTTGCAGCGAGTTCATCAAAGTAGTTTATCAAAATGTGGACTGAGTATAGTAAAAAGTAGCTCAGCATCAGCTGGCAGCAGTATGGATAGACACCTCATGTAACCTTATCATATAACACCTTCATCAACAACCTCCTCATTATTAGTACGTAGTCCAGCATCCAATTTTAAAATTCAAACTGACTCCCCTAATGCAATCCATGATTCCCAAGAGACATCCTTGCGTGCTGCAGCTGCTGTTGCTGGGATTGAAACTTCTATGCAGAATGGGAGCAAGAAGAGTAAGCATAGTATTAAACAACAAATATCTGTGAAGCAAGCGCTTGCAAGAGGAACCAAGTATGACAGCCAGCATCCTGTTGCACAGCAGATCACTAAATCCATGACAGCTATGTTAGCGTTGGATGTGCATCCAATTTTCACCATCAATGCATCAAGTTTTAGCAGATTAGTTGAGGTCATGTCCACGCTACAAAATTCCAACTCAATACGTTTCTCCCAAACAGCAATTCCTCAGCTGTTTCAGGAGATTAAACGAAAAGTAATTCAGTTCCTAGAAAATGCAACTGTACCGACTATCATCATCATCATCATCATCATCACCATTTATTCATATAGTGCCACTGATTCCGCAGCGCTGTACAGAGAACTCATTCACATCAGTCCCTGCCCCATTGGAGCTTACAGTCTAAATTCCCTAACACACACACACAGACAGAGAGAGAGAGAGAGAGAGAGAGACTAGGGTCAATTTTTGATAGCAGCCAATTAACCTACTAGTATGTTTTTTGGAGCACTTAACTACTATATGTGGACAAGCGGTACAGGTCAAACAAACGACTACATGACTGTGACAGCCCACTGGGTATGTGTCTCACCATCAGCAGCAATGACGGTAGCTTCATAATCTTCCTCCTCATCCTTTCAGCATAGTAGCGCTAGCACACAATGCAAAGGTCAGTCACAGGCAAGTTACTCTCTTTATCGCTGGTTTCACTAAGAAACATACTGGTTTCATTCTGTTGGAAAAACTCAGGAATGGAGGATAATGGAGCGAACATTGTGTGCACATTATGACTGGGTGAATTTCAACAAGTACCATGCTTTGCACACACAATAAACTTGGTGGTGTAGAATATCTTAAAAAATGAGAGGTCAGTGCAGGAGATGCTCTCTGTAGCCTGTAAAATTTCAGGACATTTTTGAGCTTCAGCAACTGCATGTAGAACATTGCAGCAGCTGCAAATAAAATATTATCTGCCATGCCCCCAACTGAAGCAAGAGGTAATAAAAAGATGAAATTCCTCACTTTATATGCTTCAGTAACTACAGAAAAAGCAACAAACCATCAAGACCTACACATCAAGTCATGAGATAGGGAGAGGAGGGACAACACACCCCAACACACTGGAGAATCCTTTCTGTTTTATGCAAGCTACTCAAAACATTTGAAATTGTAACAAATGAGGTGAGTTCAGACACTGCCGGCATGAGTCAAGTCATACCCCCAATCAAACTGCTGGAAAAGCAGCTGGAGAAGCTGAAGGAGGAGAAGAAAGTTAGTGATTGTGCTAAATGTTGGCCTTGTAGATCAAGAACTTAATTCACTTCGCCACGACTCAAGAATTTGCAGCATCTTGAAATTGGATCACTACATTTTGGCAACCATGCCTGATCCTAGGTTTAAATTATATGTAAAGACTTTCATTTTTCAACTGACACAAATCCTAACAGATGGAAAACAGCTCCTTTTGAGCAAGCTGTTGACTCAAGTCGCCTATGACACGTCCCCTGCTTCAGCTTCTGCTAAAAATGCTGAAGCCAGAAAAACACGTACCTTTTCTAAGAGTCATACTAATGATGAGTCAACACAGCGCACCAATGTAAAAGGTTATTATGACATCTGGTCAGGCTTAAAATACATCCCAAATATATTGGCACCTTTACCATTTTTCAATTTGATACACCTTGTATTTTTGAATGGTGGAGGATTACTATAATGATAAGTACAAATTAGCATCTCAGACAGTCCGTTAGAATTCTGGGAGGAAAAAAAGGCAATTTGGAGTACCTTGTATAAACTAGCTATGGTGTGCTTAAGCTGCTCACCCTCCAGTGAGTACTCGGAAATAATATTTAGCACAGCCAGAAACATTGTGAGTGATCGTTGGAGGAGACTACTTCCCAAAAATGTCGAAGAAGTGTTTATCAAAATAAACTACGAATTGTTTGGGGATGAACTAATATTGTGTGATATTCTTCTGTCTCTCTCCTGAGCTCTGATTACTAACTCTTTACTTTCCATGACACATGATGACTAACATTAAAAATATTGTGTCCATGGTCTTTCTCCCACCATTTTTCTTATGGATGCAGCCCACCTTTATCTATCTACTTGTCTGAAATGTTTATTAATGCTACTATCCTTCTTATGAGCTCTAATTACTGACTCTGTACTTTCCATAGCACATGCTGTCTAAGATTAAAAATATTGTGTCCTTAGTCTTTATCCCACCATTTTGCTTCTGGGTGCATCCCACCTTCATCTATCTACTTGTCTAAAATGTCTATTGATGCTGCTGACTAGCTAATAAACTTTGATTACTGACTCTTTACTTTCCATGACACATGCTGTCTAACGATAAAAAAAACTGTGTCCGTGGTCTTTCTCCAATTCATTTCTGGGTCAAACGCACCTTTGTCTATTTTCCTTTCTAAAATTACCATCCCATCAGCCAGAGCTCTGCCACTATGTTTCATGGGCATTGTACCATGCTTTGCACAAAAACTTGGTTATTGAGAATTTCTTAAAAAATGAGAGGTCAATGTTGGAGATGATGTCCAAAACCAAAACCAATACACATGAAGATTTTTGGCCAAAACCAAAACACAAAGTTGGTTTCAGAAGCAAATCCAACACTAAAACCAAAACGCAGAGGTCTTCGCACATCTCTAATATTCATACACATGCTTTAGTTTAAGAACCATGTCAAGAATTTGCACTGGTTTTCTATTTTGATATATTATTGTATATTTTTATATTTATATTGATATTACCTATCTCTTCCACCCCTCTTATATGTGACATACTCAATGTCTATTATCACTCTGGGAAGCCCCTCCACCTATCTGGGTCACTCTAGTTGTTACAGTCTATTAGTGCTGTAACTGCTGTTAATTATTTAAACTGTAGGGTCTGAAGTGACGTAATCAGCTAGAAACAGCTACTTCTAAAATATCAGGTCTTATTGTGTTTTGTACAAAAGCCTTTTCAAGAAATTAAATTAAATTGTGAACATTTCTCTCCATGGCTTCCTCATTTCTTATCTGCTGACATCACCATCATCTTTGGTGATTTCCCAATTCATTATTCACGTTCTCCTTCTACCTTCAAACTTTTCTTTCTCATCTCTTCTCTATCTCTATGCCTCTCCCAGCAAACTGACTCCACTACCATTGTGATGACCACTGCTTTGAGCTTGTTTTTTCAAGACCTTATTCAGTTTTGGATTTCTTTAACACTCTTGCAAGCTGTCCTCCAGCACTCTGCTGTCAAACTCTTCCAAGCTTCCTTATACCTGCGGAAATCTCAGTTCTATTCATTTTCAACAATTTTCATTTCTCTGTACCAACTTCTTTCCCCAATTTCTACATTGACACTTGATCTGAAAGTACCACATCTTAACCAAACCCGAGCAACATTCCTTGATCAAGTGGCTCCAGCTTCTATTTACTATCAGAGATGACCACAATCTCATCAGCGGCGCACTAAAGAAATTGGATGCCGTCAAAAATTTTCTCGGAAAGTAGAACTAAAGAATAACAACATTTGGCAAAAGTCAGATATACTTCTATCAACCGTTCCTATCTATAGAGATGGCCAAACATATATACTTCCAATCTCTCATCTCCACCCTGGTTTCTAAACCCAAATGTCTCTTTAATGTATTTAAATCCCTTCTTGTCAGAAACCAACTCCTCTGACTGCAATCAATGCTCAGGATCTTGCTTCCCACTTTAAAGACAAGATAGGCAAGATCCAACATGGTAAAATGGTGTCCTCTTCCCTGACCAAGAACATGCTCAGTTCCTGTGCTGCAGTCTGGCACCTCCTCTTCGTTTGATTCAACAAATGAATATGAAGGGGTATATTTACTAAAATGTCTAAAAAGGAAAAGTGGAGGTGTTGTCTACAGCAACCACTGAGTATCTAAATATCATATATTTACAACATGGTTGTGCTGGCAACAGGTCTTTTTACCATTTGATAAATCCGTCCCTGTATGAAGAAGTCTGATGCCCCCCTGCGGAAGACTTCTACTCACATATGTGAAGTTTATTTGCATAGATGAAGGGGGAGTGGGTGTTTTATTAAAGGTTGATTTTACAACCTTTTTTAAATAGATTGATAAAAAGGTATCAGAAAAATGATATGTACAGTTATGGCCAAAAGTTTTGAGAATGACATAAATATTATTTTTCACAAAGTCTGCTGCCTCAGTTTTTATGATGGCAATTTGCATATACTCCAGAATGTCATGAAGAGTGATCAGATGAATTGCAATTAATTTCAAATCCCTCTTTGCCACGACAATGAACTTTATCCTAAAAACAACATTTCCACTGCATTTCAGCCCTGCCATAAAAGGACCAACTGACATCAGGTCAGTGATTCTCTCTTTAACACTGGTGAGAGTGTTGACGAGGAGAAGACTGGAGATCACTCTGTCATGCTGATTGAGATAGAATAACAGACTAGAAGCTTTAAAAGGAGGGTTGTGCTTGAAATCATTGTTCTTCCTCTGTTAACCATGGTTATCTGTAACGAAACACTTGCAGTCATCATTGCTTTGCACAAAAAGGGCTCCGCATGCAAAGATATTGCTGCTAGTAAGATTGCAACTGTCACAACTCAGGATATTTGCTTATTGGTTTTGGCACTACTCACCAAAGAGGCGAGGAGTCTAACGTGTCCCAGGTCTTCACCAGGAACATCCGCAAGGGAGTATGGTCTTACCTGCAGGAGACACGCAGGTCGCGGTCCGCAGAGGGAGTAACCAGTGAAGCTGTAAGATGGAATGGTGTCAGGCAGGCTGGATCCAAATGGAGAATCAGGATATGCCACAAGGAGAATCCAATATCGTAGTCAGGGATAGCCGGGTCAGGTGTCAGAAGCGTAGAGAGAGTTGTCAACAAGCCGGGTTTGGTACACAGGGAAGGCAGAGGAAGAATGGTCAGGAACAATCCGGGTAATTCACAAGAGGTAACACAGGAACGCTGGAGCTAGGTGAGACCTAATACTCTGGCACTCACCAAGTGCCAGAGTGACCCTTATATACAGGAGACAGTCCAATCATTGACGGTGGTGACGCTAAACACCACCGCCGGAATTACTGGGAAGCGTTCCGTTGCCTAGCAACAGGCAACAGAACGCGTGACCGCCGACCTGGAAGTACGCCCTAGCAACCGGGCGCTCCGCAACAGAAGCAGACGTTCATCTCTGTGCAGCGGACATAGCACAGGGACGGCGTCTGACAGTACCTCCTGCCCTACTTTGTTGGATAGATCTTTGCTCAAGGAACTGTTTTATTAGCCGTGGGGCGTGAAGATCTTCTTTTTGCACCCAGGATCTCTCTTCTGGGCCAAAACCCTTCCAATGTACTAAGAATTGGTGTCGTCCATGGAGGACACGAGAGTCCAGGATGCGACTCACTTCAAATTCTTCACCATTAGTAGTCTGTACAGGAGCTGGATGATGAGGCAACCGATGAAACTTATTGAGTACCAGTGGTTTGAGAAGAGAGACATGAAAGACATTGTGGATCTTCAGGGAAGGAGGTAACTGGAGTCTATAGGTTACTGAATTGATCACATGTGTTATGGAGAAGGGGCCGATATAACGAGGAGCCAATTTTTGAGAAGGTACTCTCAACTTGAGGTTGCGTGTGGACAACCATACTTTGTCGTGAACCTGTAATAGAGGGACAAATCTCCGATGGCGGTCTGCTGATTGCTTATAGCGTTGAGAAGTCTCTTGAAGTTTGGTTTTGGTAGTTGACCAAATCTGGGAAAAGTTCCGCATTAAATCCTCAACAGCGGGAACTGACGAGGAAACCTGACCGGAGAAATCTGGGAGCGTGGGTTGGGGTCCATAAATGATAAAAAATGGAGAGGCACCAGAAGACTCATGATGATGGAAATTGTGAGAAAATTCTGCCCAAGGTAGGAGATTAGCCCATTCTGTTTGGTTGTCTGAAGAAAAACATCGTAAGAAGACCTCGAGGTCCTGGTTAACTCGTTCCATTTGGCCATTGGTTTGTGGATGATAGCCAAACGAGTATTTGAGATTAGAACCAAGAATTTTACAAAAGGCTCTCCAGAATTGGGAAACAAACTGCACTCCACGATCCGAAATGATTTCACGGGGACAGCCATGAATTCTAAATATCTCCTTAATAAAGATAGGAGCCAACTGGGAAGCAGACGGAAGGGCCGGCAGAGGTACAAAGTGAGCCATTTTAGAGAATCTGTCAACGACGACCCAGATGACAGTAAACCCATTACTGGAGGGAAGGTCGGTGATGAAATCCATGGATATACTTTGCCAAGGAAGGTCTGAAGTAGGAATTGGTTGTAAAAGCCCTGATGGGGCTAATCTGGGGTTTTTACAACGAGCACACGTAGCACATGAGGCCACGAATTTTCGTACGTCAGCATGCAAGGCAGGCCACCAATATTTCTGATGAAGAAATTCGTAAGTCTTCTTCACCTCGGCGTGTCCCGCCAGTTTGGAGGAATGAGCCCACCGTAGAGCTTTAGTTCGTAGATTAGGTTCCAGAAAAGAGCAACCCCTAGGAGGTGTTTTGGAGGAAGTCTTGATAAGAGCGATAATTCTGGTAGGTGTTAGGATGGGCAGAGGTTTCAGAGATGTGCAGAGATCAACATTGTCAAAGGATCGAGACAGGGCGTCCGCTCGGATGTTCTTAGATCCCGGATGGTAAATTAGAATAATCTCAAAGCGTGCAAAGAATGATGCCCATCGTGCTTGACGTGGATTGAGGCACCTAGCTTCATTGATATAAAGCAGGTTCTTATGGTCAGTTAGGACCGTTACTGGATGGTGAGAACCTTCTAGGAGATGTCGCCACTCCTCCAAGGCTGTTTTGATTGCGAGCAACTCCTTGTCGCCAATACCATAGTTCTTCTCATGAGGCAATTTTTTTTTAGAGAAAACCCCACAGGGGAGATGAGTACCAGAATCAGATTTCTGAAAAAGCACTGCTCCAACACCTATGGCGGAAGCATCAACTTCTAGGAAAAAGGGCTCCAATTGGTTTGGTTGAGACAGGACTGGTGCAGACGAGAAGGCTTGCTTTAGGGTGTCAAAAGCCTTCAGGGCATCGGAAGGCCATTCTTTGGGATTCGATGATTTGTGGGTCAAGGCGGTTATTGGGGCAATGATTGAAGAGAACCCCTTAACGAACTGCCTGTAATAGTTGGCGAACCCAACAAATCTTTGAATGGCCTTAGTCCCTTGAGGAAGAGGCCAACTGGTAATGGCTGATACCTTCTTTGGATCCATATGTAACCCTGATCCAGAGACAATGTACCCAAGGAAAGGGAGTTGCTCCACTTCGAAGATACACTTCTCTAGTTTGCATAAGAGTTGATTAGCTCATAGTCGAGATAAAACTTCCTTAACATGCAGACGATGAGAGGGAATATCCTGGGAGAAGATCAAGATATCGTCCAGGTAGACAACAACAGAGTGATATAAAAGGTCTTGGAAGATCTCATTTACAAAGGATTGAAAGACAGCGGGGGGCGTTACTAAGCCCGAAGGGCATAACTAGATACTCGAAATGTCCATCCCGCGTATTAAACGTTGTCTTCCACTCGTCTCCTTGACGGATTCGTACCAAATTATATGCCCCTCGGAGGTCTAGCTTGGTGAAGATTCGGGCTCCACTGATTCTATCAAAAAGATCCATTATAAGGGGCAGAGGATACCGATTCTTTATAGTAATTTTATTTAGTTGTCAGTAATCGATGCAAGGACGTAGAGATCCATCTTGTTTTTTGACGAAAAAGAACTCTGCTCCGGCCGGAGAGGAAGATTTCCTGATGAACCCTCAGGCTAAGTTCTCGGAGATATATTGGGACATAGCCTGGGTCTCTGGCAAAGACAGGAGATAAGTCCTACCACGAGGAATCTGTTTTCCCGGAATCAAATCAATCGGACAGTCCACAGGGCGATGAGGTGGAAGAATCTCTGATCTTTGCTTGGAAAAAAACGTCCTTGAAGTTTAGGTAGACCGAAGGTAGTGCGGGAGTCTCCGAATTGGTTTGAGTAAGACAAATATTGTAACGAGGAGAAGAGATACATTGTTTATGGCACTGCGGACCCCAGGAGATAACTTCAGCTCGAGCCCAATCAAACTGTGGAGAGTGGGCCCGAAGTCAGGGAGGGCCCAAAATTAAAGGATTGACGGACTGTGGTAACACTAGGAATTGAATCCACTCTTGATGTAAGACTCCAGTCCGCAACTGAACGGCACTAGTGATGCTTGAGATGGTACCGTTACTGACTCGATTACCGTCTACAGCTGTTAGTGTTAACGTCTGAGGCAAAGCCAGAATGGACAACTGAAGCTGAGAGGCAAGAGAAGCCAAGATGAAATTCCCGGCCACACCGGAATCCACGAAGGCTAGAATGCGCTCGGGTCCCTTAGAACTGACCAGTAGAACAGGCATGAGGAATTCAGGGTTAGAAGTTGAGTAGGGAGTGGAAACAGCTACTCCTAAGGTTTAGGAGGGAGCGTTTCCCGGTCTTTTAGGACAGAGGCTCTCCACAGTACAGACACAGTCTCTGTTTAAACCGTCTCTCGCGTTCCTCAGGTGTCAATTTTGAGCGCCCCAACTGCATTGGTTCTTCCGTAACCGAAATAGGATTTTGAAAGGTAGGGGCCAAGCGAGAAGGGCGTCTTGTGAGAGATCTCTCTGACGTTCTTAACCTGAAACGTAGGTCAATCCGGATACACAGGGAAATGAGGGTGTCTAGGTCAGAGGGCAGTTCCCTGGTAACCAGCTCATCCTTAACTCGGTCCGTCAGGCCCTGCCAAAAGGTAGCGATGAGGGCCTCATTGTTCCATTGAAGTTCCGAAGCAAGGGTACGGAACTGTACCGCAGACTGACCAACTGACAATAAACCTTGTCGAAGACTTAATAGACTAGAGGCAGCTGAGGAGATCCGACCAGGTTCATCGAAGATCTTGCGAAACATATCAATAAATGCTGCTGAGTTCCCTAGTACTGGATCGTTGCGCTCCCATAAGGGTGAAGCCCAGGCCAGGGCTTGTCCGTTGAGCAAAGATATCATAAAGGCTACCTTGGTGCGTTCAGATGAAAAGGCAGCGGAGTTGCACTCTAAATGGATTGCGCACTGATTGAGGAAGCCCCTGCATTTTTTAGGATCTCCGTCATACTTCTCAGGTGGAGGCATTCTAAACCCAATGGAATGAGCCAAAGAAGGAGACTGGGCCACCGGAGCAGCTGCGGCAATGGACGGAGCAGCGGGAGGTTCTGTCGGGGGAGGTTGGACCGCCTGCAGCGAGTCTAGACGAGACATAATCCCTTGGATGCACTGGAGTAACCTGCTGTTCCACTCGGCGACCATGGTGGATGAGAAGGTCCCGCGCTGAGGGTTCATTTGTTCCATCTGACGTCATGGCCAGAGTATACTGTCACAACTCAGGATATTTGCTTATTGGTTTTGGCACTACTCACCAAAGAGGCGCGGAGTCTAACGTGTCCCAGGTCTTCACCAGGAACACCACCGCAAGGGAGTATGGTCTTAGCTGCGGGAGACACGCAGGTCGCGGTCCGCAGAGGGAGTAACCAGTGAAGCTGTAAGATGGAACAGTGTCAGGCAGGCTGGATCCGAATGGAGAATCAGGATATGCCACAGGGAGAATCCAATATCGTAGTCAAGGATAGCCGGGTCAGGTGTCAGAAGCGTAGAGAGAGTTGTCAACAAGCCGGGTTTGGTACACAGGGAAGGCAGAGGAAGAATGGTCAGGAACAATCCGGGTAATTCACAAGAGGTAACACAGGAACGCTGGAGCTAGGTGAGACCTAATACTCTGGCACTCACCAAGTGCCAGAGGGACCCTTATATACAGGAGACAGTCCAATCATTGGCGGTGGTGACGCTAAACACCACCGCCGGAATTACTGGGAAGCGTTCCGTTGGAACGCGTGACCGCCGACCCGGAAGTACTAGGCAACCGGGCGCTCGGCAACAGAAGCAGACATCCGTCTCTGTGCAGCGGACATAGCACAGGGACGGCGTCTGACAGCACCTAAATCAACCATTTATCGGATCATCAAAAACTTCAAGGAGACAGGTTCAATAGTTGTGAAGAAGGCTTCAGGGCGCCCAAGAACGTCCAGCAAGCGCCAGGACCCTCTCCTAAAAATTATTCAACTGCGGGACGAGGGCACCACCAGTGCAAAGCTTGCTCAGAAATGGCAGCAGGCAGGTGTGAGTGCATCTGCACACACAGTGAGGCGAAGACTTTTGGAGGATGGCCTGGTGTCAAGAAGGCCAACAAAGAAACCACGTCTCTCCAGGAAAAAAATCAGAGACAGACTGATATTCTGCAAAAGGTACAGGGATTGGACTGCTGAGGACTGGGGTAAAGTCATTTTCTCTGATGAGTCCCCTTTCAGATTGTTTGGGGCATCTGCAAAAACATTTGTCCAGAAAAGGAAAGGTGAGCACTACCATCAGTCCTGTGTCATGCCAACCGTAAATGATCCTGAGACCATTCATGTGTGGAGTTGCTTCTCAGCCAAGGGAATGGGCTCACTCACAATTTTGCCTAAGAACACAGCCATGAATAAAGAATGGTACCAAAACATCCTCCAAGAGAAACTTCTCCCAACATCCAAGAACAGTTTAATGATGAACAATGCCTTTTCCAGCATGATGGAGCACCTTGAAATAAGGCACAAGTGATAACGAAGTGGCTCGGGCATCAAAACATCAACATTTTGGGTCCATGGCTAGAAAACTTCCCAGACCTAAATCCTATTGAGAACTTGCGGTCAATCCTCAAGAGGCGGGTGGACAACAAAGACCCACAAATTCTGACAAACTCCAAGCATTGATTAGGCAAGAATGGGCGGCCATCAGTCAGTAAGTGGCCCAGAAGTTGATTGATAGCATGCCAGGGCGGATTGCAGAGGTCTTCAAAAAGAAGGGTCAATACTGAAAATATTGACTCTTTGCATAAACATAATGTAATTGTCAATAAAAGCCTTTGACACTTATGAAATGCTTGTAATTTTACTTCTGTATACCATAGCAACATCTGACAAAAAGGTCTAAAAACACTAAAACAGCAAACTTTGTGAAAACTAATACTTGCGTCATTCTCAAAACTTTTGACCATGACAGTACTACTCTATGGAGTTTTTCATTAGTAGCTAACAAACTAGTTATTAGTATGACATATTTATCTAGCGTCACCATATTACACAGCACTGTACAGAGAATATGTAGTCATTCACATCAGTCCCTGCTTCTGTGGTGCTTACACTACATTCCCTACCACACACACACACACACACTAAGCTCCATCTATGCCGACAGCCAGTTAATCTACAAGTATGTTCTTTGGACTGTGGACTGAGGATAGGGAGGGGGGGGGGTCACCCACACAAACACAGGGGGGACATACATACTCCACAGAGAAAAAACCCTGTGTCACAGAAGCAGAGATTTCGGACCCTGGGGTCTGTCTAGTTTGACACTACTCTACCCAGAGGTGCGGAGTCTAAGGAGGCAGGTGGTCTTCGCCAGGGACCAACGTAAGGAGGTATGGACTTTGCGGCCTCTGCCCCACAGGTCGCAGCCCTCAGGGAAAGTACTAGACGAGACCTGTTAGGAGAATCGGGATGAGAGGAAAGGTGAGAGACTAAGGCCCTGGTGAAACAAGCTGGGAGAGCAGAACTGGACACCTGGAATAATAGTCTGCAGAGGAAGGAGCTGTTGGCAACAGGACTCAGTGAGAAGATAATTTTTCGGTCCTGAGGATACCACTGGAACAGCAAGGTGAACCCTTAGTAAGTGATAGTCTGCGAACTTGAGAATACCACTGGAACAGCGAACTGAACACTAGGAAGTGATAGTCTGCAGACTGTGGATACCACTGGAACAGCAAGCTGAACACTAGGAAGTGATAGTGTGCAGACTTTGGATTCCACTGGAACAGCGAGCTGGGCACTGGATAGTGATAGTCTGCGGACTGAGGATACCACTGGAACAGCGAGCTGAACACTAGGAAGTGATAGTCTGCAGACTGTAGATTCCACTGGAACAGCAGGCTGAACACTAGGAAGTGATAATCTGCGAACTGAGGATACCACTGGAACAGCAGGCTGAACGCTAAGAAGTGATAGTCTGCAGACTGTGGATGCGACTGGAACAGCGAGTTGATTACAATGTAGCAAGAGAAAGGTAATGAATGCTGCAGCAAAGATACCAGAACACTGGGCACCACATATGAGCTCTAGCTGGGAAGCTGAGACATAGAACAGGCACCATGATGCAGCTGCCACGGATCCGGCGTATGACACCCTGGTTGGAATCAAACACATGATCCTTGCACTATGCAATGCTAACCAGTGGGCCACCATAGTTATAGGAAAGTCTCACATTTGGAAGCCCTTCTGGAGTTGTCCGGTGAATCCCAAATAATCCTGCTTTTTGTGCAGGAGCAATAATATTATTTTTGTGAAATCAATAGTGATTCAGAAGTCTTTCATTTAGTGGTTGATTAATCTGTTAGCACTGTATGATTATGCTAAATATTTCAGTAACCTGTCCACTTGTGTAATTATATTAGTGATGACAGGACTGCATGTAACAGGGAAGTGGACCAAGCGGGAAGCCACACAGCCTTGTATTGGATAAAGCAGGATTGCCCAGCAGCATAGTGATGTGAGGCTCTGTCATACAGAAGCAGGATGTTTTTGATGTGAAACTCATTTTTGTATGAAATAAAACTAATACATCCACCTGTTACTAAAATTATTTTCTGTTAAAAATTCCTAAACATTTCTGATGCTGTTTTACTGGCTGCCAGCAGATGGAGCTCCTGCAGTCAGAATTTTTACACATCCAATTAAGCATCAATTTGTCAAGATCTGATCTGGGATGTATCAAAGTGCAACTTTATATGTGGTTTTAAAACTACCTTCAATCGATTGTAGTTTTAAAACACAAACCGCATTATTTATTAAAATGCAGTTTGTGGAAAATCAGCTCTGATGCGTGGCTGTTCTAAGAGAGGCAAACCGCATGCAATCTATAATGAACGACATGTAGATTATAGTAAACCGCTGCTTTGCAGAACAAACCTCATGCAAAGACTGTTAGCGTCTGAAGTAGGAGTTGGATGTAAGTCAATTTGCACTACGGCACATATAAATGCGTAGCTCGTCAATATTGTCAGACTGCATATGCAAACAACATGTCCTCATCATTTAGGTTGATCATTCCTTTGACTTGCCTTTTGGTTGAAGAGGTTTTTAAGGGGTATTTACATGTAAGTGACGTTCAATATGGTCATACACACTCAAGTTTACTATGTCCGTTGCTATCCTGCAATTTTCAAGACATATTTTGTTGCTAATTTCGGGCCACATGTCTTCTATGAATAAATCATGAAACTTTCTATAGATATCATACTCAAAATGCATGTGATTTGTGCAGTCTTGCCAATGAGAACCACATCAAAAATAATTGTGTTATCTCTTGTGGTTTTGCAAACTGACACATTACACTGTTTTTATGGATTCCAAATTTCAAAACTAACCTTTCGATTTGCTATTTGGCGATTTTGTAAAAAATGCGTCTTGATGTTTGTTTTTTCCCATTGCTAACTTGCACAATTTTAAGACCACACTTCGATACATCCCGGCCTAGTTGTGTAATTGTCAGCAATATTATATTATAACCAATAAATGCAAAATGTAGTGTTTTGTGCAGGACAATGTTGTTATTATAATTGCATTCTAGTATCAGAATAAATAAAATGGCAAATAATAACAGAAATATCCCCTAACATAGGGAATTGATTAAAGGAGATCATTTATTTTCAGGTAGCAGTCTCTTTACCCACATCCCCTCTAATCTCATGTTCATCTGCTATCAGTTGCTATCTAGAATAATTCCAGAAGCAAATCATGCACAGAAAGAAATCTCATGACAAGCCAATACTGCATTACAATAGCGTAGCTGGTGCTTTCTGTCTCTAGTTCAAAATTTGCAGTCAGGATCCACTTAACTTCTCATATCTCTATGCATATCCTAGAACAGGGTCTCTTAAACCTGGTCCTCAAGACCACTAACAGTGCATGTTTTCCATATCTCCTTGCTTTAGCACAGGTGTATTCATTACTGACTGACACATTGTAACAGATCCACGGATGATATAATTATTTCCCTTGTCACCTGGAAAACCTGCACTGTTAGGGGTTCTGAGGACTGGGTTTGAGAACCACTGTCCTAGAATACACCACAATCAATTATAGTATCACAGAAAAGTGCCAAAAAATGAGCAGGCCTATCTTTCTCAGGCCATCAAGATATGATATGTGTTACAGCCGCTGCTTTTCAATACTTTGTGTTCTATTTGTGTTGAGCTATTCCCCATTTCCCCATTACTCTGTGTTGAACTGTTCATAAATTGTTCAGCACTCAGAAATATCTTGCAGATAAAATCCTCTTTATTCACCAGTGACTATGCTTGGAGGAAACTATATAGCAATGACCCTTTTTACACACACCAAAGATCATGTTTCTTGCAAAACCAAAATGCATTTATGGCTCAGTATTCTTGTCATCAGCGAAATAACTAGACGTTTGTGGACCCATTTGGAAAAATTTGTAAGAGCCCCCATGGACTGACCAATGGTGAAATAAGCCACAAATATACATGGGTCTATGAAAGGGAAGGTGGGCCCCAGCTGTGGCCCTGTCACAGCTGTACCCCATGATACTATGGTAGTTAAGCCTTTGCTCCTAACACTTAGGTAGGGTAGGTTATAAAAAATTGATACAAGGCAAATACAGAGGGTTCACATTGGTGCAAATAAAAATGTGATCATTGTCGATATATTGCCAAAATATAGCAAGAAATGACATCAACTGAATTCCCTCAGGGACCCCAGGTTCCTAAGTAATGCTCTGCAAGATATGGCAATATGTGTGTCAACAAGGTGTTGCAACAGGGCAATATAGAAGAGAGTTAGAGAAACTAGTCATGACGGATCCACTGCTCTGATTGTGTTAAAACACAATCAGAGCAGCTGGGCAGAATTTTGTCCCTGCCTGTCTCTGCCGAACAGACCTGCACATAGTGTGCAGCCACAGGCAGCCTTAGGTGTTAAAAAGGGGACAGGGACTAAATCGCCCCCCCTCCCCCTAAATTGTCCCCTCTACAATTACTTTCTAGATCCGCCCCTGGTCATAAGTAAATGATGGCTGCAAAATAAACATTCAATACAACCGTGGAACTATGCCATTCTAGATGGTACAAGTTTTGCATGTTTTCCATTTCTCCTTGCTTTAGCACAGGTGTATTAATTACTGACTGCAACATTGTAACGTATCCACAGGTGATATAATTATTTCCCTTGTCATCTGGAAAACCTGCACTGTTAGGGGTTCTGAGGACTGGGTTTGAGAAACACTGTCCTAGAATACACCACAGTGTATAAGTATGTATGTTATTTCCCTTTCATAGTCCCCTTAAAAATATATCTTTCCTTGTACATGTGGAGGTATGTATATATTCAACACAATGTCAGCTCCTTGACAGTTGAAGACTGTGTAACTGACAGGTGTTTTTTCATACTTTTCTAATCTGCACATGAAACTTAAAACTCTGCTCAGTTTAATTGAATATTCAGAGAGGAGGAATCTATGAATATATCCATTATTGCCTAGGTTATATAAAATCCACTCAGTTTGATTTAGTAATACAGAAATATACACCTAGTTATTCTCAAAAGATATATGTTTCACATATTTCATAGATCTTAGCTGGGATAAGTATTTTAGAGAACTCAAGTGGAGAAATGTAAGTACGAAAACGACTGAATACAGGAAGAAAAATTCTGATTTCACAGGGAAAACCATTCATGTAACTGTACATTGCTTTGTACGGAAATAAGGATTTTTTTTTATAGCAAATAAGACCACTCTCACTTGTACTTGCATTCTGCAAAATGGGCTACTGTTTAGAAGGATTTTTTTTTTTGCATGGAAAAAACAATGGTTTTCTTCTTCCTAGATACCTCCAGGGGAACATTATACATAGAAATTTCTCTAACCCAGCAGCAGAGAGGATCATCAATTTGTAAAATAGGATTAGACTGAAAATGAAACAGTATACATTGAACTGGAAAAATAATTAAACAATTCAAAAAGAATCCAAAATGCTAAAGCAGTTATTAACAAATTAACTATCCATTTATTGTATGTTTAATATCTTCATAGATGTTGCTCTGAATGAAGACTGATCCAAAGACCGCTTGCACTAAGCTTAAGATAAGTAAAAGGTGACATCTAAACGGAAAGTGAGCAGTGGCGGATCCAGGGGGGGACGATCGAGGCGATCGCCCCCCCTAGCAGGGGCTTGCTGCCGGCGGCTGCACACTGTGCAGGTCCGTTCAGCAGTGACAGTGTGCTGCCCGGCTGCTCTGATTGTGTTTTAAACACAATCAGAGCAGCGGGGCAGCACACTGTCACTGCCGAGCGGACCTGCACATACTGTGCAGCCGCCGGCAGCCTTAGAAATTAGAAAGGGGGCGTGGCCTAAATCCCCCCCCCCCCCCCCTAAAATCGCCCGGGGTATAGCAATAGTCTGGATCCGCCCCTGGAAGTGAGTAACTTTTGCACCAAAGAAAATAATAATCATTCTAACACAAATGTAATATAAATGCAAAAGGGTATACAGCATGTGTTCAGATGTTTTGCTTTACACCGTTAGCATATATAGAACAGACAATTTGCCTTGAATACTAGGTCATACGGAGTTTAGAAGTTTTGAATTGTTCTACATAAGTTCCAGAATGTAAATAAAGTGGTTTGCCACCATTTATTTGCGGGGAGGGGGGAGGGGGGTATAACTCCACAGTGGTGTGGGTCTCTTCCAGGGGTTCTCTATCATTTGCTCAATATATTATTAGGATCTCAGTACCCTCTGTGACTGGGAGCTCCTGGACAGCTTCTGGAAAGCTGTAGGAGAGATATGAGATACATATACAAATACCAGGCTGCTCTAGATTTGATGGACCTAGTACTTGTCCATTCAGGAGCATTGCCAGGCCTCATAATAAAATTGTGTGGTGGTCCAGCAATGCCACCCTAGCCTCCCGGGCCAATCTTTCTACCTCTTCTGAGCCCGTGTAGTCCGTTGCACTCACTGCACTCTAACTGGCTTAGAAGAGGCCTCCGCTCTGCTCTTTTGAGAGGCAGGCCCCCGGAGTGGGGGTAGCACAACACTGAGTGCCAGTTTGTGATGGCATTCTGTGGCACATCGATCTGAATTGAAACTCCCCTTTAAAGTCAAATACTATAGAATTCTAGAGAATGTGCCAACAAGGCAAATATTTCATAGAACAGTTTTGAAAGTTTCACCCGTCTCAAGCTGACATGAAGGTAAATGCAGATTGACCTGTTCACCCCTCCTGCCAATCAACTACCACTGGTAAATAGACCTTTCAATTGAATGTGAAAATAACCAACCGGCTTCTTGTCATCTATATAGAGAATGTTTCCTGTGTCACTCAGTCAGAAACTAGGATTTGAAAATGTTTAAATACATGCTGGTCACAAATAAAGTATCTGCAGTAAACCCGAGAGGGTAAAACAGTGAGTTGTAATCAGCTGCCACTGCTTATGTGTGTTGGATATTCTAATTATACAGTGCAAATAAAATAAGAAAAAGCATATAGGTAGATTCACCAGTCACCATTTTATTTAATGTCTTCGAAACAAACTTCTTATGATTTTCAAGTATCTATATGATACCTGGGATAGGAGTTAAGCAAACAGGACAATTGCCCTCACTCAGGAATTATCATGGTTCCATTTTAAATAGACTTTCTCCGACTGGACCAGAAGAGTGTACCAGTGAACATCTTCTTAAAGACTCATTGTAAGGTTGAAATTAATGTATTTTATAAAACACACGTTTTCTGATATAAATAACTATAATCTACAATTTCAGGTTATTTGGTTAAAAGGTAATGTCAGCTTACATAAATGATTATACCCTTTTTTTATCATTTAACAATAAAATTATTATACCCTATTGTCCTGCCAGTTCATTCCAAATTACTCTTTAAATTAGCAAACATTTCAAATGCTAGGTAACATTGAATACAGACTGTCCTCTTCATTTGTCATATGTTGCACCAAAAACTACATACCTAATTCCTAATTTCCCCTGTGTCATGATACCGGGTACTCACATGCTAAATGTCCATACCAACCCGTGGAGAATGTGCCCAGGGATTCCCGGAAAGACTTCAGCTCTTACCAGGCTACCTTCAATCTATCACTGCTTTCCAGTACCGTCGACATGGGAACATAGAGAACGCTTAAATGTGTTAATGTCAAATTAGCCAAAGAGCTATAGCACATTTACCAAAGGGTTTAATCAATCACACTACAAGAGGAACGCACAAGGGAACACAATTACAGTACGATACAAGTCTCCTTATAGAAACCGTAGGGTATCCACTTAGGCTTTATACTTGAAAGCATAGTTGCCAAACTTTCCAGGTTGGCCTCCGGGAGTCTCAGGGGTGGGGGAGGGGGGGGCATAAGGGGACAGGGCTAATCGAATCACGTCATTTTGGCCCAATCCCTGTGACATAATGATGCAAACGTCAAATTCCAGTAGAGTCGCAGCACGGAGGATCAAAATCTGCCCAATTTACTAGGATGTTGGCAGATACGGGAGAATTGCCAGCTCTCCCGGGATTCCGGGAGACCTACCCTGAATTTGAGAGTCTCCAGGACATTTCGGGAGAGTTGGCAAATATGTTTTAAAGCAAGGCTACTCTACTATTCCTGCAGCAGTACCTCTTTACTGTCACCCTGCTTACAGCAGGCACACAGATCGGCAAGACCCACAGGAAATGAGGATGAATGAAGAAGGTTGCCGGTATTTGCAATCCTTAGTTGTAACCTCCCTTTCTTTGTAAGTCCAGCAGAGCCAGGATAAAACCTTTCACCAATACTGACATCCAGCTTCACAATCTATGCTGATATCACCTGTGGTCTCTGGGCACAGCCTGTTATCCTGGCTCTGGTTCGCACACTTGTGGCTTCTGAGTACAGAGAGGGAGCTAATTCTCCTTGCTAGCTGATTACCAGCTCTTATCTCCCGGGGCTGAACAGGCACTAACAGCTGCCCATCTAACTCCTGGATCCCTGTTGGCAATGGCTCCACAATGTCTGGAGATAACCGACATGTGCAATGGTTCTCAATGGGTCTTATCAACAATGACTAACTTAGCTCTGGTAACCTTCATGAATTAACCCCAGTTTTTTAGTGTAATCCACAGCATTAGACTTAATACCACTTCCTGTGTGTTAGCCGATACTCTGCATGCATGGTCCCGTTACGAGCAGTGGTAAGAGCCAGCGATTAGCGCACCAATGGAACAGGTTGTGCTTGGATCAAACTAGGCAGGATTGTTCTCACCCCAGGGTAGCTTCATCTCTGTTATAGATGTATGGTTGATATACATGGAGCTACAGTTTAAGCATATATTATACACAACCTCAACATACAATTAAACAAAAACGGGGAATCTTAAGGACATCAGTTTCTGGCTGACTTAACCTTTATTAAACATGCCCTGTACTCACCTCTCCTGGGGGACAAAAAAAGTAGAAACTACTCCAACAAAAGTCCATACTTTGTGCGAAACTAGGCACATGAATGGTTTTAACTACTTGTTTCCAGCTACTGTAGAAGCATCAGAGATGTCTCTAGTGAAATCAAATAACATTAATAAAATGTACAGTCCTGTGTAAACCAACTTTTTAAATTTTGCAACAGTGTAATGTGGAGCTCGTTGACTTCAATTACATCCCTTCCGCCAAGATTAAACATTAACCCATGGGATGAATGTAAAGTGCCTAGCTTAAGCGGGAAAGCATTTTCCACGAAAAACTGGTCAAAAAATGTTGACGAAGACACATTTATGTTTGAAGTAGAGATGAGCGGGCTCGGATATCTGAAATCCGAGCCCACCCGAACGTTGCCGATCCGAGCTGGATCCGAGACAGATCCGGGTATTCCCGCCAATTGCAAAACTGAAACCAAGGCTCTGAGTCATAATCCCGCTGTCGGATCTCGTGATACTCGTATTCTATAAATTCCCCGCTAGCCGCCGCCATCTTCACTCGGGCATTGATCAGGGTAGAGGGAGGTTGTGTTAGGTGGTTCTCTGTCCTGCTATATCTCGTGCTGTACTGTGCTGTGCTGTGCTGTTTCCCCATTATTCCCAAGTTATAAAAAAAAATAAAAAAAATAAAAAAAAAATAATTATAAAAAAAAGAAATTAAAAAAAATATCCAAAAACAATCCTGCAGTATAAGCCCATTGGTACTGCAATATTACAAAGTTCACTGATTCAGCAGTATAAGTCCAGTGGTACTGCTATATTACAAAGTTCACTGATTCAGCAGTATAAGTCCAGTGGTACTGCTATATTACAAAGTTCACTGATTCAGCAGTATAAGTCCAGTGGTACTGCTATATTACAAAGTTCACTAATTCAGCAGTATAAGTCCAGTGGTACTGCTATATTACAAAGTTCACTGATTCTGCAGAATAGACTGGGAATTAGTGGAAATGATTGTTATTGAATGTTATTAAGGTTAATAATAGCGTAGGAGTGAAAATAAACCAAAAAACTTGATTTTAACACTTTTTATGTTTTTTTCAAAAAAAAATCTGAATCCAAAACCTTAAATCCGAACCAAAACCTTTCGTCAGGTGTTTTGCGAAACAAATCCGAACCCAAAACCTCAAGCAAATCCGAATCCAAAACACAAAACACGAGACACCAAAAGTGGCCGGTGCACATCCCTAGTTTGAAGTAGGTTGCAATTAACAAAGTATACTCACTTTGATGAAGTATTTCAGAGATAATGGAATGCCATGATATGGCTGGTTGATATTTTCAAAATTCACTCTAGTTCCCCTTTTTTTAAGATAGGTTTGACGAACAGTGAAAACATTCAAAAAAACCACTGCTATTTTACATAAATTGGCAATGAAGTGGACATGGAGGCTAAAGACGTATTCAAGTCAATAGGCAAAATGGAAAGTAATACTAGCAAGCCTAAATGGATATCACTTAAAGGGGCACATTTATTAATGTTCACATAAAGTGAAAAATAGTTTTCAATCCTTATTGCAATGATAAGGATTGAACTATTTCTCAAATTTATGTACAACTTAGCACAGAAACAGCAGTTCCGATAAACTGCTGTTTCTGTGATAAAAAAAAATCATATTTACCCGCCTCTTCGGAACGCGCTGTCTCCAGATCTCCTCCTCGTCCTCTTCACTTCTCTTCTTACAGCAATTGCGCATCTGCAGTTCGAAGACCTGCACATGCGCACAAACATCTCGCTCTGTCTCTGCAACTATAGTTGCAGAGAGAGTGGTGAGTGACAGGGAGGGATCATGTGATCCCTCCACACATGCGCTGTCCAGCTCTGCTCTTCGGAACAGAGCTGACAGTACTGAAATTTTTCATTTATGATAATGTACGGCAGCCTCAGCTGGTACATTATCATGACAAGTTTCCGAAAAAAACTATTTTTCGGAACTTGTTAGATTGCGAGAGGGAGCAGTCACCATACTATTGAATGGTGACTGCTCCCAAAAACGAAGCAGAATGCAAAGCAGCAGATATCCACGATATCTGCTGCGATGCACCTTTAATAAATATGCGGGACACACAGAGGGCCGTGGATTGTACGGTAAGTGAACAATAGTGCACCATAACTATTTGTTAAATTTGCCCCAAAGGGCGGCTAAACCCTAAAATTGAAATGTTTAGATTTGAACAAAGATGATAAAATACATTGTTTAGTGTTCCACGTACTTTCTACTCAGCTCAGTTAAAATTAACTTTATAACAGACAGATGAAGATCATCCCACATTTTTAGGACAGAGTGGGATTGCATCACATACATGTCAAAAAGTTGATACTGCAGGCATTTAAGTTACTGCGAAATATTAACTTCAAGCAGTCTATAAAATGTATTTCTCCACAGCAAGGACCTCGTGTAATGTGAGCTGCAAGTCCAACTCTTAAGCGTAAAAAGCGATTTTTCAAATTGCACATGTGCAGTAGACAAAGATACGTCTCAGTCTGAGATGTGTCTCCCCCTTACACCTCTTTATGGTGAAAGAGGAGAAATGGGGGAGGTAGTGGGTATGCAGGAGTAAGCAAAGTAATGGAGTGTTATCTGAGTTCAGGTCATGGGAAAACCCTGGTTATACATATATGACTCTACTATCGCTAAGAGCTCATTTGTGTTGGGAGCACTTAGCAAGCTAGTAACAGATGATGAGGATGCCAGGGAGGATCTAAGTGAGCAATAAAGAGAGTGATTGAGGATAGTCTACAGTTCTTTTTCGTTATAATACATTTATTTTTAAAAACAGTGTATATGTTTGATTGACATTTTTCCCTGGTACACTAAAGGTTCCAGCGGGCCTTGTATGACACAGCATGCTGGGCAGCACAGTGGCGTAGTGGTTAGCATGTCTGCCTCACAGCACTGGGGTCATGAGTTCAATTCCCGACCATGGCCCTATCTGTGTGGAGTTTGTATGTTCTCCCTGTGTTTGCGTGGGTTTCCTCCGGGTGCTCCGGTTTCCTCCCACACTCCAAAAACATACTGGTAGGTTAATTGGCTGCAATAAAAAAAAAATAAAAAAAATTGACCCTAGTCTGTCTGCCTGTCTGTGTGTGAGTGCGTGTCTATAGTAGGGAATTTAGACTGTAAGCTCCAATGGGGCAGGGACTGATGTGAATGAGTTCTCTGTACAGCGCTGCGGAATTAGTGGCGCTATATAAATAAATGATGATGATGATGATGATGATGCTGGCACTTGTCTTTCCTCAAGTGCCAGCATGCCCTGGCAGCCATGGGTACACTACAAACGCCTGACTGCTCAAACACATAATGGCATCTTGGGCATGCTGGGACCTGTAGTGCACCACAGACGGAAAAAAAATAATTAAATAAATTTTCAACAATCAACCCACACCCACAGCACCAGGGTGTGGAAAGAGCCCTAGTGGTTTTCATCTTAGAGCTGATTATTCATAGGCCTGGAAGCCTCCATCTCTTGCTGGCACAGTCACCCTAGGGAATCCAGCCCCGTGCCGACAAGCCTAAAGCTTGCCTGGCACCATGGCAGGGGGGCCCACACTACAGGTTTCCCTACTATAGTGCCACCAGCCCTGGCTGGCAAGGACTAGTCCAGGTACTAGTACATTCGGTGGGTGATCTGAACTTTCCATCCCCCCCCCCCTCCTCATTTTGCTAGTACCAGCCTATTATTAAATGTATTTATTGGCCTAATGGGGCTGTGTTACATGATTCGTTTTAAGTGTATCAGACACCTGTAATGTAGGATATGCTTTAAGCAGATCTTATAAAATGTCCACATTTTACATACGATTCCAAGTAATGGTAACTTGCATCCAACTCTACATGAGGCCCCAAGTCTGCAACTTGTCACTCAAACTCTGCCTACTTAGAGGAGCACCTAACATGGAAACCTGCTGCAGAGGAGGGAAAAGCATGGCAGACACATTAGTACCATGCACACTCCAGTTATATTATGTATTTTAGTAAACTCAGTAATACAATCTTTGCAACACAACCTCCAGTAGAGGCTTTAATTGCTCTTTAATGTGTTGCCTTTTCCATTTGAAATGCGTAAATGGCTAATTGTACATTTGTTAATCTGTCAACACCCTCACAAGATTTCATATGCATGGTAGGAAGGATGGAAGAAAGGAAAAGGTCATTGTTAGGGGCAGAATGGACTGGGGAGCAGGGGGCACCTGCTCATCTGGTCCCATTGTGGGCTAACTTGGGCAGGGTCACTGAGCCATCTGCATTATTTTCCTTTAAAATGTTCCCAATAGGCTGCTGAGACAGGTCTTGCACCCCGGGCCAAAACTTGTCAGTCCTCCCCATGCCACAGTACACCTATGTCTGCATTTACTGCAATAGTAGTAGTTGTTAGACCAGGCGCTGTTGTGGAGCCTCGACACCCGCTCTTACCTGCGTGAATCAGGCGAATTGTTTGTCGACCAAAGAAACACCATCAGGGAGTAAATGTATCAAGCTGAGAGTTTTCCGGTGGGTTTGAAAAGTGAAAATGTTGCCTATAGCAACCAATCAGATTCTAGCTATCATTATGTAGAATGTACTAAATAAATGATAGCTAGAATCTGATTGGTTTTTCAAACCCGCCGGAAAACTCTCAGCTTGATACATTTACCCCCAGATCTCAGAAACAGCACAAGAAAAAAAGAGTTGAGTTATCCTATAAAAAACAGTGACTTTGGGCAAACAATAAAATCAGGTTGTCTTGTCTTCTTGCGTTAAGCGTAGTACTATGCACCCGTCAGACTTACAGTCCACCCGTTTATTACCCGTTTATTACCTTGTAACTCACTCGGAGCCCGTATTTCCATTTTGCTGTAGGATTTTATTTATAACAAAGTAGCAGAACAAACGTAACAGCATAACAAAGTAAATGTAGCATATACAAAAATATCATTATACAAAGACTCACCACAATAAATTTTCTGTTCAGGATCTAGTCCCCCAGATTTAGGCTAGGTTTAAGTTCTCTCCCTTTGTTTGCTATCACGAATTTCTTTTCGTATACTTATTGCCACTTAAAACATTCTGTAACACCTTCTTTCAGTCTAATTTAAAGTTTTATTTTTCTGGTTTATAAGAACTACATAAAATCATGCCACATCTATCTTTTTGATTATTACACGGATTATAGTATACCCTTAGCACCTTGGTGCACGTCTAAAGTAGCTCAACGCTAACAAAAACAATATATAAAATGATGAGCAGTATAGCTCAATGATACACCGATTAAGTTTATATTGGGATGTAATATCTACTATTTGTATGCAAGTCATCTAGAAAGATAATGTTACCATACATTGCTTTGTAGAACGATAATGGTTATACAACTCTTTACAATTGAACTGTATCTAGAGAGAAAACACGTATGTGCGTCATTATCTCTGCAAATACTCGGCAATCCCCTTATCATCACCAACAGACACAAAAATTAGTCCAAATGAACATGGCAGGAGATCAGTTTACACTGGTGCCAATCTCAACTCCCTATTTCTCTGCCCTCTGATGCCACCATAGCAGCCAGTTCCTGTTATTCTAATAATCCTTAGCCAGCCAATGAAGTTCTGTCAGAGGGCAACATTCCATGTGAGTGGGAGCAACAGTGATGAAGCATCACTTATGTTAATATACCCTGTAGGTGGATAATTTATGCTAATGAGCCCGGTTGTGTGAGTGCCCTGAGCGGGGAGGTGCTGTCTGCACAGACTGGGCATTGCGTGCTGCTGCTTCTGCTGCTACCACTGACAGCTCGGATATTTAAAGCACACAAGGGGGCAGGAAAACACACACACACTTCACGGAGCTGCTGTTAAAACACGTTTTCCACCTCTCTTCTAAGTCTTTCATTTCACTGCATGTGCTGCCTGCAACTCCATCCTACGGGGAGCAGAGTGCAATAGGGGAAAAAGAAGAGGAAGCAACAAGTCCAATTTGACTGCAGAATCCAGACTAGTGACCACCAGTCGGCACGAACTATACAGGCAACCAGATCTAGTGACTATCACTTTGCACGAACTGCAGAGCCAGCGCTGGTGACCACCTCTCTGCACAGCAAAGTATACTGACCACTAGTTTGCAGAACCAGCAGGATAGAGCACAGTGTCCGCTTGCCTGGCTACTCCAGAGGATCGGGGAATAGCTACTTTCACTCTGCAGACGTATTCCTATCTCTCTCGGACCCCAGACCGGTTGTCTTCTATCTTTTCTACCTTTTGTTGGTGTTGGATTTCTTCCCATGAAAGAAACTCCCGGGCATCTTTCATATTGACGAGGGAGACATTGGGACTAGGCAAGATGTTGGTAAAGGGAGAAACTGGGAATAAAATGGACAACTACCAGGGGTGTAATGGGGGCAAACATGGGGCTGGATCCAGGAGCTGGTGCAGGACTTTGCCCAGCGTGCTGGCTTTGGTGCTGTCTCTTTTGTCTCTAGCATCCTGTCTGTACCTGAACGTAAGAACCAGCGACCTGCAGGGCAGGATGTGGGCTCTGGAGCATGGGGAATCTGGAGAGATCTTCCATGTGCCTGGATTATCTGTGGATCAGCTCAACTCCATAGTACAGGAGAAGGTGGACCGGCTTCTGTCCCAGGTGTGGACGCTTTATATTGCTCATTTAGTTACACTAGGAAACGTGATTTTGTGGGTTAATTTCCCAACTGAGCAAATTGATGGGAGAACAAGATTTGTAACCTCTAAAATAAACATAGACATTCTTATGACATTTAACTAGATGCCTTAGAAATAATATTGTCTTTTTATTTTCTTTGTTTAGAAAAAACAAACAAAAAAACTAAGACAAAAAAGTATCACTTTGAAAATTGTGTAAAAAGTTCAGCTGATTTGATGCCTAAATAGTGCATGTTTTATTTAGGGATATATCTCAATATAAAGTGTATTATTACTTGGCTCACTGTGGTGAACTATTTGAAGTATTAAGAATGTTATAAGCCCCTGAATATGGAACTATTACTGTTGATAAAACCAAATAGTCTATCCAATACTTATCTTTGAAGGACACACCATTAATGCTTGTTACAGTTCATTTTTATCTTGCCACTTTGTATATGTCAATGATTTTTATATTCTTTAATTTTAGGTTTAAATTTGTATAATGCTGATGTTAACTTGATCCAAGCATCCACTACTCTTTCAGTACACTAACTAGAACTTCCTAAACTGAGTTTAAAACCATTCAGAATCTGTTCATCAAGGTTGAAACGTTTATTTTCTAGTGTTTTTTGTCTGTATCATTAACTTTTGTGCAATGTCATGGGTGTGCTACCGCAACAACTTAGCACACTGAATATATATGATACAGAGTATATGATTGCTACATACATATCCATTAGTCAGTTGCACACATGGGTATTTAAATTAAATCAAAAAATAAATGTCAGTATTACTTATATTAAGCATCAATTATACTACTACCACAAAATAGTTGCTTAGCACAAAATATGGCAATTAGTGTAATATGCCAGGTGTAATACAGGTGTAAAATATACCACAGTATTAACAGTTGTAAAAGCAAGTGAAACACATTAGCAGAAAGCTATGCCTTGTAAACTAACATATAAAGTCATAAAAATATACATCACTCATTTATTAATGTTTAATACAACAGCTGTCCAATCAAACATCATATTGGGTTAATTATTTGATAAATTAAACATGTGCTTCATTGTGTAATGAAGTATATTGTTTAATCATTGTTTAAAATTTACAAAACGTGTGTCTATTAATGCTTACAAATATGGCCCTAACTTAATTTACAAATGGCATATGACATTTTATTCTCCAGAGAGACATGTGTTAGCAGTAGATTTTTTTTACTATATTTACTGGAAGTTTTCTCCAACATTATGTTATTCCTTCAGCAAAGAAATACACTCAAGCAATGGTTTAATACCATAACCTGCATAGTAAAGGTACCTATACAGGCTGCAGTTCTACATGACACTTAGGTTGCTTTAGATCTAAATTACCATAAAATAGAACCTATAAGGGCTTCATAAAAATGCTGACTCGATCTTCACCTGAATGGAATCTGAAAACATGGTCAGTCCATGACCTCTTCATCAATTACATGCCGCACAGACAGATTTCCCTGATTTGGGCACACATTAATGCAACCAAATCAGACAGAAATCTGTCAGGTTGGCGTACAGGTTGAACGTCTGGATCTGCCTATGTTTGTGCACCTTATATACAGTTAAATATGTCTGTACAACTGGCCACAGGGGTAGCTCATATATGCCAATTTGGCTGTTTCATAATAAATTGCATAGATATAGCCCTATGTATTCTGATAGTGTTGAACAGGAATAAGTGGATCATATTTTGATCTCAGAATGTAAAATTAAGTTGGTTAGTGATCCCCATTGCTGCATATATGGTAATCACTGATTTGAGAATAGTAATTATCTGTAATACTTTGTGATCCGGTCAATCTGTAAGACACCTAAACAGCTGGATCTCTCCGGATTGCCTTTATACATGCTTAGGCAAATAGCTTAGAGACCATTTCATTCAGATATTGGGATGTATTGCTAAATTGTGTAGTATGTGGTCAGTGTTTTCATGATGTGGATGGTGTCATTGGCTGATTTCTTGTGAGGTTTACCTGGAATCTCTATGTGTCTCTATATCCCCTAGTAGCATAAGTATAGAATATCCGCTATGTAATAATGTGAGCTGCTATGCTTGCTTCTATGCAGAGAGGCATTAATGACTGCTATTGGAATTTCATACTGATCTGCTTTGAATGTGTCATTGATTTGATCCAGCCAGTGATTTGCATCAATTTGTTCTGTGAATTTGGCCAAATAGTCCAACAAGCAATAAAAACTATATTTTTTTCATGAGTGTACCTGTTCAGTTCGCTCATTACTAAGTTAATGGGTGTGATAAATTCTGAAGTCAAAATCCACCAGTCTGACACAAGTGAACAGGCATCTGTCAGTGGACACAGTGCTGTGCTCTTTTCGCTTTTATTTGTGACGTTCTACTTGTTACAGTCAACACTTGCTCTTCGGCATGTCTCACCCCAAGAAGCACAGCATAAAGACTATCAGTAAAGTTAACACTGCATATTATAAAGTGAATGTTTTGATGACCCAAGAGTGCTAGAATTACTGCCCTCGCTATCTCACACTTGATTTATTTGCTTGTTAAATCTAAGTGATCATGTAACCACTATCTTACAAAATATTAACTGTGGAGTGATCTGCTATTTGACCTGGAAGGGAGTGCGTGTCTGGATAAAGTTGAACTTGACAAGTAATTGAGTTGTAATGGGCCAACAGTTCATTCTTCTATACTGTTCCATTTAGAGTGCACTCTAATGCTGCTCCTTCACTACTGAGTTTTCCTGCTGTGTCAACAGAAATGCCTCAGCACTAGACATTATTACATTAATGATGGAAGTTGGGTTATATGGGGTGCAAAATTATACTTAAAATAAAAAGGGAGAACCAGTCATGATTGAAGACATCTGCTGTAGAGCTCCACTCTAGAGCAATAATGGGGCTGCTGACTCTTAATGTGTCATGAATTTAGAGACACCTATGATCACTTCCAAAGAGCAGACAGCAATCATACAGGTGTAGAACCTGTGTTTCCCATGTTTGACATCACCTTGCCTACTTATGTGCATGTCAGGCCTATATATAACCAAGATGGTGTTCTTATGAGCAAAGATAGCTGAGCCTATTAACACACACATAAATAGGCTGTTTGATGGATTGGGTAAACGGTATATTTCACTGTCCAGTGTTTGCATAATGTAACATATTCTTCTGAATGGTCATTCAACCATTTTTTTCTGTGGAGCTCAAATTATATTGGTAGTGCTTTATAAACCCTACTGTACATACATACATACATACATACATACATACTGGGTAGATGTGCACAGGGGCGGGCTGGGCGTCAGGCCGCTCAGTCTGACAGCTGTTTGGGCCGCAACCCCCCCCCCCCCCAGATACAATATTTCCTAAATATTACCAGCGGCTGCATCACAATACACGTGATGCGGTCGCATCATCAATGACGTGGCCGCATCGCGTGTCATGTGATGCTGCACCCCCCGGGCGGAACTTTGCCAGCCCGTTCCTCGATGTGCACTCAGAAAATATAATACTGTAGTTCAATAGCAGATAATTTAATGGATCACACCTTTCTTTTTTACTTTCTATTTCTTCATTAAGTTATGTTTAATATTAGGCTCATAGTATAATGAACAACTAAGTCAAATAAATACAAAATATTTATTCCAATTTTATTCCAAAGAATGCCCTATCTGTCCCAAAGCAACTATTTAACATCTATTTGAATAGACTAAACAATAAAAAAGTTATTAATTGTGAAACTGCAGCATCTGTAAAAACTAACATCTAGGGGTAAATGTATGAAGCTCCGGGTTCTTCAACACCCGCGAGTTCGGCGTCTTCAGCGCTTAAATTTAAAGCGGCCTTGTAAAGGGAAGTTTCCCCTCTACTCGCGGGTGTTGAAGAACCCGGAGCTTCATACATTTACCCCCTAGCCTGGTCATGAAGGGGAGAGGGGGAGAAAACCGTCAGGTCATTAAGTGGTTTAAATGGTCTAGATCTGTTCTGATAATTAGTGGTACCTTCAAAATAAAACCATTTTAGAATGTAAAATACTATATTTACAAACAGTTGTTAATTTGATGGTCTCAAAAATGTACATGTATATTACACACACACTTTTCTATCATATGCATGAGTTAAATACGCTATAATGCTGTATACATTTGTGTTCCCTGTAATGTGCTCAGGCTAAGCCTGTATAAAAGACTGTGAAATCCATCATGCATTCATTTCAAGCATTAACTCTTTTTTATCTACTTTCTTTTCTCTACAGAGGTCATATGAAAACATGGCAAAAATCCGAATCTCAAGAGAAGCCCCGGCAGAGTGTAACTGCCCAGCAGGTAAATGTCATTAGATGATTGACATCTCTTTGCCCTTGGAGGCCTCAGTAATCATAGACAGGCACAGAGTCGCTTAATAGGGCAGAGACAGGGGGTCCAAGTAAAATCACCTCTTATGCTTGGTGTGTTGTGTTTATGTTTTTTGTTGGTCTGTGCTAGAGAGTATTTTTATTATAGCAATTGTTACTTTAAATTTGAAAAGGAAAATTTGTGAAAACGTTTTAAACAACACAACTAATCCATCACTGGTATTGACATTGAGTAAGCAAAATGCCATCTTGCCTTTTGTTTCCGGCACAGAAATAAGCAGTGAAGTGTTGAATTATTATTGGTCGTGTTTACATTTCCGTTCCAATTATACGCTACGCTTGGGTGAGCTCATATCAATTATCAATTTGTGTGTCCATGGGTTTGTAAAATGCTGAATGCAGCAATCGTGATGAAGTCAGATGAAACCTGTATCTATCAGAATTCCAGTGTCTACTGTGTTTAATTTCTCTTTGATTAATTTCTCAGCCTTGAGCAAAAGTTGTGCTTGTTCAACTTAATTTGCTGACCTAGGTGATAAAATATAGGCTGAGTATGTTCATTGAATTTGCACGATAGTAATATAGCGAAGATCACCTTTGACAGCGGCAGCCACAGGCATACACAGTAGCATTGTGTAGAAAGGATTGATGAATGACAGTCCAGGGTTCTGGTGTAAGATGAAAGGCTATGTTTAGGGCTGGAATTCAGGCTGAGGGTCTCTTTCCCCCCTGTGTGCATGTGACAAACGCCGCCTGCATGACAGAGTGCTGGCCCCAAGGAATGAAACAGCCTGTGACAGTTGGCTCTCAGTGTTCAGTACCCCTGGCAGAGCTGTCCCATGCTGCCTCGCTTGCAAATGTAACACATTACATTAGCTGGGGCTGGATTAGTACAACCTCAGCCTGGTGGATATAAGGTCACTGATATGGATTGTGGTATTTGTACTATGTTCACAAACACTGTTGTATTATGTTTTGACAATCTGCTCCTCTATCTATTGGGGTGCTTGCATGCCTAGAGTTATTTTAGGGTACTCTAGAATTAAAGGCATTTAGTATCTTTTCAACTGCATATATTGCAGAAATGGGATTATGTTTGTTTATGTGGCAGATAGCAATATCTTACCTGACACTCTGCGGCATACAATATAGTTGTGCCAGTGGTACGCCTAATAGTATGTAAAATCCTTGAAAATATCTAGGTGCACTCAGATCAAGATGTAGGGCCTGATTCATTAAGGATCTTAACTTAAGAAACGTCTTATTTCAGTCTCCTGGACAAAACCATGTTACAATGCAAGGGGTGCAAAGTAGTATTCTGTTTTGCACATAAGTTAAATACTGACTGTTTTTTCATGTAGCACACAAATATCAACTTTAAATTTCAGTGTACAAATAAGCTATCAAGTATTTGTGTGCTACATGAAAAAACAGTCAGTATTTAACTTATGTGCAAAACAGAATACTAATTTGCACCCCTTGCATTGTAACATGGTTTTGTCCAGGAGACTGAAATAAGAAGTTTCTTAAGTTAAGATCCTTAATGAATCAGGCCCGTAGTTTGTAATTCTGCAACTATAAAATCCACCTATGCCCGTGAGTTTGCATACTGTATTGCTTACAAGTAATTCTGCTTTTCTGCCTCACTGCCACTAGAGCTTAACATTACATCATGTTATAGAGTTGTGCAGAAGGAGGATATCCCTGCCTGCAAGCACTGACTACGACAGGGTGATCTGCAATCACATTGCCAGTGGTACAGTGTGGTTGCCCTTACAGGAAGATCAGGAAGCTGTTTTTTGAGAGGGGGATCAGTGAAATCCGGGGAATTGCTTTAAAAATGTCCCTTCTGCAAATCATATCCTAGTGGTGCCTTATGCTTTTCTGATGGGTTTACAAGTAAAGAAGTGACACTGATTGTGTTTTATTGTACATATAACTAGTAGACTTTTTCATATTCCTTTGGGTTAAGGATGAGTGGGCACCATATTAGTTGCCATGGCAGACAGCAGAATGGTTCGTATAGGCAAACACATAAAGGAAATTACAGTCACCTGTACTCCCCATGAAGATCTGAATTACTTTAAAATAGTGATTTTCAGTCTTACATATGGCCCCCGAACAAAGGATTGCATGTTACAATTACAATTACAAGTAAATAAAGTTGAACAACAGGAATGTGTTTTATTAATAATACAAGTTACATAAACATTTGCAAAATACTCGGTAAAATGTATACTTATATTAGGTGGTTTGTGATGTCATCACTAATATATGGAGACTCCTGTAAAATATAATATATTAAAGTCACTTAAGTCACATGTTGAAAGTGTTCCATAATTGAATGCACAACAGTGACCGTACAAGAGATAATCTCATCATACAAACATATTTCTTTGTTCCAAACTGAAACTTCTTATGTTTTACAGTAGGGAAGTTACCTTATTCAGCCTATATTTCATCTGCAAATAACTATGTGATGCAATGACCTGTGATACCTTTCCTGTGTCAGCATGGAGGATCTTTACTAGGATGCTTGTGAACCACTTGACAGATTCAGCGGCCAGTAATGTCCAGTGATTTGTAAAGCAGTAGTAATATGACATAGTAGTATGTCCAGAGTAATGTGCTTTAATAAACAATCATTATAATTATATGTAATATGCCACCAGTAATAGTAACGCCCACTAATATGCCAGCAGTGACAGTGATGCGCTTTCATAAGCTGTAATACCTATAATATTCCTGCATTAGAAAAAATGCTTAGTAATAAGCCACAAGTACTAGTAATTCCCAACAATATGCCAGCAGAAACAGCACGGCCATTAATAAGCTACCATCAGTAGTAATGACCATTAACATATCAACAGTAGTAGGGATGCCCAATAATATGCCAGCAGTAGGGATTATGCCTGTTAATAATCCTCCAGTAATAATAACACCCAATAATATGTAAGCAACGGTTGCAGTACCATATAATACAGTATCTGTAGTTGTGCCCAGTAATATGCCATCAGTGGTACATTGTCCATTATCCATTTCAAGCACTGCACAAGCAGCTGTACTGCTCTCTTTTTTTGTAGGACTCAGTGATTTAAACAGTCCATAGATTTAATATGAAATACAAGTTAATTGAACAAATCCACAGAATATCTCTGTTATTATTATGAAACAAGGCATATTACTGAAGAGACATACACATCAGTGAATGGCTATCCCTTATAACCTCCCTACTTTCCAGTAGCAAACAGAGCCGTCTTAACAAATGGGCATGCTGGGCAGTTGTCCAGGGGCCCCACGAGCATAGGGGCCCCATAGGCTTGCCAACGTTTCAGTATATTATTCCGGGAGATTTATTCAGAATCTTCAAAACCTCTTTATTAAAACGTTTAGGTAGACTAATCACCTCAGTATCAGCTGTTATCTGTACATGCGATCTTGCTGTTGCAAATACATATCTTGACCTTGACGAAAGCAACGTGAATGTACTAATTGTACGTCATACTTGCCAACCTTTGAAAAGAGAATTCCGGGAGATCCCAGGCGGGGGGCCTGGCTGGAGGGCGGGGGGCAGGCAATCTCGTCATTTTGGCATGGGGGCGGGGCCAAAATGACACGATTCACTGTGAATGGCGTCATTTTGCAAAGTGAGTTCCAGTATGTGGGATATTTGCCTGCTCTCCTGGGAGTTCGGGAGACCTACCTGGATTTCGGGAGTCTCCCGGACATCCCGGGAGAATTTGCAAGTATGTTGTACATAAGCAAAACAAAATCAACACACATACTGTGCCATTTATGTCTGTATGATTTACCAACTGAGTACCATATTTATTTCTTGTTTTTTAACTTCAAGGCTCATGTTATATTGTCCAAACATTTGTGTGGATTAATCTCTTCTGTACAGCATGTTTTTTAACGTTTAAACACTGATTTTGTTGGCAGTACCAATAAATATAAGCTTCATTTTATTCGATTTATAGCGTAATCAATAATTTACTTTTTTTTTCCTGTGAGTGGTTGTGTAGGTAAAGCTCCAGTACACTGCTTTGTCTGAGGGCCTATAATGCTGTTAAGACGGCCCTGGTGACAAACACATGAGAAGTTGTCAGATGTATAGAATAATATGTGTTTCCTCAAGTAATGCATGTTTATATAGTATCAGCAATTAGAACTAGTCATGGACAGATGTCTAGCCAGTAAATATGTACAAAGAGATATAGGGCTAGATTTACTAAGCTGCGGGTTGGTTAAAGTGGGGATGTTGCCTATAGCAACCAATCAGATTCTAGCTGTCATTTTGTAGATAGTACTAAATAAATGAAAGCTAGAATCTGATTGGTTATAGGCAACATCCCCACTTATTCAAACCCGCAGCTTAGTAAATCTAGCCCATAGACTTAATTTTATCTATCTATCTGTCAGCAGCATACCTAGCTCAATTGGGAAGCTTTTATGTGGACCCTGTAATTAGTGCGTAGAGTAATATCGGGATAGTAAGGACCCAGACCAGAAATTATATTTCCACAGTATTCTGTTGAATGTAGAGAAGTAGCTGCAATAAAGATACAAATTTCCTGGACACAATAAATCAAATGCACACATTTTTACAATTAATCAGCTATCTCAGTTGAGGTTATAGTCACCTAGAGATCTGTTTATCAAAGTGACAAAAGCCCTTCACATGATTTAAGGCTTTTTCCTGTTTATCAAAGCCCACATCCTGGTGATGACCAGTGCTGGCGGTAGCCTTCACCTCTCCAGTCATGCACCCCATATAAAGCATGGGGAAGCCTATGTATCATGAACAGATGGGGTACAGGGTACCCATCCCTCAAATATACTGCTGCTGTATTCCAGCTGCTGATGCCATCACAGGATGGTGTTAGCCAAGGGGGCAGCAAGAGGTTAGAGTACTCGCTGCCAGCCAGTGTGCCCGTGGAGCTGAGCTGCACTCAGCTACCCCAACGACATATTTTTAACTAATTTGCCCTAAGATTTTCTTTTGCTGCGGTAAGCACTCCTAATAACCAGATATGGCTGCATTCTGTCCCCCTTTGCTACAGTCACTTATTAATAGGTATCAGATGATTGACACAGTATACATCAAGAAGATTGATTAGAGGACAGCGCACAGTATGTAGGTCTTGGACTGCTATGGATATCTTTGCCTCGTTTATCTTTCCATACTCATTGCCTATCTCACCTGACTTGCATGCTGTGTTTATGATGAAACAGGGTCTTTTCATTTTACTTATAGAGTCTTCTTTCTCTCACCATTACCACATACCTAGAAATGCAGAAAAAGTTCCACCCATCTTTAACACTGAAAGAGTTAAACTATTTATCGTTTATTTTTTAGTGTATTTCGTATATAACGAGCATTTTGCAGTTGTTAGGGTTAACACACAGGCAGTACATACCATTTCCACATTTCTGTTATATTGCAATCATTATATTCTGCTAAGTTGTAAGCCTGCTTTTTACATTATCTCCCGGATTGCCTAAAGCTGGATCTTGTGCCCACCCTCTGTGACTTTAATACGTAAATTTCTATTCCCTTTCACTACATGCAAGCATACATATCTCATCCCCACACACACGCAGGAGACACCGTGCGTCATGTCAGGAACACTGGGTTTGAGCCAAACATTTGCATGCACCTTCCTGATGTGAGCCTGTGGACTGATGGTCCTGTCTGGAACACTGACCTTAAATAGGTTTACAGCTAATATAACCAGCAAAAAATAGGGCACGTGTTGAAAGCGTTTTCTTTAATGTATGGTTAAGAAACCAGGAACAAAAGAGATGGTAATATTTAAACATGCTGTGCTGATTTAAATCACATCAAAGTTTATAGAGGAGCCCTTACAGATTGCTTGAAAACCCTTCCACATCACACTGTGTAATGTAATACAAATCAATTCACAGGGGATCATTCCCAAAAGCTGAGGTAGCTGTTAGGCTCCTGGTAAGTCCACTGAAGTAAAAAAAAATATGAAATTTTACTCTGTAAAATATCCTGTTCATAGACATGGAACATTTCAAGATCTCCTAGTAGTAAGAGCAAGCATCTCACAGCTGACACCATTGCTGTGATTGGAAGCTGACCTTCAGAGTGGAAATGTTCTGGGTCTTCCGGTGGTGCAGGGTCAGGCAAACTTTATCCTCTTGAGCGTTCCCTGGTGTTACTAACTGAAAGGTTACTGACATCATTGGAAGATTAACTAAAAGCATCTTCTAAAATGCTAAGATTAGTGAGGATGTTCAAATGGGAAACAGCACTCAAAAATAAATTAGATTGAGTTAATAGTTCCTCTTACTACCTCGGTGAGATCTGCAACTTATGTTTTCAGGGAATGGAATATGGAATGAATTAAAGGCACAAAAAGCTTTAGGAAAACAAAATAAAAACCAAGGCATGATAATATAAACATATAAGACAAGCATTTTAACCAGTGACTTCCTATGATATTGTAGGGCTTCTCAGGGTCATTTTAATAAAGGGACTAAAGGAGCCATTGCCCAGGGCCTACCAAGACAGGGGGTCCACCATTAAACCTCCTAATTGAATCTGGATTGGTGATGCCCTTAGAGCATTTGTATTGGGTCCTAGAAAGACAATTGACCCCTTGTTTAAAACAGGAGAATCTACTCTTTTTAAGTGTGTAACATGAAAAAGTTAAAGTAAAAAAAAACAACAACTAAATATTAGCCTCAACCTCAGCTCCGTTTATCAGTACATCAAGAGGCAAAAGTAGGTATTTTTTTCTGGCAGATGTGGTGTATACTAATTCTAAGCTCATAGCTCCTCTATATCTGAGGGATGGGTACCAGTCTCTTTAGAGTTTTTCAGAATATTCCATTGCACACTCTACTTGCTGACAGATACTTTGATTTTATTTTCAGCAGAGCATCTATAACCTAAAACCCAAGAATAGTGACAGGATAAGTTTACTATGCCCCCCACTTGACCATGATATTCTGTGCTTCCCACATGACCATGTTTTTCTGTGCCCCCCACATGACCATGTTTTTCTGTGCTCCCCACTTGACCATGTTATTCTATGCTCCCCACTTGACCATGTTATTCTGTGCCCCCCACTTGACCATGTTATTCTGTGCCCCCAACTTGACCATGTTATTCTATGCCCCCAACTGGACCATGTTATTCTGTGCCCCCCACTGGACCATGTTATTCTGTGCCCCTCACTTGACCATGTTATTCGGTCTATAGCTGGTTTCCTGTAACTAGTAATCACTGACTAGTCCTATTGGTGTCTCTTGATCCACCAAGCCATGCACCAACTCTGTGAGTGTCATTTATCACCCAAGGTGGTGTTTCCAATTGTAGAAAGGTAGTCACTGCCACCAGTAGGCTTCTTCACCAGCAACCAGGATCTGCTCACAAAACTGTTTTTAAAACATTTTGTTTTAAAAAAAACAAACATCTGTGGTTTTAAAGCAAGACTGTTCATACGTTCAGAGATATTAAACTCAAAAGCGTACGAAAGTCAGATCTGAATAACGTTTAACCACATGTAATTACAGTTAATTAAATTAAAGTTTCACTACACACAAAATATTTCCCAGCAGTTGTAGGATTTAACTGAAAACACAGTCAATGCAATCTCTGTCTCCCACTCTCTGCCTCTCCAGTCACAACAGCTTATAAATGTATGCATAAGGAGAGAGCTGATAGGCTCAAGTAATGTCTACGAGACTCGGTCTGGAGTTTCCATGTGTCTCTGTTGCCTTAGAAATTAAAGCAAAGTATGTGAAAGTTGAATTCACTACTAGAATAAAGGAAGTGCAGGAGCTGGGGAGCCATTCAAAGACACCTGTTAACTAGATTGGTGCACAATAGATGATTGTTTGTCAATTTTTCAATACATATTGCATATGGTATACCTGCAAACCCAATTCCATACAAAGCCCTGGTTTATGGATGAGGCTGTCGGTCTTACATAGATAAGGTACACGTACAACTCTCTCGACACATAATGGAATGCCAGGAGTTGCACAGTATATTGATGTCATGGTTTGCGATCCTGGTGACTACCAGATGTCATTGCATATGTTATTTTCATTAGAGGTATGCTAGACAATGGCCACATGTACACTTAAATAAAATCAATAACATAATTTTAGTGGGCTATAGTAAAGTATTATTTTATGTTTTCCGTATGTGTCTTTCATAATCTTATAAGTAAAAAAAAAAATTAAAACCATGACGATTGTTCTTTATTTGATTTTATGTTTTTGTTATATGGTCACGTGAGGGAGGACTCTAGGGGAAAAGCAAAATAAAAACTTAGCTTATTGTTAAAAGGGAATTGTTGAAAAAAAATGACAAAAAAAAAATCACACCACATCAATCTGCACAAACTTCTCCTTAATAACAGGACCTCGGCTTTGTGGGGGCTTTATTCATGAGTTGCCTGGTTTAACTGGATTTTATATGTCTTGAGCACATATAACACATGAACGTGGTTAGCGATTTTAGGCCTGTGTGGAACTACAAGACCCAGCATGGTATACCAACAGTACCACACCAGCTACAGCGCTACAGGCTATTTCTGAATAGTGTAGAGAAATTGCCCTGTCAGTATCTCATGTATCACCTGTACTTTTAAATGTGCCAAGATTTATATGCATTATTGAATCCTTTCATCATTTATACTGTACTCTTATCCATCACTGAAGCTTGAGTCATTCCTGGCTGTTGCATTGACTTTATAAATATGATTCTCAAACTGGATTATTTCTTCTTTTCTTCATTGGTTTTCTAAAGCATCCAGCCTCATTGAGCACTTCAAAGACTGATCCCAGCTGTCACCCCTATTTTCATAAGATTTAATACTAGTATATATTTTTCCCATTGTAGTTTTAAAACTGACCTCTTTAAAAGCCTATAGTAATTTTACAATATATTTACTTTAAATAGATTGTAATATAGTCAACCGTTGCGGCACTGTTGGCTCAGTGGTTAGCACTTCTGACTCACAACACGGGGGTCATGAGTTCAATTCCCAATCATGGCCTTATCTGTGAGGAGTTTGTATGTTCTCCCTGTGTTTGCATGGGTTTCCTACGGGTACTGTCAAATTTTACCCTAGTCTCTCCCTCTCTGAGTGTATATGTTAGGGAATTTAGACTGTAAGCTCCAATGAGGCAGGGACTGAGTTCTCTGTACAGTGCTGCGGAATTAGTTTATTCATTTATTATCGTGCGCTATATAAATAAATGGTGATGATGATGAATATAGTCTACTGAATGTTCCAAAGCTTTTAGGAAAGTAAAAAATTGCCAAATAGATACCGAATATAGTTCTTAATTAGAGGACCTCAAGGGAATACGGCAAACACCGGCAACACCTTTACTCGGCTTTCAGTTATATTCATTAATACGTTGATATATCTTATTAGACTTCTGAGCACACAAAAACACAATGTATTAGACAAGACAGAAACACCACAACACCTCTGCTAATAAAACACTATCAGCCACACAAGAATAGATATAAAGATGAATACAATTATATGCAATTTGGAAATCACATAGATACATTTCATAGTCAGTAAAACGAAGTTTATATAAATAAACATCTATGTACTAGAGTATAGTTGTAAGGAAAGTGCAGAAATTCCTTTAACAGCAAGAATTGCTCATAAATTATCATTTTTAAAGCTACTCTACCACCTGGTAAAATGATCACGTAACCAGCAAAACAATATAGTTCGCCAACTTAATGCAGTGTAGGGAATGAGAAGAAGGACCAATCACAAGCCGCAGTCTGTCTCTCGCCGTCAGTGCAGGTTTAGGTCTTGAAAACTGAATAGTTTCTTGGAAAGGCTTTTATTTATTTGAATATACTACTGCACTTTCAGAGATCAGGCTCCGTCTTGTTTTGATGTACATCCAAATCCAGTGCCTCATTAAACTAAGCATGTCACAATGAATTAATATTCTCTTACTCAATTGTAAAAAAGAAAGTACTACCAGTTTAACATGATACCCAGTTAGCGAGATAGCATGGAAGGTCAGAGTTTATATATGCTTGGATTCATAATAGTAAACCAGGACACTATTTAAAAAAAATGATGTCATACAATAGAGTTTAGAAAAGATGTCATGGGAAGGTTGGGGACACAAAACTGCCAGCTGGACAGCCCTTTTTACGAAATAAAATGATTATATATTTAAGATTGCATTTTGCAGTAAGATATCGACGCTTTCTGTGTCGCTTGGAAGGTGATGTAAACCCTTATCTGACAGATACTTGCATCATTACTGGAAATTTTATATAGCTTGATACATATTTGTGGGGCACTGTCCGTGAATCTAATATATGTAGGAGAATATTAGATACTATAAAACAATATGTAAAATGTATGCGTCTTCATGCCATGCAGTATGTACTAGGTTCCTAAGAATTGTGACCATCACATACAGCGCATCAGGATGAAATATATTTTAGTGGTGCATTGTCAATTAGACTTGGCTAATGTTATATATCTATGTGTATGCTTAACTGTGGGACACATGGATGTTTTCTATAATGCTTTAATGTATCTGCTGTTATACCTGTTCTCACCCAGCTATCATTGTAATCACAGCACATGTCTGAGACGTAGCCCTACTGAGTCTATCACTGTTTACATCAGTACATAGTCACACAGGGAACTTGGCAGAAGGAGACTTTTCCCCAGTTTCTCTTTGGTCCCCCTTATAGTTACATATTGCTGACATGATTTATGGTACATCTGCTCCAATAAATACATCTGCTTTGTATTTTTCTCATTGTTTTTTCTACTCAGTTTACATGAAGCATTTTCTTTGAACAAAGGCTTCTGGATAGTGATATGCGAATAAGCCTTCATTGACATAAGCACTGTTAGGGGCATTTCAACAAATGTAATAAAAGTCATCAAAACAAAAATGAGATTAAATTGGGCAGAATTTTAAAGCAAAAATGTTTCAATTAATAATGGAGATTGTCTTAAAGTTGAAGTAGGTTGGATTTTCAGGTCACATTTCACCCTTACAACCTTTTCAGGTGTATCCATAACCCGGTAAAACTAGGTGCATATTGATTCCCAAGGACAATTCCAAGGACCATTCATAGTGATAACATTAACTGATAAAGAAGGAAACAGGACCCTGTATGTTCAAAAAGGTTGTTCAGACTTTTTTTTCTTAATATGTCACCTTTGTGACCCCTTATTCTGCTGGGTGGGTGCATCTAAGCTTGTCACTCGCTGTGGAGGCAAAACTTGGAGCACTATAATACCCATCATGACATGTTAACTAAACTGTGTTATAATATAATTATAATCTTATACGTATCTATATAGAGTTTTAGGGCCTATTTAGGAAGCCCTAAACCAAAGAGCCTAACACAGGAGATATCGGAGATATCTCCTGCATTAGGCAAATTACCGCATTGACCACAGTCTCCATAATAGTCAATGGGGATTGCAGTCTGGGCAATTTTATCTTAAGATGGTATTAGCCATTAAATCTTATGGTGAGAGCACAGGAGAGGAGAGACAGATATCGGGAGTTTTAAGGTAAGTGAAGTCATCGCCAGGACAGCCTCCTATCAGATGATTTTTTTTAAGTAAATGCTTACCAAAAATCATCTGTCATTTGTTCCGGGATCAAGCTCCGAAAAACTAAGCAATTTGCATAAACCGCAGTCTTTATTGAGAATTATGGGGACTGCGGTATTGTGCGATACATTTCCTAATTCAGGAGATATCTTCTGCGTTAGGCTTTTGTTGAGTTTTGACTATACTTAAAAATGCCTAAACCATGCGAAAAAGGCATTTCCACATGGTATAAGGCTAGAAAAATAGGCCCCTGAGTGTGAATTTCAATAACAAGAAGACAAAATGTTTTATGCCAGTGGTATTGGAGATGGAATTATAGTTCTGAGCAATGTGCAACAAAGGCTTTTATCTCCCTCTCTCTCTCTCTCTCTCTGTATATACATATATATATACATATATATACTGGTTACCCCTTATTTTATGGTCAGGATATTACTGCAGTGATAATACATTAGCACTATTTCCATCCATACACCTTTTCTTGCAGTGCCAGGAGCATATCAGCACTCCAAACCATTTCCTTTTAAATATGAAATTGCCAAACCATTAAGATATAAAAACAAGGGGGCAATTTAGATCCTCTTGATAATAAAAGCAATCCTTATAACTTCTAGCGGTGAGGTTTTTTTTCATCCTTTGTTATCCATACAATCACAGATTTGTTTATTTTCTCCTTAAATTGTTAAGGTAAGTGAATCCTCTGATGTGTAGTGAAAAGTTGTTTGAAGTTCAATGACTCATCATACTGAAGAAAAGCAGCTCCCCTTGCCTTACGTCATAGTGGAGAGCAGCTGTACTGCACGTGCGCTGAGGATCATTCTCACATTCTCCTATGTTCTAGTGTTCTACTTCCACAACTGTTTTCCTCTATAAATTATATATAGTGTGTTACTATTGTGCATTTAATTTGGTACGAGCTAACATTACAGTACCACCAAAGAGAAGATCCTCTTTAGGGGTGCTGTGTACCCCCATTTGCTCAGGTTTGCCAAAGCACATAGGTTTGCGGAGTTATATTGCAGTGTTTGCGGAGGAACAAAAGGCTACACTGGCTGATAGGAGGATTTAGCTTGGAGTATGCGCGCCGGATCACCTAGTTTTTGTGAAGCAGGCTCTGAGATTCGTGGTAGTATAGGGGTAGTATTTATAGAAGTGTCCCTCGGAAGGACGCACAATACACTTTCCCTCCAAAACACACACTTCAATTTTAAAGCTTAGATTTGTCAGAGATCGGGTCTCATCCAATTAGATGCTTTATACTTTCCAGTTGTACTTTCACAGAGAAGAACATTTCTGGATGCACTTTGCCAAATGTAAAAACCAAAGCTTCAAATGCACAGAAAAGCCCCAAGTAATAGTAAACATTCCTGATGTCCCCTTCCACACATGATTACTTTATGCCATGAATGAGGCTAAACAGAGCAATATTTTAGGAGACAAGCTGAAAAGTTAAACTTAATGAAAAATATACCTCCTAACTGTCCCAATTTAGGCAGGGCTCTGTCCCACCATCAGTCCAGCTCTATCCTGATCAGTGGGTAAGTTGTTCTGTTCACTGTGAACAGGTGCCGGTGTTTGGGGGGGTAGGGGAGGTAGGTACGGGTCAGCCTAGACCTTCAGAGGTGCTAGGTATGCCCCAGGGTGTGTGGCCATGTCCCCCACCAGGACTTGACCACGCCCCCATCTTGTTGCCAAAGAGACTAATGTTGGGAGGTATGTTAAGATGTGGTTATAGAATGGTGGAAGGTTGGACTCTGATGTAGCTTTTATGTTCTTGGAGAGCGTTCTTCAATTTTCCTACGTCCATGAGCACCTAGATGCACTTCGAGTAGGTGTGCAGTTTGCAGCACAGTGTGAAACCAAGGTGATTTGCATTCAGAGCACTTCCAGTGTGAGGTCCATAGACAGAAGGTATGATGTACATTGCAGTCTATTACTAAATATTGGTTAAGGCATGCTATAACTAGCCACAGGATTTGTTTAAACTGTATAGGTCACCTGAACAAATGGAGGCATCCATATTGTGTGCCCAACCAATATTTATCCTATTAATTCACAGGATACTAGTGACATTATTGACACAGCGTGCCTCAAAATGGCCTCCTCTACTTTGAGTAGGTCATGGGTATGCTTTAATAAAGGGGAAATTATATTTATTTTTTACTTTACAATGAGGGCCCACAGTAGTAACAGGTATTGGCCTAAAGTATTTTTTCAGCAGAGAAAATACTAGAATAGGTGTTTATTCCTAACTCCATTGAATGATTAATTGTCTCTGTTTTGGACAATTGTTTGAAGCATTAAGAAGCATAAAGCATAAAGACCTGAGGTAACAGTTGTACTTCATATTTCCCTTGCAACTGCTGAAACCATTGAGAACAGTTTCTGAACAAAAGAAATGTGAAAATACAGATAATGTTTATAAGCTCTTTTCTTTTTATAGAGAAAGTGACGTGTTGAGAAAAGCTTTGTTGATCTCCAGCCATGGACCTGAGTTACATTTACATTTGTGAGGTTTGTCAAGTGTTTGCTGAAAGTGTGACTTGGCATCACCATCCTATCAGTCGTGCAGCACACTTGGGAGATTTATGATGCTGTCTTTCACCCACTCGTATGTTAAATGTTAATCACCAGATGTGCACAGTCATTTGCTAATAATAGACTTTACATGGAGGGTAATGAGCCTGCAGTTATTTACTCTTTGGGAATATTCACTCCTCTATTAAAGGACACTTGTTTCTGTTGGATGGCAGATATCACTTCAAATCAATTCTTTTTTTTCCCTGGTGCCCATGTATATTCACTCTCTGACAGCACTGCAGTGTTCTCTTAACTGGGTTACACGAAACGACAAAAGGGTTACTCATGTCTCTGTGTTGCATTGTGTTCAGACACACTAATCTTTTTGTTGGCTCATGGTTGGTCACCTCTGTCTAAACCCCATGAAACCTCTATGAAAAAGTGACTTGAGAAGGACTTTTTTTGTGTGACAGGCAACCCTCAGTTCAAAGCCTGTTAAGGGCTTGAAGGGAACCAAAGTGGACTGGGAGGAAGAGCTTGCAGGAGGTCCTTCTCGGGGCAAATGGTCTGACAGCTCTCTCTTCACTGAGCTCATATGAGATATACAATAGGGCCAGGCTCTGTGGGCAATGTTGCTGCATGATGGGAACACACACTTTTATTCAGTGTCTCAGCAGGAGAGGCATTTACTCTTTGCCACTTTCCCTTTCATCATTTGTAATGGTGGGAGGTTAAGACTGGCTTTTTGTAAAAGGCACTGCAGATTGTAGTAAAACATCAGTCCTGTCAATGATACCATTGTGATCCTATGTTCTCCTTCTTCCTAAAACTAATTGAAAGATTCCGGATGTAATAAATAAAAAGCAGGATACGTACCAAGGAACTGGTTTTATATTTGGGTAGGAAAATGATGATGTTTAGCAGAGAAGGACGTTTTAGCGAGCAAAGCCAGTTTAGATTGTATGCATGATACAGAAGTGGTCTGGATAATAAAATCCAGGTGCACTGGCACCGCTGAACTGGGTTTAACACTTTCAGTACAAGAAAAGAGAGTAAAAAAAGCATTCAGTGTCTGCTTATTGTGTTCTTATAAACGTCACTGTTAGCATTATAGCACTAGGACTACACCTGAAAAATAATATTCATATAATCTTATGGGTTTCTGCATACCATGGCAAATTATTAAATATGTACATACAGTGCACAATCCATACGCTATACATGCATTAAATTAACAATGTTATATATTTAAGAGACAATATGCCTGATTCATTAAGGCACGCAAAACGAATGTAAATTGTATTTTTTTTTTTTTTTTAAAACGCGGTAAATCATTTATAAGCACATTCATATTCAACAAGAAGTGGATGTAAAGATATGTCTGTTGTTGAATACAGGTCTAGGTGCGCTCTGCACTAACAGTCAATACACTGCAGGATACGTTCAATGTATATGTGGAATATAAAGTCCCAAAAGAACTATTAATGCCACCTGTTAAAAAATATCGTCATTCATGGCAAAACATAAAAAAAAAAAGTTTTCCCATAAAATACTTATATGAGGATGTTATTAATGTTTACTGTACATAAAACACATTTTTACAGTTGCTCTTGATTACAAACACATGTTGTAGCATGCATACGTGACATGACTAGTAATCTGCACTTACACCTGATCTGTAGCTGGTGCAAGTGATACGGCTGAAAAACATGTACCTTTGATATGCCCAAAGTTTGAATCGAACGTTGCTGTGTGCGCTCGTCCTTACTGTACATTGAATACGTCCACCCATAAAATCGTAGGCTGTAGTAAGGGTCCTTTGCGCTCAAAGGTGCATTCTCACTGGTGTATCGTCCGGTTCGGGGTATGTGCAGAGCAATTTTATGCAAAATAGGGCACATATCAGCAGATTAATGAGTCAGGCCCAATATGTGTAGTGAAACTTGTTTTCTTCATTTTTATTTGTTTTTTTGTTTAATTATATATACAAAAAATATTTTAGAATGTTAATGGTAGAGTCCTATCAATACTGAAATAGTTAACAATATTATCCATTACCTGATGGTTTAAAAACATGCTTACATGTTTTTATTTACTGTAATATGTTTATTTATGGTAAATTATAAAGTTAAAAAGACATATACAAGGTACTAGGTACAGAAATGTCAAACTTTGCAGGTCGGTGGGGTCATTTCCTTTCTTTGGTCATCTATTTAGTAATTCTTATTGTATAAATCTGGTTAGTTTGTGATTTGACACTGGTGTCTTCTCACAAGTTTCACTATCTTACCATAGAATAACCTGCCCTATGGTCTGTGTGAGCAGGTAGGAGCTTATAATATAATCTGATTCTTTGCTTAAGGTAATGTGTGTCTGACATATCAAAATGGTGTATATTATGTCTGCACATTCATACATGATCTTCACTGACATGTTAGTTACTGACATATGCTAATGTATTATAACTATGCCTAAGCAATGACCACAGACATCTTATTACTTCAATAATATGACCACACATTATCGATTTTTCTGGAAGTGGCAAATATGTTATGAAATGACAATATTAAAATATTGTAGATGTTAGTTATAGGTGTACAGAAACAGCATTATAGTAATGAATATGAAACTTAATCTAGTTACAGACTTCAATTTCTGACTATCCTCATCTAATCCTCCATTCATTCCATGCTATCATAATTCGCTTGTACACTGTTTTTGTACATTTGGATTTCATGACGTTATGTTTTAAATTATAATATTTCTGCATGTGGCATGCTAATACTGTATTCTGCTGCAGAATGTTTGGGATTCCACATGTGATAATAGGACACTTGCTTGCTCAACAAATGTACAGCACTGTTTATTGATGTATAAAACCACGTGGGTGGCCGGGTGGAGGAGTTATATGAGGAACACATGGGGGGCGAGGCACAGGAACAACATTGTAACACTAAGGTCAAATTATCTGCTGCAATTAAAATTAGCAGTTCCTTTCACACTTTGATTAGATTCAAAGGGTTCCCATCTTTTATGACAAATAAACATATATATGAATCAAGGTACAAAACATATTATCTTATTTTAGGACAGAGGGGAATTTGGTATAAAATCCAGTGCAGTGTAACATGAGGGAAAAGTCTTAAACACAATGTAAAGGAAAAAATAAACAAATCAATTTGAAATTGACCACAATGGTTTATACTAGGAAACATTTTGTTGAAGCACAGTATTCTCTTTGGCGATATCACAGCCTCGTTTTTCGCTATTGCTCCTATTCTTCTACTGGTTGATGCCTAATTATGCGGACCCATGCACAAATGAGGCTTCAGTTTTCGGGGCGAGATTATTTAAGTGAAATGAAAGGGTGGAGAGTGCACATTTTTAAGGGATGTTTCTTTGTTTTGCTAAAGGGTCCTATGCTGACATAAGAATAAGAGTAAGGCATAACTGTTTAGGTTGTGGAAACGTACTCTGCACAAATAGGGTCTGAGTCATTAAGGAAAGTAAAGTAAAAAAAGCAGAAAATGTTCTCCGGGACAAACTATGTTACAATGCAAGGGGTGCAATATTTTGCACATAATCCTGACTGCTTTTTTATTAAGCACACAAATACTTGATAGCTTTATATTTACACGGAAATTTAAAGTTGATCTAGGACATGCCCTACCCCAACTATAAATCTGTCCTCACATTTTAAATTTATCTCCCCCTCCAATGCAACATGGTTTTACCAAGCTTTGCTCTCCTTAATGACTAAGGCCCATAAAATGCAGCCCCTTTGGCCAAATGGCACATGGGAGGCCCATGAAAAATATCGTGTTGCTCACTATTGCGCTAAAATCCTTCTTTCATCAGTGTTTCTGATAAAGATAATAGGGTAAGTTACTTTTAGACAGAAGGAAAAATATAGACGGTACTGAATAAACTTCTCCAATCTTGGCTGGTTGAAATGACAGCTCTAACTTAAAGTGTGCTGTGCAACACAGATTGAATGTGATAGCAGATTTGTCACCGAGTTTAATCTAAAGACTGAACTGCTCAATATCTGCTTTTTTTTGGCCCGGCATTTCGTCTATCAATCATTCAGCAGGTAGAGGCTGCCATACACTCTGGCACAAAGTGAATTAACCTGATCCTTTTCTAGGTGAAGCAAAACATAGGTCAATACAAGTTAGTTACAGATATAATGAATACAGCCATACAGAAAATGCAAGAAAATACTCATTAATTGCAATGAGAGACTAGGAAGGCTTGGATAGGAGTAGAATATGTGTTTTTATTTTTCACTGCTATAGTAGTGCCACATTGATGCTTTCTATGGCATTGGAATTCAGCGTTTATTTGCTCTTCCTACGTGCAATGTAAACACTGGATTTGTGTTACATTACAGTAGATATGCTCCAGAATGCTGTCAGCACTAAGGTTAACATTAAAAGAGAGCCCCAGTCTCCTACCAACTTTTCTTTGTGAAACCATGTCCCAAAGTAGCACCAACACCACCATGATCTTTCTTTTTCTGGGCTTCATTGGAAGAATAAGCAGAGCTTGTGCAGGTTATCTAGACACTGCTGGCTGGGGGAGTCATGGAACGCTGCAGCCCGTCTTCTCAGCAGTGTCGTCACATCCTTACTGTATGAAGCCTCCATGTAGAGTGACCACTATCTAGGACAAAGTAGAGCAGTTATTATGTTGCAAAGGTTGCAGATGTTGCTATGTTGTAAACGACAAGGGTAAGAAATCTGTTCAGGTATTTGTGTATCTTGTCTGGAATGAATGATAAACAAAGTCTAAGGGGTAAATTTATCAAGCTGTGGGTTTGAAAAAGTGGAGATGCTGCCTATAGCAACCAATCAGATTCTAGCTGTCATTTATTTAGCACATCCTACAAAATGACAGCTAGGATCTGATTGGTTGCTATAGGCAACATCTCCACTTTTTCAAACCCACAGCTTGATAAATTCACTCCCAGATCTACTAACATGTTACAATGATGGGTTTTATTACATCCAATTAGTCTAGAATACTCCTTAACATTTGTGTACATTCTGGCCATGAGATTTATTTATATATGTTAAGTTGTCTATATATAAACTAAATTAAAGTCTAGGATGAAGCCATAAACCTAAGTTATATTTGGATAATGATGTCAGTTCACTGTAGTGTTGGAGTTTGTTATAATAAGTAGATCAGGTGTATATACAATATATAATATACTTGTAGCCTTTTGTCCCAAATAAAATGGATATTGTTTTACCAGATTATAAAAACATTTTGTTGTTTTTCAATGTTCCACTTGAGAAAAACGGAACTGAAACCTTTTTAAGGTCAAAGTAGTTTGATCTGTGCACATATAAATTGTGTCATCCAGATACATATGCATAGAAGCTTATTTATAATAAAAGTAGTGGCCTCAAAAAAGAGCCTCGAGGGACCGCACAGGTATCATGTAGGAGGCTGGAGTTAGAGACAGAGATTTACACATACTGGGATTGTCCTGATAAATAGAAGTGAAACCACTTTAGTGCATGTGTTCGAGTTTCTGAGTGTCGAATTTGCTTGACAGTGTCAAAGGTTTTGCAAAGTCTAGGAATATTGTACCAATCAGCTGTCCCCAACAATATTAATAGCCATCAAAGGGAAGGGCTCAAAAGTTAAGCAAAAGTTAAAAAATAAATAAAATAAAGACTGAAATTCATACACTCTGGGGCATTTTCCTACCAATAAATCATTTTTCATTTTGCCTAATTAAAGAATGTTCTTGCAATGAACAAAGAAGCAATGAAACAAAAAATAGGGGATAGCTAGATAAATAGATAGATAGATCGGTAGATAGATTGGTAGATAGATAGATAGATAGATAGATAGACAGATAGATAGATAGATAGATAGATAGATAGGTAGATAGATAGGTAGATAGATAGACAGATAGATAGATAGATAGATAGGTAGATAGATAGGTAGATAGATAGATAGATAGATAGATAGATAGATAGATAGATAGATAGATAGATTGGTAGATTGATTGGTAGATAGATAGATAAATCATTTTAACATCTGTCACAGTCTTTCTAGTCATTGACATTTTAAAAGCAAACACATTACAAACTTTTTATAACCTCAGACGGAGTAAAGACAGTTAATACACATATGGGAAATGTCTCATTCTTGATGCCTATTTTCCAGTAAAACAGAAAAAATACATAGAGAGTGCAGGTCTAAAAAAACCCAAAACAGAACCCATATGGAACATACAGGAAAAAAAGCCATTTGTACCCATCAAATATACAAACAACAGACAAAGACAGACATTGTCACTTGTAATTCCTTTTCCATATGCAGCCATGTTGTGCAAGCTTTTTGCTATGAGTTAAAAGAAATGCAGTTTGGAGTTTCTACACGTCACCACTAAGATTTTGCTTTTTACTGTCTTAATCCTTTACATTAGTTTAATGTTTATAATACTGGAAAAATATTATGTTTGTTGAGATAAATTTAAGGTGTATTTTTAAACAATGTGTTACATAAAACTAGGTTAATGTGGTATTTTTAATAATAACTCATAGCAGCCTATTAGATTATAGCTTTCATTCTGACTATACTGTGTTGCTAACAGCTGATATCTCATTGGTTGCATTTTGCTACTGTGCATCATTGCCATTTGCATCATGTTACGTAACAAGCATCAATACGCTCTTGCGTTATCCACGATAATCTTGTTCTATCATCTGGGTGTTTACCCTCATAAGAACGTTTTAGGCCAATGTCAAAAGGGTTTTAAAATGGAAGCACCATTTCTAGCTGCCCTGTGGCTCAAGAGTTGTCCTGCATTATGTGTCTTGGATTATTTGAACTGTTTGACATAAATTGAGGGTGATGTTTTCCAAATCAAAAGGATTTATTTATTACTGGCCTCCTACTGAATCTGAATCTTAGTGGCCCGAGCTTGTTTTCTTTGCTGGCTCCATTGTTTCTACCGACAATCCTTTATTTGTAGACTTGAGGGTTCTATTACTGAGACCTGAAAGTATTGTGAGTTTGTGAGTGAGTTGAAGTTAGTCCTGACTGTATATATATATATATATATATATATATATATATATATATATCAAAATAAAGTGGAACCTAAACATGCCTGTATAGCATTTAGCAGATGTTGTAAAGGTATAGAAAGCGCTAAGAGCCACATTATATCTTATTGTAGACACAAAGGGGTTTTGATGAGGTAGTAGGGGGAATATGACAAATGTTCAGAGGATAACTAACAGATGTACCCTGAATAGATCATTAGGTATTAGATGTGGATTCCTCATGACTGATGTAATTCATTTTTCTCTGTCAATATAATTCCACTATTTCATTTTCATTGAAGTTTCTTTTTATTATTATTTATTCATCAAACAGAACCTGGACAACCGATTAAGGTAGAAACACAGACTGGTATAATTATCGGAGGACAGAATAGATTTAACATATCTGCAGCTTTATCTTGTGGCATGTTAAATCTGTTATTGTTACAGGAGCCTGAAACATAGCTGTTGTAGTACAGCTCATATTGTATATGCACTTTTTACCTCTACTGATGGAGTGTTCTCATTGGAATGTGCTATTTTATAGTAAAGTAGTCATGGCCAGTATTCACTTATTTCTTTTAAATGACTATTTGACCCAATTTTAGCACAAACGGTGTCCTTCATCATTATCCTTTATTTTTAAGGTGCCACAGAAGTATGCAAACGCCAGCCAGCTAGTATAACCAATCATACATTAAACAAAGCAAACATTAAACGGGAATATATAATGGGAAAGGATTTGGGAGTGCTCGTAGACAATAGAGTTAACAATAGTGCTCAATGTCAAGCAGCAGCTGCAAGGGCCAATAAAGTATTGGCATGCATAAAAAGGGGCATAGATGCAAGGGAAGACAGTGTAATTTTGCCACTATATAAATCGTTGGTAAGACCTCATCTTGAATATGGAGTACAGTTCTGGGCACCACTCTATAAAAAAAGATAATTTGAAACTAGAAAGGGTTCAGAGAAGGGGACAAAATTGATAAAGGGTATGGAGTCATTAAGTTATGAGGAAAGGTTAGCCAGTTTAGGCATGTTTACTTTAGAAAAGAGGCGTCTAAGTGGAGATATGATTACTATGTACAAATACATTAGGGGTCAATACAGAGAACTTTCATGGGAACTTTTCACCCCAAGGACTATATACAGGACACGTGGTCACCCCCTAAGGTTAGAGGAGAGGAAATTTCACAACCAGCAAAGGAAGGGGTTCTTTACAGTAAGGGCAGTCAAGATATGGAATTCATTGCCAGGGAAGGTTGTGATGGCAGATTCAATTGATCATCATCATCATCATCATCATTTATTTATATAGCGCCACTAATTCCGCAGCGCTGTACAGAGAACTCATTCACATCAGTCCCTGCCCCATTGGAGCTTACAGTCTAAATTCCCTACTATAGACACACATTCACACACAGAGACAGACAGACAGAGAGGGAGAGACTAGGGTCAATTTTTTTTTTTGATTGCAGCCAATTACCCTACCAGTATGTTTTTGGAGTGTGGGAGGAAACCGGAGCACCCGGAGGAAACCCACGCAAACACAGGGAGAACATACAAACTCCACACAGATAAAGCCATGGTCGGGTATCGAACTCATGGCCCCAGTGCTGTGAGACAGACGTGCTAACCACTAGGCCACTGTGCTGCCCAATTGATATGTTTAAGAAAGGGTTAGACAAATTTTTAGCAGAAAAAGATATCCAGGGTTACGACCGTTAATTAAAATGAAGGATAGTAGTAGAAATAGGACTGCAATATTGGGTCAGAAGGGATATTTACCCAAATGAAACTGATCCAGATGAAGCAACCGCCAATCTAATTCTAATATAAGAGAGGGATCACAGGAGATCCAAAATAGGTTTAACTTTAACGACTGGTGTCTGTTTTTCAACCCCATCAAGCAAGACAAACATAAAACCAGACCAAGTATGTATAATACTGACAAAGAAAGACAGAGGGTAGTGAGGACTCTGCACATGAGAGCTTGCCCTTGAAGAAACCCACCAATAACATTGCAGCCACAACCAGGGCCGTAACTAGGGCTGTGCGAAAGGGGCGACCGCCCAGGGCGCAACGCTGAAGGGGGCGCAATTTAGAAATAATTTAAGTTAATTTAGTTAAAATTGAGGGCTAGGGAGGCGGCATTTGTCTTTCTTTCCCCAGGCGCTAGAATTCTAAGTTACGGCTCTGGCCACAACTATTTCCAAAACATCCCATAATATTTCACATCAGTCTCTTAACACACCTAACTCCCACACCTGCAGTCATAGGAGGACCCCAGAATCAGCACTCCTTGTGTCACCCAATCTAAGTGAATGCCCCACTAACATTGTAACAGAACTAGCCATAGACCACAATGCAGTGTATGTCATGAAAGGTGTGTATAACTGCATGGCAAGGGTGAAAAAGTAAAATAATTGGAGTGCCTAGATGCTACTGCTAAAAAGAACTTCTAAAGCTGTGAAAAGTGCAAACTCTGAGCACAAATGCTCATATGTTGCTTCACACTCTACTTTTGTGCAAATACACTAAGTTTTACATGGGAGTGCATGGACTTTATAAAAGTTTGCGCTGTCCAATCGTAGTAATCTGATTGATTGTGGGCGTTCCTTCATGAGTGTGTATTCTGTACATGAGTACATTTCATTTTACACCCACATGCTTTTCCAATGCTGAGAGCTGACAACCAAACCGAATTGTACATTAACAGCGATATGTAAAATGGATATGTTTGTTGAAGTTTTGTTTAGTGCAGAGAACCAAAATGATATACATTTTGTTAGCATTTATTATAAAATGCATATAAAATTTGATATCTGGCAACCTGGTTTGAACCTTTACAGGTCACTCCATATAGTGCTGAATATGTCCTTTTCAAAAAAAAAACCAAAAAAAAAATAATGTCCAACAAATTATTGTATATACTAAAGTACCTACAGCAACCTGTTAACCTGCTTCCCTGTCCATGGTACTGACAGGTGTTGAGAAAAATCTTAGCCCAGAGGCATTTATATCTTCTGTGTAGGTATCAACATTTCTGCAAATGTAGTTATCAGCTAATTCCTTACTAATGTCAGTTCAAAGTAAATACTAAAGTAAATGTTTTAGTGATGGAACTGGGTTGGCTACAAGAAAATAACAAAACTAGATCTGGTCAGATATTGACCAGACAGCCATCTATGGGAAAGTGACCATCTTCTTGTGCAACATTTATAGAAATATTGTGTCGCTTTTGTATATCTTTGCTTTTATCTTGCTAAAACCCTTCTGTGTCTCATGCTTGTTCCTGGTGTAGTTATGTGTACGCCAGTTCTGTGCCTTTACATGTACAGTAGTGCAAAGGTTTCTAAAACGTGTTAGTGCTGTGTCCTTCACTAATCTCCACCCTTTGATTTATTAATCTACTTAATCTAGTGGCAGATAAGCAGAGGACTTATTTCCTATCAAAATGTTCCCTGTAAAATAACATAAATTATAATAACATCTTCCAGTCAGTACCGCTACCTGCAAGCTGGGACTTTGTAAAAGTTTTCTGATAGGTAATACTTCAGTCACCGGCATGGTTATATTTGAAAATGTCAGCATTTCTGGGACATATATACATTTGCATATTTTCCAGCTGCTTTAATGACTTACAACAAAAAACAATTAGACAACAAATTAAGTTAGCCTTTTAAATGGGCAGATTGATGTGGTAGAGCTGCTATTATTTAGTGTTTGTGTGGATGACCCCATATGAAGGGACTGCTGCAGTATATACGCCAACATTTACAATCATGAAATTTGGACAAAATAAGCACCGTCCCTGATCTTCCCAAACTCTGGCCACAAATGAACAGCTCTTTTGTTAAACCCCACACTATCTTTTAAGACCCACCCCTTTTACGGCCCACGAATCAGGATGTCCCGACAAAATCGAGGCAGTTTGAAATTATGCAATAAATATGTACAATGTTTATTAATATATGATTCTGCACTGTCATCTCTCTAGAGATTTACTATAATCTCAATTTTCAAAAGGGTGATTAACATCCAAATCCATTAAAGGGTATTTGTAGTTTAACAAAGAGTAATTTATGTTCCATGCAGGATGTACTGCCACTTAATGCAGCAATCAGTTCTACAAGGTGCGTGAGAACCTCTCACCACATGTCATGTCTCAGTTGGTGAAAAGAGACCCCTGTTTTAAGGCTTACGCACTAGGACACCTAAGAATATCATCAGTTGGGAGGGGATTACATTTTCACAAGAGAAAGACAGAGGTAGAAGAAATTAAGTGTGCAGAAACTAGAGGCTAGTATGTCTGTAGCCATAATTAAACATTATTTATGGCTTATTTGCACATGAAAGTGTACACATATATCATGCAAGCCACTTGTCCCAGAAAGACTTACATTTTCTAAATTATTTTTATTTATGTACAGCATGTCCTTGCAGCCTTCTACGTTCAGCACTATGCTAGGGGCAGGGCCATCTTTTCCATTGAGCATGATGGGCAGCTGCCCGGGGGCCCCACGGGCAAGGGGGCCCTATAGGCACGGCTTTTAATGAGAATAAATAATCATGCAAAAGAAAAAAACCTGCAAAAAAACCTTCAAGGGTCACTGAGCAAGTACATCTATTTATCTCTATCTCTATATATCTATATCTATATCTGTATCTGTATAAATCTATATCTATATCTAGGGGCCCCGGTGCACTGCTTTGCCCGGGGGCCCATAATGTTGTTAAGATGGCCCTGGCTATGGGAATAACAAAGAGGAGGCAAATTCAACTGGAATTCTGGTAATATAAACGTAAAGATGTAGACTCCCATTATAGCTTCTGGGAAATCAATGACTAGATACAGTAACTGCACAAATATCATTCCTATTTTTAAAGCCCTCCTGTCACCTGCTGATAGTAGAATCAGACATTTTATTGGCTGAAGTACTTTTTATAACAACGCAGCTTATCAATTCATTATATATCAGTGGTCAAAGTGGGCTGGTATATGGGTATCCCATACCGCCCTTCTCCTAATAACTTCATTGTAATGATATCATATTTCATTTACTTACATTTTCCATACCTCCACTTCTTAATTCCCATGTCAACCACTGCCAGTGACCTCACTGAAGCTCTGCATGACCAATATTGGTTCAGCTGAAAGAAAGGCGACACTCACTGTGGAAAGGGGCTAATTTAAGGATGACCCCCACCTAAAACTATTTTAAATCTAATATATACATTGTTATTTTAGCTCACTAAACTATTAATACATGTACACTATTATTGTTAGTTATTCAAAGTTACATGACAGATACATTTTAAGGCATGGCTAATTTTAGGGCATAACTACTTTTGAGGGGATATATCCATTGAAGTGTATATGTCATGCAGAACAGTCTGACAATCATCATCATCATCACCATTTATTTATATAGCGCCACTAATTCCGCAGAGCTGTACAGAGATCTCATTCACATCAATCCCTGCCCCATTATTCTGAATTCCCTAACACACACAGACAGACAGAGAGAGACTGACACACACACACACACACACACACACACACACACACACACACACACAGACTAGGGTAAGCAGCCAATTAACCTACCAGTATGTTTTTGGAATGTGGGAGGAAACCAGAGCACCTGGAGGAAACCCACACAAACACGGGGAGAACATACAAACTCCTCACAGATAAGGCCATGGTCGGGAATTGAACTCATGACCCCAGTGCTGTAAGGTAGAAGTGCTAACCACTTAACCACCATGCTGCCTACAATAAAACTACATTCTGAGAAAAATTTCATTTTAGTGTACAGTTATTACAAATACCATTATTGGGAAAATTAGCTATAAAACTGTGCCCATCCCTATCTGTATTGTAAATGCCATATAAACTACCAATGTGGGCACCAATACCTAAAACATTTTCACATTCATTAGAAAGTCAATAAAATACAACACCTTTTGATGATGCTTTGTTAATTTTAATGAAATATTTAGGTAGTTGCCTTAAATGTATATCCTTTCTTCCAACAACATTCAGTGAGTAGGGAATAGTTGAAGTTAAAGCATTTCTTATACAGAACACAAAGCACTTAATTGTTTTGCATATTAAAACAATATTATTACAATGTCCAACTGTCTAATATTGGCATTTGGAGAAGCCAATGAAATATTCTACCACTTGGTTTGCTATAACTTGGTCACTGAGGGTACTGCTCCATATCCATATTGTTTGCAGCATATTTGTATAAAAAGAAAACTTATATATAGGGTACAATATATTCATTCTTTTATACACTTCTAAAGAACATTTTTTGTCGTTAAACTTTAGGGGCATAAAGCTAGTGTGGTGGAGGACAGAGTGATATACAGAACTGCAGCATAATGAATCACAGACTGCTTGATGGCAGTGACAGTGGAAAAGGATTTGTGATGGCCAGTAATACAACACAGTGATATTGTGCCATGGCAACGAGTGATGAAAGTATGATAAATAGCAATAATAAAGAAGAGAACAATACCATTGCTTGCTGATTGATGGATGGCTTTTTATTTACAGCTTCCTCAAGGCTTTTCATGCCATGTATTTATAAAAATAAAGATCGACTCTTAGTTAAATGACCACCCACATAAAAATGAACTCAGTAGGATTCTGTTGGAGGGCATGTGTGCACCAACCTGCCCTGGAGCATGCAGTTTAATGGTAGTAAGAGAGGCTGCAGAACAAGAAATCTGCTTTGCTTACAATAGGTTGCATACTCCAGCATGCATCCTAAATGTGCAGGTCTACTCAGCAGTGCTTGGTACTGGTATTGTGAACATTCCTGTCTAAAGAGCCAAGCGGCAGGGGCTGGGTGGCAAATTGCAGCAGCCTATTAGGAACATTTTAAAGGGGGAAAAAATGCACGTTAGCCACTATGGGACCAGCCCGGGGGGCAGATGCCCCCTTGCCGCTCCCCAGCCAAGCAAGCCTTTATCAGTATATTATGTATCATTGCTATTATCTCATATGTATGTTACAAACCTCAATTATTTTGTTAGGCAGGATTTTGCTGCCATGGCTGTTCAATTAGGTGCCACATAGTTGGAAAAGCTGTTATAATTAGGATGGAAGCAGTATCTGAAGTGATGGTTTTGAACTAGTTTCCATTGAAGGGACCAGGTGCCTGATTCATTAAGGATCTTAACTTGAGAAACTTCTTATTTCAGTCTCCTGACAAAACCATGTTACAATGCAAGGGATGCAAATGAGTGTTCTTTTTGCACATAAGTTAAATATTGACTGTTTTTTCATGTAGCACACAAATATCAACTTTAAATTTCAGTGTACAAATAAGCTATCAAGTATTTGTGTGCAACATGAAAAAACAGTCAGTATTTAACTTATGTGCAAAACAGAATACTAATTTGCACCCCTTGCATTGTAACATGGTTTTGTCCAGGAGACTGAAATAAGAAGTTTCTCAAGTTAAGATCCTTAATGAATCAGGCCCCAGGAATCTAATACAAACAGGAGGATCTGAGCATAAAGGCAGAAATAAATGGTGGTAAAGGAACTCTGTATTATATATAAAAATTGCTACATGTTTTTTTTTGGGCATAGATTATTGAGATAATTTACATCATTTTAAGAATACTTGACGTTTGCTTTCTGCTTCCGCTGCTCTTTCCCCCCCTTGAGCTGAAGTACTCCTTAATATACATTATATATGTAGATGGTGCCTTTTTTTGTAGTGTAGTTAAATGGTTTTATATAGAAACTATAATGGTCAACTGTACAGCTACTTTTGTAGCTCATTTAAGTAAATGAAGTATAATATATCTGTCTAATTTAGTGCTAAGTACATCCAATCCAATGTTTCTAATTAGCAGTGAATTATCTTGCAAATGTAGATTTGCCTATGTAATATACTGTATTAATATACAGAAAACATAGGCATACAATAATTTTTCACAGGATAATAGAATTTTATTATGAACATTTTATACTCACATTTCCAAAGCCACTCTGGTAGTTATGAGTTTAATAATCTGGGTGCTTTATTTTTCCATAAAACACACAGATGGGGCTTAGTTCATGTGTATGTATAACTGCCTGAAGCAAACTTGTTAAACATTATTCTTGTACATCAACACATTGTCTACAATAAGGTAGCACTGAGAAATCACAATGTAACATACAGACCTAGGTGAATCCCCCAGTGAAAGTTTTAAGTAAAAATAACTGTTCCTGCAAAACTGATGGTCAAATTGTACATGTGTCAACTGTGGCACACTTCTTATAAGGAAGTTTGATCTGTGCCATTTCCACATTTCCTATACACAAATGTTTGTGTACTTTGGAACTAATTGGAGACTGAGCATAAAAATGACATTGCCTGTTAATTTGGACTTAAACACTTAACTTTTGGAGAAGTCTGTATGGAAACTTCCTTAATTTCACATAAGAACTTTTGAAGTTGTCTACGCGGATTTTCTTTGTTGTGTTTATTTTTATAAGTGGAGGTTTTCCCAGCAGTCTTTTTATACTAACAAAAAAGGTTTTCTGGTGTCGACAAGGGAAAGCACACATTGTCCAAATGAATAGGCACCATAAGCAATTGGCTTTTGGATTAAATCATCAAATGGTACTTGTAATTCAGCAATAAAGCAACACTTGTTCAGTGGATGTTCCTTAGATATTGTTGAATTACTGTCACTCCATTGCCAGTAAAACAATAACAAATATTTGTAACATCTAACCGATGAGTCTCCTTAGCATACTTTTTCCGTGGAATGTTTTGCCAGAGGGATTGATAATTGTTGTGCATTGTGCAAACTGACATGTTGCTTGGGGTTCATTGAAATAAACACTAAGGAATCCAGATCACATTTGCAAAGCTGTTTGTAGCTTTGGATAAAGCAGACAGACGAAACTACTTTCGTGACTGCAGTTTCCATAAAAACATGCTACATTGAGCTGCTTATTGGTGCACAATGCATAAGGTTAATTGGCTCTCTTCTTTGAATGAACGTTTTTGGTTATTATTTTGTGATCACAAGTCTCAATATGCTTGTTTTTAATGTTTTTTTTTTATCTAGCATGCTGATATTTGCAGCATCTTCTAAAATTAAAGTCATTTACATATTAGTTCAACAACAAATTAATAACAATGTCTCCTTTATTCATTACAGAAAAATAAACAGCACTCTACGGTCTTTACCCAATGATTATTCCAAATGTTTTAATAATATATCTTCATCAACATTTTGGTGCTGTCTTGGTAAAGGTCCAACTTTGGACTGGAGCATCAATTAAGATGAATTAATGAAACACTGTAATTTTCATCACCAAGCAAAGACCTGAGAGTGCTGTGAACACATTTAACTGTTCAACATCAAAATGCACTAAATTCGTACTAAAGTCACAATAATACATGGAGTAAGAAACTGATTAAGTTAGATTTACAGAGGTTATTCACATGGGGCCAACACTCCCTCTTTAGTAGATACCCCCACTGTTCCTGTTCAGTTGGTGTCTATTCTCTGGTACTTCCATCATTACCATATACTTGTCAGTGCTGCTTTCTGCTGGCAGTAAAGTGAGCTACTGGCGCTGGAGGAACCCTAACTGTCCATAGCATTCAGTGCTACATGGACTGCGGGTGTTTGTGAAGGTGGCATCAGTGACATCTTCTCTATCAAGAGACATCTTGAAACGTTTATGACATCACAGCAGTAGTGGTGTTGCTAATGTCTGCACCCTACGTACATGTAGTGTTCATGGTTGCTAGTATTGATGTGACTTTGGTCTGCGCCTGCAGGAAATTACCAGACGCACACACAGATCTTGCCTGATCACGATCGATCCGACATTCATGCTGTACATTCAGCATTGTTCTCCATGCACCGCCTCGGCCTGCTCTATGCAGGAAACTCAATTGGCTCGCTGCTGCTCCAAATTCAAACAGGTGGAGGTGAGCCCTGATTGGCTCACTGTCCTGACCACTGATGGGCTGAAAGTTAATATATTCAGATTTGTTGTCACCGATGCTGGGGAGCACCGCAGAGGGGTCAGACTTAGCTGCACTGGAACAGAGGTTGGGAAGTTAAATCATCTTTTCTTTGGCTCCAGGACAGTTCCTGCGCTGTCCTCTGGTTGGCTCCCTATTTACGGGCATTGCCCAAGAGGCACCCTGGGTCCACTTTGCTCCATTTGTAGCAACCTAGGTGTTTACCGAGGGAAAATTAAAAGAAAGATTAAAAAACACATCACAAGGGCAGAATAAGAGGGGAATAATAATCTACAGAAACGGCATTACCCTTTTACGTTGAAGTCTGAATTAAATAGTAACATCTTAAAAATAAAAAATATCTGTAAATAGGGTGCTGCAAGATGGCCAGTAGTAACAGGCTTATTGCACCATACTGTAAATGAACATAATATGCCAGGGGTCATTTTCCCTTTGGTAAATGACTGTTATTTTAGTGATATATGGAAGCTCCTGAAAGTATGTGATTCTGAGAGGATTTCTCTGTTATAAGACTAAATAAATAAAGAGAGCAGTGAACTTACTAATATGGAATTGCACATTTCAGCTTTAAATATGGATCAGTATATTTATCAGGAGGATGAAAAGCAGACTCATATCTGTTGTGATGGGCATACAAATCAGATAACAACGTAGTACTAAACTTAATTATTACACATGCAGAAATACATACAAAATCTTGTTGTTCATTTGATGTATATGAGAAGATAATTCGATTGTTGAATAAGAATTTAATTTGTTTCTTGTGTGTTTACTATAACAGAACACATCAAGGTGAGGAAAAATAAATGAAATAAATCATGTACAAAGTTTAGGGTTTTTACTACTTATATCATGTATTAGGGGAAAATATTGATTTAACAGAAAAATGCTATCAAATTTCCTATTATTTATCACAGCTGTCTGGACTGTTTGCTATCACTAAAAGAATTTGATACAAATCTGCACTTGGTGGGAACAGTAGCCATGAATGAACCGTATACGGATGATCCTATTTCATTCTACTTCCATTGCCATGGCAGAAGATTAAACTAGTGTGTAATTGTCTGGCCCCCCTCAGAAAGGTTCCCTGAAGTGTTTGCAGCTTACCCACAGTAAAGGCAGATATATTTTGTCTGGGCAGAAATTCATGAGGATGTAACAGTACACTAGGTAACAGTATACATTTGCTAGTGAATAGATAGGTTGCATTTTGATTCACTCCAGAACATGACACCGTGTTTAGGTGACAACTAGACATTAAACTGCATTCCCATGGGCCTAGGTCTAGTCGATCACTGTATGATCAGGTTTGGTATTCTGCATAATCAGATATGCTCATGTGTCATTATGATCGTTAACTGGTATTTGCTGGATATTTCAATAAAGCATATTGCATTTTAGGGGGCATATTCAATTAGAATTCGCGGACGGATTACGAGCGGCTGCGCCTATAAAGTGCCATTACGGTACCGCAACATTGCGGATTCCTGTGGGGTGCGGACAGAAATCTGCGACGTTGCAGTACCGGGACCTGTTCGGCAGCGTGTAATCTCGGACGCGAATTCTAATTGAACATGCCCCTAGGTGTTATGGTCCTACATGAGGGCAGGGCCGGATTTACCACTAGGCAACCTAGGCAATTGCCTAGGGCCCAGCGGTCCCCAGAGGGCCCTCCCAAGGCAGGCGGTGAGACCAACCTTTAAAAATGGGCTGCTACTTATGGGCCAGTGCTATGTGCTTGCCCCCCTGGGCTAAAGTCTGCCAGCCAGCCCCTGAATAGGGGTATAGGTTATGCTAAAAACTATAGTGCTATGGATTTTTTCAGGGAGGGGGCCCCAAACCAGTATCTTGCCTAGGGCCCCATGAGGTCTAAATCTGGCTCTGCATGAGGGTTGGCATGAGCCACATAAATATGTCACCAAATATACTGCTGTCACCTTACTGTCCAGGGTAATTTCTATGAATTTTAACGGATTGTTCCTTCTTTGATGATTTTTTATCGGGTATCATTTCAACAGCTAGTAAACTGGGTGGTGTACGATATAATGATGCTGATTATTTCGACAAGACTTACCCGACGTCTTGATACTGAAAGGGTCCTTCACGACGAGGCTGGAGGACGACTGATGTGCCCACCGACTGCAAGCAATCGCGATCAATGAAGAAGCCGGCGCGACTTGATGACATCACTGGGAACCGCAGTGCTGTTATCGGTGCTGTTAAGGGGGTAGTGTAAGTATGCGGCCATGGACAATGTACTTTACAAAGCGTTATACATTGTCCATGGCCGCATACTTATATTACCCCCTTAACAGCACCAATAACAGCACTGCGGTTCCCAGTGACGTCATCAAGTCGCGCCGGCTTCTTCATTGATCGTGATTGCTTGCAGTCGGTGGGCACATCAGTCATCCTGCAGCCTCGTCGTGAAGGAGCCCTTCGGTGTCAAGACGTCGGGTAAGTCTTGTCGGGGTAGTGCGCATCGATGTGCTGACTACCACCGAGTAAACTATGGCATGAAATATACCCTTTAAGACGAGGAAAAGTGGGCAAAACACGATTGTCACTTCCTAAACCTTTTATTCAAGCAGTGTTTTTACTATTGATTTGTGGTGTGTGTTTGTGCATGAGGAATACATTTTCAACTTAAAGGACATATTGTAGACAAAAAGAAACTTAAAAGATCAATTTAAATTTTTCAATTAGATTAGGCTGAAGTTGGGCTTAGCAAGGACCCATAAACTGTACTCCTGCAACAAATGTTATGTTTCCTGTGATGTAAATTGGAGCTTCCCTGTTAGATTAACCAGGACCATGTGTGGACTATTTTCAGCACAGGACCACTTGAAAAGAATATTTAGGTACTGCTTGCTACAAAGTCTCCCGGCTCACATAACAGATGTATCTAATGCAAGATATATGTTTTTCCAGGCAATAAAATATAAAGTAGATTCATCTAGGATTTTTTTCTATACAAACATATTTTTATTGAACTTAAAATATAGGTATGTGACTATTGAAGGATACATTATATAGGCTAACAAGATATAGAAACATACATACAAGTAATGAATACATTCATATAAACTTTGCATCAAAATCTAAACAATACAATCATAAACAACCATGGTTGTTTGTTATAGCTTGTAGCACTTGTCTAAAATACCTACTCATGTTATTACAGATAGGTATCTCTTTGAATAAATCATTGTTTTAACTTATTACTGAGACTAAGGTTAATGTGCGACCCTTTTAAAGATGACAGGGCCACTCCTCAATTATATCAGGTTGCCTATCACTGTTCTAGACAGTCCATCCTGTCCAATAATGGAGGACAGCTACATTCTGAATTGGGAAGTATACCATTCAGAAAGCCTTTAAATCATTTTTATATGAAACATAAATTAAAATAAAAAACTTAATGCAGGTTAGTGAAACCACTGCTAAATCAAACATACAGTAATATAATATGTGACGTTCAATATACTAAAAAAATATCTTAAAATATTTTTTTTTTTATAAAATTATAGAATAGATTATATTGAAGAAAAATATGTCCCAGCTCAGGTGTACACATTTAGTAGTTTGCTTAATATGTTTTGCTGCCTTGATAAATCATGTACATATAATGTGTATATTAAAATATATTATATATGTATTATTTTCTTATATACTTGGTTTTGTCGTCTATGTTGCCATTTATTAACTCTGTAGTAGTTTATGCTGTTATTGTATCATTATTTTACTGGTTTCCTGGCAGCACAATATCCTGATACATATCCATACTGTTAAGTAATGCATGTAATCCTAGCAAATGGAACAAACTTAGTTTGTATTGTCCTAAAAGCATTTCTTAAAGATTTTTTGATTAAAAAAATGACTTCCCTGTTTGTTCAGAAAGTTGATATTTTCCTGAATTCATGCAATTAAAATGTATAGCTGATGGTTTGACATTAGTTATGCTACAAACATTATTAAAGAAATCAGGTACATGGAGGAAAAAAACAGTTATTTTCTATTTGGCTGAAGGTTTAAACTAATCAGAGTTCAGAAGAGAGTCTCTATATGGACTGTACTATGATCTATCACTGTATGGTAGATGCCACTTGGAGTAGATGAGGGATCTTTTTAGCCACCTTAAAAGTAGCATTGCTATGGTAGGAACCCATATCATAGTCCCCAATACTATTTTGGAGATTGCTCCGTTGTCCTTTCTATCCCAGATGGACCAGGAGATAAAGCACACATCACTAATTTGTGGACTATTATATTATTCCATCTTCCAAAACATCATGGGGAACAGGTTAGCGGTGACCCATGGGTGAGCAATGGGTGACCCATTTACTAGAGTTTTTGCCGAATGAAACCATACTAGTTTGCTAGGCTGTGATCATGGCCTGAACTTCAGGAACGATAGGGTAGGGTATAGGTGACCAGCACAATATTAAGCTGGTAGTTAGCTTATTTCACTGCCAAAACGTCAAGTGGCGGTTAGGGTGGCTGTGACTAGGAATATAAACTTGGCTCTGCACAGCACCAGATGGGTTTGGGTTAAGATGTTTAGCAGAATATTTACTGCTTTTCTTGACTCTTACAAATCAATCATTGGCAACGCTGTTATTGTACCAGACACCTATGGAACAGGGGTTTGGTTAGGATATAACTCAGCTACCCAAAATAACAAAAAGAGCTGGGGGATGCCCAAGGCTTCTATAGAGCTGGGACTACTGCAATGGATCCAGCGCTTCTGTAGGACATAATCAATATATGTTAAGTTTCATTAAGTGAGTTTGGATTTCTTCATGCCAGTGATGTTTTTTAATAATATTATTAGGGAATGTTTAGCATTTACAGCATGACGCAATCTGATATTTTACATATTACTGTAATCATTGTGCGGTAAGAGGGACCAGGTTGATTAACTCCCAAAGCAGAAACTTTTAGATGTCAATTATGGAGGTTACACACATTGTTCAGCGTTAATCTAACAACTGACAGTGGCCGAATGGGATGTGGTATAGGTCAAGAAGCTGAGAATGCAGTGAACTGATGTACAGTGACATCACTGTACCTGCCCTAAGCTGCAATACCATGTAGGTAAATCTCTTCCTAGGTTGGGCCCTTTTCCTAGTCCCTGGTGCTGCTACATGCACCCCTCTCCATGTGTTCTGGCAGTCCTGCACGATGAAACCATCAAATTAAATGTTGTGAACCAACATTAGATGGCAATTAGGAGAAATGTGATTGTTAGGACCAATCACAGGTTACATATAAAAGATTGAGGCTTGTGATTGGTCCTTCCGCTCATATACTCCCTGCCCCCAATTTTCGGCCATGCCTGTGAGAGAAATTGAAGTCTTGGGCTAGGGGAAGGAGCCACCTTAGAAAAATATTTTTTTGGGTGGTTGTTGCTTACAAATATGGTTTGACCTATTAGACATTTGGTGGCTATTGCTGCTTTTCTGTTGGACTAAGTAGGACAACAGGCAGGGGGACAGTACTGAATGTTTTGTTTGTGACGTGAACCTCCTCTGTATTATATCAGTTCCCTATGTGTAGTATAGTTTAACATTGTTTCTATATTCAGGGTCAGCACTATCATTAGGCAAACCTTAGTATCAGGGTTTGGAGGGATGTCTAAAATACTTAAATTGTCACTCATTCAGGGGTTTAATGTCTCACGTTGTCCCCACACTGAGCGCTGGCCAATATAATGGAGGAGCAGCAGTTGCAGCTTCTTACCTGTGAAGCTGCTGGATGCTGTTCCTCCATATCTGTGGGAGGAGATGTGGCACTGGGCTGTGATGTCACAGACCAGCACCACACTCAGAGTCTGAAGAGCAGAACATGACGCCCCACCTCCTGCTTACTGTGGTAGGAACCTGGGGTGTGGGGGATGCAGCGCCCTAGGAGGGGTTATCTTTGGTACCCATGGAGCTTCTGCCAACTTCATTGTTTCAAGTTAAAAATGTTATTCTTAAGTTATAACTTTATTAGAACCAGTTCAGATGATTACTGTGCTGTTGTTTAATAGTATACATGTGCACTTGAGACCCCCCTTCCTCAAACCCCCTCTTTTATTTTTGCACACACGTGACAGGTATGTGCAGCACCCACTTGCCATGTTGGCTGGGACACACATCTGAAAAGTTTTATGACTGTAAAGGGACTTTTGGGAGGTATTGGTATTTTTCTAAATTAGTCTGATGTTACAGTAAGATATAAAGATAATATATATATATATATATATATATATATATATATATATATATATATATATATATATGTATATGTATATATACATATATATATATATATATATATATATATATATATATATATATATATATATATATATATATAAAATCTCTCCATCCCCTGTTTTTTATTTCTATTTTGTATTGTTCATTGCCTTCTTAGATTGAGCAAATTTTTAATTCTTTATTGTCAAGAAAAGGCCCCCGCAGTATATTATGTTTTTGCTCCACTTTGAGGCATTCCTTTTCATTGCTCTCTTACATTTAATACTATTTTGCGCACTTGGACAATTGATTGGCGCAATATTCATAGACTTTGCAAAAGCGTTTGACACCGTGGATCACATTATCCTATTTGTCTATATTGTTATTTTGTATCAGTAAATTTTCATTTCGAGCATAATGAATGTAAAGACCACTGACTTTTTGTTACAATAAATACTATGGTACTTTATAAAGATGTGGTACTCAAATTTCTATGGAGAAATGGTAAAATTTCACACTTCTGTAGGGTAACACTAGAAGCAGTGAAATCAGAGTTATGCGAGCTACATCTAGTTACAAATATTAGAAATCTGATAAATCTGATGTTCTAACTCATTTCATCCCATTAAGGGAAATGTAAAACATTTAATGCTTTCAAAACGTATTGTGTACATCTGCTGAGGAATTCATATCTGTTCATAATTGGATTGTGGTTTGCTGCATCTCTCTTATGATTGCTTCTTACAGCCAAGCCTACAAACAAATACAATTATGTACTGTGTATTTGTGAAAATTTTCAACTTAATTTGCATAGAAAAATGTGCAATGAATTGCTAATATAGAAATCTAACAAAATGTGGTCTGCCAATGATAACAGAATCATACATTGGTTCATCTTTAACATATCTGTAGAAAGGAAATGTGAATTAAAAAAGACCTGTTACCTAATAGGAGTTATGCAGTTAATTAGATAGTATAGACACCTTATTATCCCCTCCCCCTGGGAGAGACTATACAAGGAGAGTGTCTTGCATGCCAAGCATCCCGTATACCATGCTTATCACTCTACTGTGCACTGCCATAAATCAGTGCTCTTAGTAAATACAATATTTGAGGACTGCTCATAGTATTAACATGGATAAGGGGGACCAATCGGTGGTGGATTATCATACTGGGTCTGCTCCTTACTGGACACTCATTAACCCTCTATTTCTATGTACCTTAATAACCCCACACTCCCTTAGGATAGAGTCCACAACCCATACGTCAACCAATAGTAGGGGAGGAACAGGGTGTGGTTGATGTTATAGAGTTATAGAGTTGTGCAGAGTAATACTGGCTGAGGCCATGAAATGTGTTGCATAAAGACCTGGCAACTTTGTATGGGCAGCAATATCATGAAGTCAGCTATGAGGTGTATGTTTTATGAAGGTCATCCTTGCTTCATATTCTAGATGATTCTCCAAGTGTAATGGATGTTTTATGTGCCTAGTGCCTAGCAGCAACATGAAGGTAGCCTTACCAGTAGGTACCGAAAAGCAGCCCGAAAAATTAAGCCCTTATCAGTTTAAGGGACAACTAAAGGCCTGAGTGCACCTTTGTACTGTCGCATGCTGAGTTTTCCAGAACTGAACTGATGGCATAATTGTGTCATGCTCTAATTAAGCACTGAGGGGCTTTCTTCCCTTTAGTCTCCTCGCCTACAATCAGTGTCTGGTTGGCTCACCTGGATCTGGGCCCTCCTTTCCTCTATGTGCTACTTGCTCTGGCACCCACACACCTCCTCATTCTCTCTTCCCACTAGCAGGCTTCCTCCCTGCATCTCTTATATCCTCCTACCTCCTGTAGTTCCCATTGCTGCTCCAGCTATCAGGGTTTACATATTTATATCCTAAAATATGTAATAAAATTATATCTACCTGTGGCTGAAGGTTTCATGCAAATCAACTTGAAAGGCAGCTAGGACTACTGTATCTTTAATTTGCCCTCAGGCTTACTTTACATGCCATCAGGCCTACTTTACCTGCCCTTGGGTTACTTTATCTGCCCTCAGACTTACTTTAGCTGCCCTTAGACTTACTGTACCTGGGTTACTTTACCCTACCTCTCACAGTAAAACTTTCCTCTAGTCTTCAAACCTTCAAGTATTCTCTGAAAACCCACCTCTTCAGACAGTGTTATGATATTCCTCAACCACCATCTTAATTTCCCTAGCTTACCCTATTACCATCCTCTACACTGCTAACACAAGACAACAACCCTCTGACCAACATTGCTGTGAGACTGATCACACAGCCCACTCAATACTTTTACCTTTGCATTCTAGCTGGTCCATTGTGCAATATGATGTAGCACATGCCCTTGTGTTTCAAACTCCCATTGTCCCATAGATTGTAAGCTTGCGAGCAGTGTTCTCTTACCTCTCTGTCTGTATGTATTACCCAGTATTGTCTTATTAATGTTTGCTCCCAATTGTAAAGCGCTACGGAATTTTCTGGCGCTATATAAATATATGTTGATAATGATGATGATGATGATGGCTTAACTGAACTTCAAAGCCATGAAGAAAGCCCTGTTATACATTTTATTATTATTTATTACATAATTTAGTTTTCTTGTAAATGGCGATATTTTTCAACTGCATATTGAAATATTAGAAATATTTTATCTACAACTCTCCTTTTCTGCTATTTATGATAATGGGTTCAGTGAATCTAGAATTAAATCACGGAATTTGGCATGCTTTAATTTGAACATTTGAAACTTTGGTACTAGATTACTTAGCTATACAGGATCCATATGTGGTGGTCGAGTATTGGTGGGATCTCCTTCCCTTACCTTGTCCTCCAGACACGAGTCAGATTCTTATTTGTTCGGATATCCGGTGGTCAGGAGATAAATTCTTCAATGAAAGGGACAAGGATTGGACAAATAACTTGGGTTTATTAATAATGCGGTAAAGATAATTTTGGTAAGCAACCGCGCCACTGACCCCTTCAACTTAATGGTAATGACAAAATATTCATTTGATCAACATAGAGCACAATAGCATTTAACATATAATAATAAATCAATTTTCAGGTAAATCACTTAACATTAATATTCAACTAAAACATTTGGTGCACCAATATTATCCCTGGTAACGTTACCATATTTTACACTCAGTCCTGGGTTGAACTGTGCACATGAATTTAGTAGAAGTGCTGCACGTGGTTGGGGCCCATAAATTACTTTTTCACGCCAAATAAACTGATGATCTTTTGTATTACACAGTCTCTGTTGTGTGTATTCACAGACCTCTCTATTTTCTCTCCTCTCACACTGTTCTCAGTACATTGCTCAGTCTGTTTAGTGTGATGTCACAGATCTCTATACTGCTTATTTGTTTTCAGTACTTTCCTTTTTACTCACACCTCTCTTTGGCTCACTCCTTATCTTCTTCTCTTCTTACACTTACTTCACTTTAATCTGCTTATATATCACTTTGTCCCATTTTCATTCTGTCCCTATTTTTCTCTCTCAGTCTATGCAGACACAGGGATCTCTCTCCCTCAGAAGTCTAGAACTTTCCTCTTCCCACTGCCTTCTGGGAGTTCACAGTTATTACCAAAGTTAGTGGACTTGTTGCTATGCCACACACTCCTCCTTCCTGTTACTCCCGGCAACCACCAACCACTCCCAACTGTCACTTCTCCCTCAAGAAAATATATATATATTTTTATTTTTTTAAAATCTTTATAAACACTTTTAACAATTAACAAATTAAATTAACAAATTAAAAACATATAGATACACCCCAGGGTACTCAGATTTTGGAGCAGCACACATAGCTTACAGATTTACATTGTTTTAGTCTGGGGTTTAAACCTGTGGCTCGAGACAGAAAAATAGATCTCCATGACATTTTGGTAGGTCCTCCAGCTTCCTATTAATAAATGGAGATTATTCTTGTAATCTCCATTTTGCCATTGCCAACTCAATGCAAACAGAGATAATTTTTTAAATGTTTGGATCTGTTTGTTTTTTTTTTTTCCACAAAATCAATTACTTTTTCTATGCATTTTGCTGTGTTGCCAGAGCCTAGAGCCTTTTACTTTCTTTTTTTTTTATCGTTGTTGACCATGTGTAAAAAGATGACAGCTATAACAAAGTTGTAGCCAGTAATCAATTTAGAATCTTCAGTAAATTCACAACTTCAAGATGTTTGAAAGCAGCCAGCATAACGGTGAATGGGCTCTGTAATACGGTGTTATTGAGCACCAGAAATTCTGTTCTCAAAATTCATAAGTCATTGCAATCTTTTTTTAAATTGTGGTTTACTTCGATTGCGAGGTCTCAACTATCCACTTCTTAGCAGCCATCTATAATATCTGTGGGAGCAGTAGGCGGCACAAGACAGCAAGATAAAGCTAGGAAGGGAACTTAAAAGTTACATTTTGGATTCTTGTAGTGTCAGTGTATTCAGCAGGCTCAGCTTTGTTTGAAAAATAACAGTGTACTTGCCATCTTGATTCTGCACAAACTATCAATTTCCAAAATGATTCGACAAACTTGAAAAGCATTATTTTTAAAGTTATCATTTTTGCTAAGTGCAATTTTAGGGAATGTTCTGCTTTACTTTTTCCCTATGTCTAATACTTTAAGCAGTGATGGTTGGCATCGATATTTGTGGATAGTTTTGATTTTTCCCTTAGAATTATCATACGCATTAATAACAATAACTGAAGCTTATACAATTGTCATCAGATGCAGTTTTAGTTCCAGAATGATCAAGATGTACAGTACATTATCATCACCCTCAGCAAGGACAACAACAATAGATTTTGAAACTGCCACCTGGATTGTCAGGTCTTGCTTGTTTCCATGTTTTGTTCCCTGAAGACCATAACTCTACCTTTGTGCATATACTAAGCATTTGACTTTTGCTATGTTATTCTCGTCTCTCTAAAAAAATGTCCAAACATTAGATTTTTTGGCTTGCAATAGAGACTGGTCTTTTACATAATATATGTGTGACTGGATCACTTATAAATAACTTATAGCATGAATTTATTTAAAAGAAATAGCGCAGGGCGCTTATTTATATTGCAATGTACTGATTTTACTATATCGTGTGGCACTTTGTAGAGGAATCTGAGATATTCATTTCTGATGCAATAAGCATTTGTTGAGCAAGTCTTTTGTGCATTTTGGTAGAGGAAATGTCTTATTTGGGGTTTGTAACTTTTGTTTGGGAATTCTCAAGTTAGCAAAAGAGTGGAGGAAATGTGTATTCTTCAACTGTCCGAAGAAAGGCCCCATATTAATCTCATGTTAATTAGACCTTTTGATGTGTGAGTATCACAACTTACCTGTTCCACACTCCTGTGTTGCTGATTTCCTCTCCTTCTGTGTAGAACTTAGCACTTCCTGGTTCGGGAAGTCACGTGATCGTGGCTGGGAGGTGGCATATAGCAGAGGTCAGGGGTACCAGCCCAGGTGTACCAGCAAGGGGGTACCCTAGCAGTGACAGTTACCCAGAAGGAACCAGGTTCTGGATGCCAGTAAGGAGCCCAGTGGTGGCAGCATTTGTAAGCTCCTCCTCCTGCGGTTAGAGTGCACATTTGGGATAACTAAAAGGAATGGTGGCAAAGTAAGCCCAGTTAGTTCCCAGCAACAACAGACAGGGTGGCATAGGCGGTCCATCCAGCCACAATATGACTTTTATTTCTTGAACTTACAAAAATGAGATTTTTTTTTATGTAGGTGATCGAGAAATAGTAGCATGGCACTCTGGTATTGCATTTTCTTATTTAGCTTATGATAAATTATACTGTCCTTCACAGTATAATATTTTGCAGGGAGATGGACTGGGGGAGTTGTGCTTGTCAGGTGCAGTTGGTTGGGCAAGCAATATGTTTTTACGCTTCATCGTGACTGCTAAATGGTAGCTGTATCTTGCGTGTGTAGTGCCGGCGGACATGATGGCCCGCACACGTGCGCTAATGTCAGGGATTGATAAAGCTCTGCTCACAGTGACATCAATGAGACCAAGGGAGCGAGGGAAAGGTGACAGGTGAGAGGGAAGACTGGAAACTGGCAGTTGTAGTGTAGTGGTTGGCCTGGAAAAAGGAGGCCAGAGAAAAAGGGGTCTGGAAGTGAGAAGCAGAGGAAGAAAGTGACAAGTAAGAGAATGGACAGGAGGCAAAAGTGATAAGTTAGAATGGAGAAGAGAGAGACAAGAGGAGACTGACAGAGCGACATACACAGCAGCAGGCTGAAATTTAACCAACAGAGTGGGAAAAAGAAATCAGGTTTCCAGAAATAAGACAACCTATATTATTAAAGCTGACAAGCAAGATATAATACCTGTACCCCGATCCTGAATAGGCTGCCTGAAACTAGACCTGAAGCAATATATTGATAAGTACCCTTTAGTTCATCATCATCACCATTTATTTATATAGCGCCACTAATTCCGCAGCGCTGTACAGAGAACTCATTCACATAAGTCCTTGCCCCATTGGGGCTTACAATCTAAATTCCATAATATAGACACACACTCACACAAAGGCAGACAGAGAGGGAGACAGACAAACAGCGAGGGAGAGACTAGGGTCAATTTTGATAGCAGCCAATTGCTTCAGTATGTTCAGTATGTATATATTGCTACAAGTATGTTTTTGGAGTGTGGAAGGAAACCGGAGCACCCAGAGGAAACCCATGCAAACACAGGGAGAACATACAAACTGCACACAGATAAGGCCATGGTTGGGAATTGAACTCATGACCCCAGTGCTGTAAGGCAGAAGTGCTAGCCACTAGGCCACTGTGCTGCCGGTTCCAGAATGATCAAGATGTACAGTACATTATCATTAGTTTTAGTATACTTCCTGTTTTACTATAAAGACTGAGAAAAATGTACATATTAGTTTAGTTAGTCAGGGACCAGGTGAGAAGTCCTGAAGATTAATAATATCTACCCTTGTTCCGGGACTGAGCTACATTTTAAAGAGTAAGTTTAGGAATAGTTAGCTAAGCTTATGGACTGAGTCATATAGGAAATTGGTTATAAGAGTTCGATATTGTTATGAAAACCACTCAAGAGAGGCTGGAGTTCTGTTACATGTGACAAGCATCTGAGAAATCTTTGTTTATTACTATTTTATTATTACTTGCTGGAGGGATCTCTACCATAGGAGCAGTTACCATTTTATTTCTACTGAGAACTCATATTATATTACTGAAAGTAACAAACTGAGCATGTAGATATTAATACCAAATACACATTATGATGTGTGCTGCATATTGTTATATATTGGACAGTCATATTTATATGTGAAAGTTATATTGGTTTCAACTGCCATGTTTTTACATGTCCCTGTTTAGTGTGAACTGTTTGCTAGAATAATGTTAAGATGCAGAGGTATCTCTGAAGCTAGTCATTAGGATAAGAACTGTGTGTTATTATATAATAAGCTAAAGGTTAATCTGTTGTTTAGTTTACCTGTGAGCCGATATACTGTTTTAAATATACATTTATTATGTAAACTTACTAAAAAAGAAACTAGCCTGGGGAACCACTCTAGAAATAAACCTGCCGGTGGTTTCTAACGCTAGCTACAGAATGTTTTGTGTTTCTGCTTTCGAGCCTGGGTTTGAGAGTAAGGTGGCGGAGGGTTGCTTGGTCTCCCTCTGGTGTCACTGAACCAGGGCATTACCCTGTGAAGAGCTTATTGTCTGAAGACTAAGGTGGAGGCACTGCGCACCGAGAGTAAAGATGAACTAGTGGGCCAGGAACCGAAACACACCCAATCCCATACACGCCTTAATCCTATGGGAAAGGGGGTGTTACATGTGACTATTTCTTCGTCACAATCACTGCTTGATACAACTCCAAGAAGTTTCTGAAAATCAGTGGTCTATTGTCATTTCATTTGTGCAGCTATGTTACCAGACTCTGCAAACACATATTGCTTTAAAATGCTTTGTATTGCTCACAACTGACAAATGTTTGCCTTAAATTATTTTATTTTTCGATTTCTAAAAAAGTTGGATGAGTATGTATAAGCACTACTTTTCTGCATGAGTGTTGCCTTTTTCTTGTACAGGCTTATTGTTTGGGCCTGACCACCTATGAGCATGGGGTCAAAGTAAATGTTTATCATTTATCTGTAAATGATGATCATCATCATCATCATCCCTCTAAAGATGATTATGATAGGAGTGATACTATATCATCATGCTCTTCTTCAAACTAAACCTCTCAAATTTAAGATTTCCCAAATTGGCAGAGTGTACATGCACCATAGCAATGTGTGGTACACGCATGAAAAGGGGGCATGGTCACACTACACAGGGGTGTGTCTCCTACAAACACACACTTTCTAGGCCATGCCTGATGTTTTTTAGGGACAGCATTGAAGGGGCACACATTTGCATGTTACACCTCCCAGCTGTTCTGGGATTAGGACAAAAGTCCTGATACTCATTTTGGTAGGCAGGCCTTTTAAATCAGGAGTGTCCTGGGTAAATCAGAACATTTGGGAGGTATCCTCAAACTGATAGCAGAAAAAGCATTGCAACAGTATTTGTACCACCTTGTTAAACTCAACTCAGGAACATGGCGTCATGAGTATATGGGTGTGACTGGAAGCATCTGTTCAAGGGTAGACATATTGGGGAGTTACATGGGTGTATTATGAAAGCAATACCTTTAAGATAATGATTACATATTTGGTCTCATCTAGAGAGAAACTATGTTATTAATAAATGTAGTTGTCATAATGATTGCTTTACTATCACAGAGATAGAGTAAAATCAATAGCATGCCACCCAGGGCTAGGGTAAAATCAATAGCATGCCAAGCGGGGCTAGGGTAAAATCAATAGCATGCCACCCAGGGCTAGGGTAAAATCAATAGCATGCCACCCAGGGCTAGGGTAAAATCAATAGCATGCCACCCAGGGCTAGGGTAAAATCAATAGCATGCTACCCAGTGGCATGCTTATTAGAATAAAAAAATGTCCATGATATGGCCATTTTTACGAAGCATCAGTAACTTCTCTTAGAGCAGAGTAATTCTTCTGTATAGTATATTGTTTTAAAAAAAATATAATAACTTTATGTACTATATAAAGACTATGGGGTAAATGTATCAAGCTGAGAGTTTTCCGGCGGGTTTGAAAAACCAATCAGATTCTAGCTATCATTTATTTAGTACATTCTACAAAATGACAGCTAGAATCTGATTGGTTGCTATAGGCAACATCTCCACTTTTCAAACACGCCGGAAAACTCTCAGCTTGATACATTTACCTCTATAAGTGATAATTTCTGTATGCAAAAGTGCCCAGTGTCAATGGACTGCAATTCCTATATATGATATTGAACATCAGCAAGCATTAGACTGATATAACTGTTACTGCAGTTCCACTTTTATCAAATTAGGGATGGTTTAACTCGAAGTAACTGTTTCTGTGTATACCTAAGTATATTGTGACAATGGAAGTGAAGTGAAGGCAGAAATACAGTTCCCTAGTATTAAATAATTGTTAAAAATAGACAAATAAAATTATAAGACCAATGGCTGAAATCAGTGGTGCAGTAATGTACATACTCTCAATACAATAAATGAACTGATTATTGCTCTTTACTTTTACATTGTTTTAATCTGCAAGAAGAGGCCAGCATCTAAATGTCTTGTCCTTGCCATGTAATTATGTATTTTATTTATTACGAGTTTATAAGATTTTATTAAGTGATACCAACACATTAAGCATTTCTTATAATCCATCCAGAGCTGAGCCACGTAACACATATTTATTCTTAGCAAAGAGCTGACACAAGTGATTTCCGAGACAACTGGGATATTAAGTGTTTCTGCTGTATAGAATTTTAAATCCGTTTTAAATTGTCCCTTTGTCATTCTGGGGATATATTTTGTTTAAAAATGTTGGCTGTTGTAGGAAAATTTATTCAAGATGATTTTATTTTTACTCTATTGGGTTAGTAAGAAAGCATTTTAGACACCTACTTAGGCTTATATTGCTGGACAGATGTCTACTGAAAACTAAATTGAGTAAATAAAGAATAGTCCTGAAGAGTGACATAATAAAACCACAGTTACAACACAGTAGCTGACATCACACTATGGCTACTGTCACAGAGAGGAGACAGGTACGACAGTAAGTAGGCATAAGTTGTAATTGCTTTACCTGTAGATTTAATTGAACACTTAACTGGCTACTGATCGGCCATTCAAATTTTGCCACTAACTGAACAGTAGCAAAAGTAATCAGTTACCCTTCCTGATTATATATTAATAAATCTCTTTCAACCTACACTAACTCAGAGAGACCCCTAACACACACTGTCTACTCACCCATGCCCAGATGTCCTGGTATACTGACTTTAAATTTGTTCTAGGAGCTACAAGTTAATTATTTTTAGATAGATGTGACAGATCGCATCCACCTAAAATGTAGTCCAGTTTCATAATAAAGAAATGATTGTTTTTAATGTTTTTTAAAGTTCATTAAATAAATGTTACCAATATTTCCATTTTTAGAAGTACAGTGGATCTGCCCTGCCATGCTACCATCACAGCATACGGTCTGTACTTGGAACCAACTCGATTTCTGCTCAGGGCCCCATTTTGTTAGTAAGGTTGTTGTATTTTTTTGTTCTAGCTTTAGTTGATTTCATGTTTTGGAGTCTATTTATGATCCATTAAAACTTTTCAGCCAGGACAGCAACTCTTGTTACGATGAATAGTCTATAGAAAAGTGATCGTAATCGCAATGACTTAACATTCTGCTTCTGACCTGGTCTTTTCCTAAGGCTACACATGCTCAGAATACAATTTTTACAATAAGGTGGAGGGGAGGAACCCAAAGTCTGTTATGGTGGGATCCGAAGATCCCTCTTTTGTGTGCTGTCTCCCCATAGGATAGAAGGGCTTACGTTTTGTCATGTAAGAGGTAGGTAATTGTTTTCATGCGTGCAATGAGCCTGATATAGGATTTAATGGAGGAAACATGGGCTGTGTTCCCTTTCTTCCAGAATTTTACAATTATGCATTTGGCAGCGGCCAAAATGGAGGGTAACTTTGCTGATTGTTTATCTATGTCCTGTAGCAGGTGGCATAGAAGAAAGGTAATAATGGATAGGCAAACTCTTAGTGGTTTGTTATTTTATATGATCTTAAAAAAGCAAAATAGTTAGTCCCACAGTCATTTGGGATGATTTTATCTCTAAAGAAAATCTTATTTAGGCCTCTCAATCGTGTCAGCACATCAGTAAAGTGTTTCATTTGGCAATCCAGACTCAAGCATAGTAGACAAAGACATACTTAATACAAGCAGCAGGTAGAGTTTTGCCATAAATACACTGAGGATCATGTGGAACCCCCAGTATACACATTGAGCCTCATTTAGAGTTATGTTTACACTGTAGTTTAGAATTGATCTAGGACACACCCCCTCGTAACTCTAAATCTGTACATACATTTTAAATTTGCCCTAGCTTTGCCAAAGTGCACATTTGCTGCCTTTTTGCTGCTTTGCTTCTAACTCTAAGTGAGGACCATTATATTTAATTACAATAATTATTTAAGGGCTTAGAATGGAATAGCTTTATATTAAACATCATTCTCAGATTCAGGCTATATGAGTCAAAATAGAATCAAAATAAAATGTAACTGTACAATTTTCTCATGTTAACATGTCTACTATAATATAAATATATATTTTTATTAGTTTGATTGGATTTCTGTAGTAATTAGTATAAAGAGGAAAAAACATTTTTCATTTTATTAGGAAACTGAGTAAATCAACTCAACACTGTGCGACAAAAAAAAGCGTCAAGGATAGAAAATAAAAGAGTTTTAACTTCACCAGGAAGCTGGGGAAAAACATCTATCAAACGGTTTTCTCTTTAGTTCAGGAACTCCTAAATAAACAAGCCGGATCTTGACCCATCATATGCCTCTGCACTGTATTTTATGAGATGACTTATAAAATCAACTGAAGCGACAAATCATTGTTAGCAAATAAAGACTTGGACCAGTGTTCCAGTAAAATCACCTGATTGCTCTGGAGACCTGCTCTATCCCAGAAGCAGTTACAGAGCCAGGAATGCTTCATCGCCTTCAAGCAATAACCATTTACATTAGTCTTGAGCTACCTGTATTCCCAGAGATGCTGAATACAGAGAAATTTCCATACTACCAATACCATTAACTTACGTCAAGATGTTCGTGGCTGTCGCAGTGTGTGTGTTTGCACATACATCATATCACTAATAATACAGGTATGGGATCTATTATCTTGAATTCCTGGGAATTAAGGCTTTCCAGACAAGGGCGTTTTCTGTAATTTGGAGCACCATGCCTAAAACATACTACATTACATTTAAAGATGACCTCTGTCTTTCCATAGAGTGCCCTGGTAGTCTTCTCCTCGGTCAGTTGTTTCACAGTGCTGGTCACAGTCACTCGTGGAGGAGGTTCTCAGTGAATGTTTTCCATTTGTTTTATCTGAACTGTTTTACTTAAATTTGGTTAGATCCTGGATGAACGGTGCGGTGGGAGGACGGAAGACGCAGCGATTCGCGTAATTTTGGCCCCACTTCCGCGACAAGATGACGCGATTCACCATGAATCGCGTCTTTGAGGCCCGTTGAGGACAGGATGCGGTGGAGTTGTCTGCTCTTCGGGGACATCCTGGGGAGTAGGGAAGTATGACTTTAATATTGTATTAAAGCAACGCCTCCCTTCCTGATAAGAATACTGAATTGGAGCTATGCCAACAGTACAGCATTTACTGCCATGGCCCTCATTTAGTCTTACATTGGCCCTGATATCCAGGGACACGTTGCATTACATGTGGGGCACTTTAGACATATATCATCATCATCATTTATTTATATAGCGCCATGCAGATTCCGTAGTGCTTTACACTTCACAGTCCAACATAGTCAGGACTATGGACATTGTCCAAATGTAACTTTATTGCATTTTAAACAGCAGCACGTTGACCAAGAACAAATATTGAGAACCAATTTCAGAAGCAAAGTACAGTTGGCCAAAATACAGTTATGATCAAGGAAAAAGCAAAGCAACATTCCCATATTACCTGGGACTATCTATGGAAATTAGGGAGACCAGCTATTGGCTACAGTTACTGCGATGTGTCAGTAAATAAAGGTCAGATGTCATGAGACAATTTGTTTTAGTAAAACTGCTACTGAAAGATGGATGTAAAGACATATTTTCATATAAATATATGCATGCTTAGACAGTTTTAAAGTTTTCTGTCTTCTGTTGCATATTATGGGATTACAACAAATTTAAAGTTGATTTAAATTTGAAAATATAAACTGTATTGTCTAATGTTTTCTTGACTGTTAGAACACTTTGGTTAATCAGAAGATGATTCAGACGTTGCTGCCATATTTTTATGAAAGACCAGCCCAGATTCTGAGTCAGTGACTTTAATCAATAACTAAACTACAGCTCTGCGGTTATTGACCTCACCATTTGTCTACAAATAATGTTCTCTGTATGTATGCTGCAAAAAATGTTCTTTAATGTGCTTTACTTGTCTGCCTGTCACATTATGCAGTTTGTTTCCATTATCATAGACTTGTCCAGGTTCAGAATGTAAATGATAGTAACACTCACTGTGAGAAAGGTCTACATGACACCTCCTGCTCAGCAAAAAGGTAGGATTGCAAAATATATAAGGAAAGATGCCTTAAGTATGGAATTCAAACCAAGTGTTTTACTTTTTTTGGAGTTTAGTTCAGATTTGTGTTTATTATCTAGTGGGATTTTGGTATTGTGGCTTTTGAAACTTATACTTTTGGTGCACAAAACTTAAATGCTAACTGAACGTGTAAGTGATATCAAATGATGTTCTGCTCTGCTTTGCTAGAAACTAGAAGCGGACATGTTCACTTGCCGATACCAAATCCGGAATTCTAGGAAAAGGACTACATGCATATTTTACTTTGTTTCCTGCACTGGAAATCTTTCCTCTAAAGGGTCCAAGACTCATGTTACAATTACTACCTAGACGGGGTTTCTCCAGAGTTTTACAAGTGTGTTCTGTAACTCTATCCCGGAGCACATACTTTAACAGATGTGACTCATAATTGTTAGATAATAATTGCAGGTATTAAATGCTGTTTATTTAACATGTATACACATAGATGTGTTGGTATTTGTAGCTGTGTTAGTACTTTTCAGAAACAATTATTTGCATCTTAACAAATATAATAGTAGTTATTGCTGGAATGACCATCAAATTAAAATTGGCAAGCTAGATATTTACCCAGGGACCACCAGCATAGACGGGGCATTGAAATGTGCCAATCAATAAGATTTTATGCTATTTCTCTGACAATAACATTGTAATTAAGCACGCAGCAGTGATTGTACATCAACATTTTTTCCCTTAGTGTGATTAAAAACTGACACAGGATAAGTTTGAACACTGTACCTGCTGAGGCTGGCACCAGTCTTACGCATAAAAGGTTAAAATAATCATTTGTACATTTATAACTATGAGGCTATCCTTTCTTTGTGGAAAGACAGATTAATGCTGGCCACACATGCTGTGATATTGCCTGTCTTATCACAGTTATTTATACAGCAGGGGGCCCATGTGTGTTGTCAGCTTCCAACAAGGTGTGTCCAGCTTAAGGGTTAATACTCAGTGGTCAGTCAGAGCATGTGTGTGTGGTCATCTTCTGTCCACATGACCCCCAGCAATTCATAAGTGTTGCGGCTGATCAGCAAATGAATGGATCTCTACCATTCTTACCTACTTTTGGGACGTTCTTTCCGGGAGATGGGCGTGACTTGAGGGCGGGAGGTGGAAGGGCGCGACCAATCGTGTCATTCCCCCCTCCAGCGACGGAAATGCCATTTTGTCGTGGGGGCTGGGGCCAAAATGACGCAAATGCCCGCGAACCGCGTCATTTTGGGAAGACAGCAGCAGGATGCGGGAGACTTGCCAGCTCTCCCGGGAGTCCGTGAGACCAATCCCGGACATTTTGGGAGAGTTGGCAAGTATGATCTCTACCAATGCTAATGTTTTATCATTATTGGTACAAACAGGATACATGAGTATTTTCATCATGATTGGATTGAAGCATGTGTTATTTAGGGGTCTATGTATCAAGCTTTGGGACCCCTAAAATCATGCAGAAACGGCTGGTTCTGCGTCATTTATGTATCCATAGGTTGTAAGCTTGCGAGCAGGGCCTTCTCACCTCTTTGTCTGTTGTACCCAGTTTCTTTATTAGTTTACTATATTTGTCCCCAATTGTAAAGCGCTACGGAATATGTTGGCGCTATATAAATAAATGATGATGATGATCCTGTGTATGCATCAACTGCCTATCGCAGAAATGTCCTCCGTTAAGGCAATTACCGCTCTGTATGTGGACTGCGATCCTCATCAATTCAACAAGCTCTGAAAACATAAACTTTTTGGAGTTTTGCCCCGTTAGCTACAGCCATCCACAGGTGGCGCTAGAACCAGAAATCAATGAGTCAGAGGAGAGTGCAGTATAGAGGGATCTTTGCAGATTTCTCCGCTGTCAGCCTGCACGCTCTTTATCTCCTTCCTGCTCTCCTAGCAACAGCTAGCAGGACAGAAATGTATTTAGTTATATTTTTATTATTTATATTTATTTTTATATTTATTCATATATTTTTATATTAATTTGCCCGGACCTGAACTGCGTGCGTCTTTCCTATAGCACCAGCCTCGGACTGGCCTGCCGGACTAACCACTGGTAGGCCCCGCCGGATGAAGCCACGCCCCCTCCGTTGTTAGGGCGGAGCTTACCGAACAGCCTGTTCCTGACGCCGCACTGCAGACACATGTGTAGAGCCTCACTATTTAACAGTATGCATGCATCGTTTGTGCTAGTACTTCCACGCTAAAAACAACCTCCAACACATAGACTGCATTCAGTGACATAGACCAATACCCTGCTCTCCTCCCCTACACACAGTCACTTTCTGCCTCCTCTCCCAGCAGTCTGCACTAATCACACACTACCCCAGTGCATACGCATCCTGCAAAAGAGGTTCACAAGAAACATCCATCCTGTCCCACTGCACACACATCCTGTCCTAGTGGGCACACATGCTCACACATCCACTTAGGGTAACCACACCACCGCGCAGGTGCAGAGAGCGCGGTAGTGTGTTTTTCCACTTTGCGCAGGAGTTCCTGTCCGCCCAGAGGAGCAGGAAGAAAGGACGCTGGCCGGAGATAGATTGAAAGAACAGCATCTTTCTTCAAAGTTTTCCGCAGCCCACTACACCGGTAAGACTGCTCTGTAAAATGTTCAGAACAAACCTGGAACCCGTCATTAGTTTTCCCCTCAAATATTTTTCCCCTCATTTTTTTTCTACATACATATGATTTTAAATGTTGTTTTCACTTACTTTGCTTTCATGTCCATTTCTTGCCTAACCTCCCACCCAAAAATTTCAATAAATCCTGTGTGCTCTCTCCCCCTTACTGAACCCCAGGTGTATGACATCACCACGCTCATCAAACCCAGCTCCTATTTTTTCGCCATATTCCCCTCACACCCACTTTCTTCTATCAGTGTATTATCTCCCAATGCCTAACCACCCAGAATGAAATCTCCAGCACTATGAGACCATACCCATTCATTAACTCTGTGTGCACTTTATCCTATAGCACCCTTATATCTATCCTGTAACCCTTATAACCCCATATGTATACTATCCCTCATTTCATGCCCAACACCCCAGGATAAAGTCTCCACCACTCCATAATGTCCCCTCCCCTTCATCAACAGTGTGTGCAGAGCATTGTATGCCGTATCCCTCAGCTGTGACCCTTACACCCCCAGTTTACGCTAAAGGTCTACTTACATGACCCCTCTCATTCAGTAATCTAGTGTGCAAAGCATCACACACTTTATCACTCAGCCACCCTCATACTTTCCTGTACCCCTTTAACCCCGATTTACCTATCAGTATACTTTAACCCCCCCTCATTTCATTTTATCTATAGGTATACTTTTATTTTACCCCCCAGAATAAAATCACTACCACTACTATATGCCCCCCTCCCCTTCAATAACACAGTGTGCAAAACATAGTACACCTTGTCCCATACACCTATTTTCCTCTCCAAGTGTCCTTTACACCCCATATTTTCTGTATGAAAATCTACACCACTCCTATGTGCCCTCTCCCCTTCATTAACACTGTGTGAGCAGAGCATCACACACCTTATCCCTCAGCACCCCTCATTTCATGCCTATCCACCTCCCTGAGGAAGAGATGACCCCTCTCTCAACCCTGTGTGCAGATCTGCCCATCTGTGAACAACCCCAGCCCCCCCCCCCATATAATTTCATGCCTAACCAGAGCCAGAATGAAATGATCATGGCTCCTAGGTCCCCCTCACCTCTTTTATTATCCATGTATGTGCCTTCACCCACCAGGATGAACTCTCCATTCCTCCATTGTGCCCCCTATTCATTAACCCTGTGTGCGCTGTGGGTAACAATAATAATACTACCGTCCCGTTCCCTGAGCGTGACCCAGCCAATATCTCACCCGTTGCTATGGCAGCCGGTCACCCGGGATCGACCCAGCCCAGCGCTTACTTCTTATATACTACGCTTTATATACTACCCTATGGTGCTAGCTGTCCTTCGTGGGCTGACCACTTCCCCTCTAGTGTTTGGTCTCGCCTCTATGATGGCTGACCACGCCCCCTCTGGTGGGCCCCTAGAGGTGCAGTCCACCGGTGGGCCCTTCATGCCCCAGTCCGACACTGTATAGCACCCTCCAATCAGTGTACTTTAGCCCTTGCTAAGCATGAGTATTACAAAATTAACATCAGGGACAACCTATACAGCTCTTCATTCTGCGTTAGGCTGTCGAAAAAGAAATAGACGGATCACAGAGGAGAAGGCATTAGGCGATAGGCAGTGATACATTTTGAAAATTAGTTTGGCACATTGGCCACCAATGATGAATAAACCCCTTACTTTTTTTTTACATATCATTTTGTTTCGTACAATTAGGACACATGTTGTCAATGTTTCTCACTTGTTCAGATTATTATTGTTATATAAGTATTTACACCTTTTGCTAGGATACACAAAAATACATGACGGTGTAATCAGTTGTCTTCAAAGGTCACACAATTTATTGACTGGAGTCCACATTGTAAGACAAATTATGTTCCAGCAGAACAATAATCCAAAGCATACAGCGAAAGTCACATTAGAGTGCCTTAAATACATAAAAATCAATGTCCTAGAATTGCTCACTTGAAGCACATATCTCAGTCCCAAATGAAAAGTTGTGGAATGATTTCAATGATCTGAAAATTGCTGTTCACCAACAGCCTCCATCCAAAATCTGAGCCTTATTGCAAAAAAGTATTCATTAAAATTGCTGTGCCCAGATGTTCAAAGCTGGTAGAGACATATCCAAATCCTCTCAGCTTTAATTGCATTTCAAGGTTCTTCTACCAAATATTAAAACAAGGGGGAAGTGATGAATACTTATATAATCAAATATTGTCTGTTTTTATTTGTAATTGAGAAAACAGTTTAGTGTTTTTATATGTAACGCTCCCTCTAGCAGTGTTATTCACACCTCCCACTGACTGAATATGTGGCCCGGCAATAGGACCCAGAGGTGACACACCAGGAAGTAAATGTATCAAATAACAATTTTTGCAAATTGACGATATCCTACGACTTTGCATGGTAATTTTAAAGCGCAATAAATTAAAGGCTAGTTTTGCCTTTAAAGCTATTGCCGCTTTAAATTTACCATGCAAGGTCACTGGATATCGTCGATTTGCAAAAATTGCTATTTGATACATTTACCCCCAGGAATGGTAACTTAGCAGGATGAGGCTGGTATGAGCCAATCAAAACATCTGTGGGGAGAAAGTGACGGCCAGAGACCCAGGATAGAGGGGAGGAGGTCCTAGGATCCTCCGACTATCTCATACCTCTACTTCTCCTACTGGTTTCATTGTAAAACTATCAATTTCATTCACTTACATTCAGAGGGAACTAGCGAGCTGTGAGTCCCGCTGCAGGAAGGCAAGGAGGAGGGAACCGTCGCCCCTGACCCTTTGAATCAGCCATTATCTCCATGTCCCTCGGTGTATGGCACCTACTGCACCAGTGGTAGTTCCGACACTGCTTACACTATCCATACCGCCACTTCTAGATTCCCACTTCATCCACTAGAGCTTGCCATATGCAGGGGCGGGCTGGCCCGGGGGGCAGGGGGGCATCGGCCCCCCGGGCCGCTCGGTCAGGCCGCTATTAGGGCCGGGGGTAGGCCGGCCGCCCCCCAGCTGCAAAATACTATGCTTTCCCCCGCGGCCGCATCTGATGACATCAGATGCGGCCGTGTCAGCGCACAGGCGGCCGCATCACATGACAGGGGATGCGGCCGCGTCATCAATGACGCGGCCGCATCCCTTTTCATGTGATGCAGCCGCCTGTGGGCCCCCCAGCCACGCCTCTCCCAGCCCGTGCCTGGCCATATGTAACTGTTTATTGAACATCACTAACCTACAGACATAAGTGCAGACACATAGTCACAGGAATCTTTTATGTTCAACTCTAAATCAGCCCCCCCTAGTAGGATATATACCTATATTCTGTACGGAACCATACACTTTTCTTACATATTCCAAAATGGAACTAAGAATAAATCCATTGTTTACTCTATGTAACCACACCTGACTTTGCTGAATAACACAGCCTTACCAACATGTTTTCAAGGTTACGCAGAGTGCTTTGGAAGAGAGCTCAGCTTTCCACTTCAGGGTTTTTTACTGCCAGTTATCACCTGCCTTGTCTGGTTTTCAGATCATGGCTTGTGTGGATTTGAAAACCAAAACACAGGAAAACTGTGCAGTCTGAGGCTGAAAAGGAAACTGTCATTGACAGCACTTGGGATGTCTTCAAAGTGCTGTGAAATCCTTAACCCATTCATTTCCAGGGATGTTAATCTTAATGGCTACATCTTTGTGATGTATGAGTTTTAACAGGGAAAACCTATGAAAGGCTATATGAAAATGTAATATACATAAAGCATAGCAATATATTGGAATATGTTTCCCTCATGGATTTTATGTAGGATACAGCAAACAGAATAGGAGTGATATGAAATATTTCATGGCAGTGACCACTGTTAGTTTTTTTCACAATTGATGGAACTCCTGAAATATGCTCAGCTACTTCCCCTGATTATATTACAGCAAATATGGATATTTTACTGTTTTATGTCATTTTTCCTAATGCTTGGCACATCCATACTTGCCTACTTTTGAAGGCAGCTGTCTGGGAGGGGGGTCCATTGAGGGGGCGTGGCCATGCATGGTGCGTTGTTAGGCTCTGCCCCCTGACAATTGTAGACAATTTTAGCCAATCTCAGCAGGGGCGGGGCCACGGTGCCACATTTAGCCCTGCCTCCACCATTTTCAACAACGGCAACAGCTGGATCCGGGATTTTTGCCTGCTCTCTCGGGAGTCCGGGAGAACTCCCAAAAATTCGGGAGTCTCCCAGACATTCCGGGAGAGTAGGCAACTATGGGCACATCTGTGGACATGCCCATAGCGTAGAAGTAATGGTGGATAAATATGTAGCCATAAATTTGTGTGTGACCATATAACACACAAACTGCTTCAGTAGTGCTGCAGAGGGCGTTGCTGCAAGACAGTTTTGTTCCTGTCAGTCTTTGTCACAAGCTTTCTTAAATAATAATATTATTTTTATTCTAAATGTATATTTATATTATATTATGATGAGTCAGACAGGACATTGATGGGTCAGCGCTACTGCCAGTATTATTAAGGTGCACATACATGGACTGATACACACGTGGCCATATTTGAAAGATCCGATCATTTGGTGCTGGAGTCAAACTGCTGGATGCACTGTGACACCATTAGTGTGGTCTGATGAGACTTCATACACGGTCAGATGCAGTCATTGTCTGACAAAGATTCACTATTCATGCAAGTTAACATCTGATAGATTCTGATTTGTTTTCAATTAGGTCTAAAATGGCCTAATTGGTCATCAAAATCACAGCGTGTATGGGCATCATTACATTAGGTGTCATCTGGATGGGTCTAAATGCAGAGGTCCATGGCCTGATAATAGTGGTATGTGTCAGAAACCTGATCCGCTCAACTGGTTTAATCCAGACTTCACAGTAATGTGATTAGTGGAAAAAGAAGTATGCATCATTTCTGCATTAAGAACACAGAGCTCATTTGAATGCCATGTCTATGACAGTGCACACTGAAGTGTACAGCCCTGACATTAGAGGTGATATGCTAACTGCAAAATGTACATATATTTTTTTAATGTACAGGTGCGCCAAATAGTTCACCTAGCACATATGTAGGTGTCTGCCCTCCTAAATAACTCTGCAAAATGTCACTTCAGAGTCCAGCCTATCATCCCTATAGGGCCACTACCTTAAAGCTGTGCTAGCGCCTAGGAATATATTGAAGTATAGCACCTCTTCCCCATAACCGAAGTCCTGTAGCCTCATACAGCCATTTTTTCTGAAGCTCTGTCAGTTCTATAAGACAAAACCGGCAAAGCCATAAAGCTCACCATCTTTAGATTGGAACGTCCAATCATGCCAAGTCTGGTGTCTGACCAAGGCTATGAGAGAAACAGTGGATCCCCGGGAAAAAATGTTGCACAGAACAACCCCAGGATGGTTTTGGGACATTGGGACTGTCATTATTGCGTGTCACTATTATACATCTTAATTGGTTAATTGCATGTGAATTTGAGAATATATAAAGCTCCTTACCTAAATCAAAGGCATAAGGCATCACATTAAAAGTATACAATGACAACTAATTATAGGCACCTCCCGAATGCCTGAAAAAAAAAATCATTTTGTCTATGTGGAAATGCAACTTTTATGTGCCCTCTTTAAATTTAGGAGTCTATTTACCAATCGGAGAAAACTCCTAGATGCGGCAAGAATGAGAGTATTCACTTGATTTAGGGAATCTCATTATTTATTAAAGCGCTCTAGCAGTGAAAGCTATAGCTTTTACCAGGGGCCTCCGGCGAAGCTTCCCAATGTATAGCATGGGAAAACCTATTTAACAGTGACAGCCAAAAAACTGCTTTATTATTAAAATAAAACATTTATTCTTTTTCTTAACCAAATCTGGAACTGGAAGCCCAAGTCTGGACCTCCAGCACAAGCCATTAAGCCAGCAATCCAGCTCACACATGTGCATAGTGACACCAGACTAGGCTGGTGAGTGGTAAGACTCCTCCCACCGCTACCAGTCAGTGTCGCCCGGGAGCTGAGTATCACTGATCATGCATATTTTTTTTTTTATATAAATTGACCGATTGGAGATTTTCTATCACTGAAATTAGCAGCCATAGAAAATTTTCTTAACGTCTTGATAAATTTACCCCTCAATTACAAATCTTATCCCATCAATTGATATTTCATTTTTTCAATTAGGAACAAGAGAAGGCATATGATTGCACCTACCCTAAATTTAACCAGATACGTCACAATCTGCCCAACAGAAAACTCTTAATTTTGCTCCTAGCACAAATTATTATTTGTGTTGAACACTCTTTGCCAATGTTTTACTGAATAATTGTATAAGAGTAAACTAGACACACTTCCTAGAAATAGGCAGTACTTTTTTTTTTTTTAAAATGGGAAGAGGGATAAAATGAATGAACAGTCCTGCTCCTGATGAATACTGGCATAAGTATTTAAGAATGACCTCTGACCTGACCCCTTGACTGTAGTAAGATCTTGAGTGCTCCTGAAAGCCACTCTAATAATGCAGTGTGTAGTATTATTTACATACATATCACTAGTGCGCTGTAATGATCCTGCCAAGATTCCCAAGCTCTTGGTTTTTTTCACAGGCTAATTGAATATCTGAGATAGGATCTTTGACTTGACAGTATCAAATGTGCATACTGTGAGATACAAGGGCAGCTGGCAAGCTGGTTTCTAAATTTTCTGTCTGGCAACTTCCGAAACCTGCACAGGGCATACTCAAGAGCTTGGCACTCCATCCAGGAGATGTAGTTAGGCCTTTCAAAGAAGCCAGTGCGTGGATACTGGGAGGTGAACAGGATGTTAACTAGTGTCGTTTTGGTTTCAATTTCACACTAAAGGTGTCCTGTGTTATCCCTTAGGCTGTGACATAACTGCAGTCATTTGAATTTCTATATGTTTTTTGTTGCAAATAAGCAGCTTTTTCAACACAGTTTATACCATGCGAGTTTTAGGATTTCTCTATCCTGAACCATAGGAGGAGGGACGGTTCAAATGAGGTTCTTGTGGTTGGAGCAAGACTGTATTGTGTCCTAGACGTTTTGCTTTACTGGTGACATATGATCATGTGAGACTCACAGTGATCTGAATGAAATAAAAGTTTATAGCAATCATTAGCAAAAATATTTTGAAGAGGTTACAATCATAACCCTTATTGTTTATGTAAGTTATTTATGTAACTTTTCTCAAATATAGGGTAGTGTGTGTGTGTGTGTGTGTGTGTGTATGTGTGTGTGTGTGTCTGTACATAACCAGAGAAAGGAAGTATTGCCAAAAGTTTAATCTAAATCAACATTCGATGTGAGCAAAATATTTAACAAAAAATAAAATTATATTATACCAATGGCTTTAATTAATTCACCCAACACAACATGGGATGTTCATTCATTCCTAGTTTTGGACTCAAATATTTGATCCTATTGTAAATAAACTGCAGTTTGCTAGAGTCTATTCAAAAGCCTGGAATATTTGAGGATTGCATATGTATTTTCAGTTTGTTTAAGATACTGTACACATGTATTGCAAGGTTATATGTATAGATATGTCTGTATGATATAGATATTGATAGGTAGATTGATGTAAACCAAGCATTTGCAGACATACCTAAACACATGCATCGTCTACTAAACTGCAAATATATTTTTTTCTAAATGTTTTTATTTGTATTTGTTTAAGTACAAGAACAAGATTTTGTGAAACCAGTTTCCTCTATGTTTATTCACGGTCACATTCACTAGGTGTTGTCAGCTTTATTTTGAGTAGATTCAAGCAATTCTAAGTGAGGATGGCATGGGATTATTCTGACACGATACAGGAATCCACTTTAATCTTCCCGTGTCCGTTACCAGGCTCATATCTCTTGCTCACAAAACAAGCAAACATAAAATAGAGCTATAAGGTTTCAGTGAGTTTACAAGAGGGCACACTTATCTGTGTAACTAACCATGTCATGTTAGGTGCCCTCTTAGGTTGACGAAAAATACAATTGCAACACAGGAGTGTCTAAAGGAAACTGTGTTCTTTGTGTTATGTGCATACAATAAATGTGTCTTATGGTGCTATCACAGTGATAGAAAACCTCACATCACTGCAATTTGTCATTACCTTTCTTTTGGTCAGCTGAGTGATACTCAGCTCCCCTGGATGGATAGCACCAGTAAATTTACTTTTACCACTATGCTAGCCAGTCCTCTGTGCATGCGTTACCTAACATCACCCATCACCTGACTTAGGATTCAGGTTCATCTTTCTATTAAAAAGTAAAAAAAACAATAGGTTAAAAAATAAAAATAATATTTTTTTTCAATTGAAACCCAATGATATATAGGCCCCTGAATATCACAATCATAATAGTCACATGTCATATTTCCCAAATGATCCTGAAATTCCCTTCCCTTCTACATTGTCACCTATAGATTCACACTCCTTCCTTGTTTGATTCGCTTTGAGTAAAATCAATCCCTACTGTCCTATTAGGATGTGATTCATTTTACCTCTTCCTGATTATCTCCCTGAACTGTTTATTTAAACCAAATCAAGGACATTTTCAGTTGAATATGTAAGGAAATTGGAGCTCCTTTTACTTCAAATCTCAGGTTTGTATGCAGTAGTTTGAGGTATGTTATCTACCTTTAGCGATTCAAACATGACACTATCTAATGCAAGAGCTCTTCATGGTCTTTGCTGGTTAGTGGATGGGAAGGAAATTGTGCTGGGTGGAAACAATAAAGACATCACGTCAGAGTCCAACATAATATCACTTTAACCGCTTATAATTGACTGCTCAATCACTCCTAACGTTTCAGGATACATCTAAAATGCTCATGATGGAAACAGCAAATATTACTACAAAATCCAACCTACTTCCAATTTAGCCATCCCCAGTTGCCACTTTAGCCACTTGTTTTATCCTCATAGATGTCTTAAATGAACCATATGAGTGAGGGGACAGCACAATGTATTTGTTACATGTGTCTGTTTTGTGTGTTTGATGCTTTTATAACATTATTCAAAGAATGTCTAGAAATGTGCTTTCCTGTGTGCAGCTGGGAGGTGCAAAGTGCATCGCATTATAAGTATAAAGATGAGACCTGACCTCTGAGACCTCTGGGATTAAAGTTCTTTTACAGGGTTAAAAAGCCAACTCAACCCATTCTCATTTAAATAAACCCATCCCCAAAAAACAAAATCTTGTTTCAGCACTTGATTGCCTGTTCTGCACTGTTGTAAGGAATGCCTTAGATCAACCCTACTCCTTCCATTGGGCGATGCACCCCCGCAGACACTGTTAATTAAGCCTGCAAAAGTAGGCTTTGGACTTACAAAAAAATGTTTGTACATTGCGGTTCAGAAATTTCCTTAAATGTGTTGGATTGTAAGACTCCTTGGGGGAGATTCAAATCAGCGCGATGTCTCTCCGGTAAAGTTCCCAGACACATTGCGCCTGATTCGTTAAGGAAAAAAAATGAGTACTTTTGAACCTTGGCAAAACCATGTTGTATTGGAGGGGGAGGTAAATTTAAAATGTGAGGACAGCTTTAAAATTGGGCTAGAGCATGTATTAGATCAACTTTTAATGTCAGTGTAAAAATAAAGCTGTCAAGTATTTGCGTCCTACGTTAAAAAACAGCAAAATAATAAAGTCATTTGCACCCATTGCATTGTAATATGGTTTTGCCGAGGTTCAAAGTTACTCATTTCCTTTGCTTTACTTTCCTTAATGAATCAAGCCCATTGTGTTGATGTTGAGGCTGAAACCTCCACTGATTTTTCATTCACACCCCATAAAGGTGCAAAGAAAAATAAGCTGAGATTCCTTACTTTAATAGCTGGCAACGTGGGCACCCGGACATCTCGGCCAAATGAATCTCCCCCTTTTATATGTAATCTCCCCCTATTTGATGTAATCTCCTATGCAGTGACCATAGGACTATCCTTGAATGCTGTATATTTAGTATACATGTAGTGAGTGCCTTTTAGCAACAACACATGTACAATACATTAAAAATGATAGTGCTGCAGAATTTTGGGGCGCCATATAAATAAACAATAATAATAAAAAACAGTAATAATAGTGTGTCTGAGCACTTTGCGTTCTCTTTTTCAGGCAACTGTAGCTATGACGATACATGTATATAATAAACCTAGGTGCAATTTGTGATTTGGTTGCTAAGAAATATTTTTTTTTGTTCTCAGTTATGCAATTAACCTTCAATAAGTGATATTCAAAATTGAACTACAATAAATAAAATGCAAATTTTCCTAATGGTCATTTTCCTCATATTGTTAAAGCTTTCAGAAGGCAAACTGTTTAGAAGAAAAATGTATTAGCAAGTATAAATGTAACATATAGACAGGTTTTTGGCTTCATCACTTTTTTTTTTTCAGGGAGAATGTTGTGGTGGATTATAATTATAAGCTGTTTGGGGCACTACCCCCGGTGACCAAGCTTGTAAATGGGCCAAGCCCTTCCTTATTTAAACTTTGTAGTGAAAGTATAGTGGATGTTTGCAAGAAGTAAAATTAGCATAACATACAGTATTCCTGTCACTCACCGGAGTGTGAGTGCCTCCACTCTGGTACGTGGTTATCCATCTTTCCCGCTCACACCTGTGTGGAACCGCGGCCGTCCGCCATCCTGTCGCACTGGGTATGCGCAGGTCCCTTTAACAACCACTAATGTGATTGATGGATCAATCACCCCTTCCCACTTAAGGCACCTGCAGCCTTAGGTAGTGGCCTGATCTTGAAGTCTCACTCCCAGTGAACTTCTATACCTGTGTGCAGTTTCCAAACTGCTTCCAGCTCTACTCCTGTGTGCAGTTTCCAAGCTGCTTCCAGCTCTACTCCTGTGTGCAGTTTCCAAGCTGCTTCCAGCTCTACTCCTGTGTGCAGTTTCCAAGCTGCTTCCAGCTCTACTCCTGTGTGCAGTTTCCAAGCTGCTTCCAGCTCTACTCCTGTGTGCAGTTTCCAAGCTGCTTCCAGCTCTACTCCTGTGTGCAGTTTCCAAACTGCTGCCAGCTCTACTCCTGTGTGCAGTTTCCAAGCTGCTTCCAGCTCTACTCCTGTGTGCAGTTTCCAAACTGCTTCCAGCTCTACTCCTGTGTGCAGTTTCCAAGCTGCTTCCAGCTCTACTCCTGTGTGCAGTTTCCAAACTGCTTCCAGCTCTACTCCTGTGTGCAGTTTCCAAACTGCTTCCAGCTCTACTCCTGTGTGCAGTTTCCAAACTGCTTCCAGCTCTACTCGTGTGTACAGTTTCCAAACTGCTTCCAGCTCTACTCGTGCTTCAGCTTCCACGCTGCTCCCTGCTCAACTCAGCGGCGGTTCCCATACCGCTACAACGCTTCACTTCTCAGCTGATTCCGGATCTACACAACTGGGTATGCTCTACTGACTATTGACTATTGCCTATTGCTCGCATACCAGTTGTATCCATTGTTGTTTGCTGCACAGGGTACAAGTACCCATATAGACTGTGTTACTGCATTGCTTCATTTAGGACAAGCTTTCACTCAAGCTACGATATCTCCTCACGCTACTACTTAGCGTTATTGTGCATATCTGCTGTGACCAGCTTCTCCTCCCTGCAAGGCATCTACTCCATACAGACTATTCATTGTGCCTTCCATCTCTGCCTCACAAGACATTGCTCTACTCGCGCTGTTTCCATACAGCCACAGTTTGCCTTTCAACTTCACTCTCCTGCACCTGGACAAGTCCTCATTCCTTCTCACAGCAGTGGTACAACTTGCTGCACGCAGATCACTGACTTCCCTGCTACCTACCAGCACCTGGACAAGTCCTCCTATCACAGCGGTGGTACAACTTGCTATACGCAGACCACTGACTCTCCTATTACCTACCTACACCTGGACCAGACTCCTCACCATAGCGGTGGTACAACTTGCTGAACGCAGACCACCGACTACCCTGCTACCTACCTGCACCAGTACTATTCTTCCCATCACTGCAGTGGTACAACTTGCTGTACGCAGACCACTGACTCCTCCTCTACCTACCATCACCTATCCATGTCCACTCCTCGTGTCTACATTATCTTCAGCCTCCAGTTTACTGCTCCAAGTCGCTGACTTTCCTCTAACCATAGCTGCAAGTCGCTGACTTCCTCAGACTATCTCTACTCTCCTGCTGTTGTGACGCTCCAATCATTCACCTGCCTGCTTTGAGGTGCGTGCCATAACCCCGCCTCTCTAGCAGAGTTCCATCTGGTGAAACTCGGGTAAGCAACTCCTAGTGCCCGTGACAATTCCATGGAACGTGGTCACATGTTTTGCTGTTTTTCGCAATATACCTGTGAGTTTGAGGTTTGCTGTGTACTTTAAAGGACTTACATGTGAGATTGTTGTGTGTTCTAATTAGAATGTAGTACAGGGTAAAAATCAAAGATGTTCGAAAGTTTGTTGAAATCCAGTTGAACTTTATTGGTTCGATGGCCATGAACAGTACAATCGTTGATAGTCCCCGATTCTAATTTGTGGCTCAAAATTTGCAGGTAGCATTTGCCTACTACATTTGACGATTGCCAGTTGTGTTATAGGTTTGCGTTCGTCATTCCTGGTAAAAATCGTGATTTTCATTTTTTTTTCAAACGCTATTAAATAATATATTTAAGTAATATAAAAGCATTTTAACTTTTTTAACCAAACCTCAAACACTATTTTGTTTAAAAGTTCGCTGTTCAAGGTTGATCGATCTTGCTTGATGTTCACCATTAAAAACCATCAGAGTGTATTCAATTTTGCTCATTCATGCGGGAACAGGCCCAAACATTGTCAAACAGACTTGAACAGGGTTGAGGCTGACCAACTTTCTTGGATTTTTTTTTTAAATCCATCTAAAATTAGAGAAATTCCAGCGAACTTAAGAATTTTAAAACCGATTCATGAATCAATATGTGACCGGTTTGAGCAGTTCTAGTGAAAATTAAGAAATGATGGGGTTTCAGGTGGTGAACATACAAATACAATGATATGAAGTGTGGGCTCATTCACTGAGCACCGTCCAACTCCCGTGGCAATTTTTATACATATGGAACCCATACAGTTCTGCTTGCTGTGCAGAGATTGTTTTTTATGTTTTTATGGTGTTCTCCATTAACTAATTCTGCTCATGTCCAGTTCACCTCTGAACTTGCGGCTGAAGCTTGGTGAAAAGGGTTATTAACTGCTTGGAGCAGGGAGCTAGCACTGTACCTGTAATGACCAATTGTTGGAAACTGGTGCTCTGTCTGTGGTTATTAACTGCCCGGATCCGGGAGCTAGTACAGTACCTTTAGCCACCAACTGACTGGAGCCAAGAATAAGCACAGTGGCTGTATTTATGAACATGAATTTCCACCAACACCTACAATTGTTATTTTTACATATAAAGTGTTTCCCTCACCTCTTAGACTGTAAGCTCAGTTTGGGTTAGGGATGAGCGCACTCGGATTTATGAAATCCGAGCCCACCCGAACGTTGCGGATCCGAGTCGGATCCGAGACAGATCCGGGTATTGGCGCCAAATTCAAAAGTGAAACTGAGGCTCTGACTCATAATCCCGTTGTCGGATCTCGCGATACTCGGATCCTATAAATTCCCCGCTAGTCGCCGCCATCTTCACTCGGGCATTGATCAGGGTAGAGGGAGGGTGTGTTAGGTGGTCCTCTGTGCTGTTTAGTTCTGTGCTGTTTAGTTCTGTGCTGTGCTGTGCTGTGCTGTGCTGTCCTGTGCTGTGCTGTGCTGTGCTGTGCTGTGTTCTGCAGTATCAGTCCAGTGGTGCTGTGTGCTGTGCTCTGTCCTTCTGAGGTCAGTGGTGCTGCTGGGTCCTGTGCTGTGTCCTGTTCAGTCCAGTGGTGCTGTGTCCTGTGCTCTGTGCTTCTAAGGGCATAGTTATTTCCCCATTATTCCCAAGTTTTTAAAAAATAAAAAAAAAGTAAAAAAAAATAAAAAATTAGAAATTAAAAAAAAAATATATAATTATAACCAAATGTGCAAAACCAATCCAGCAGTATAAGTCCATTGGTACTGCAATATTACCAAGTTCACACATTCTGCAGTATCAGTCCAGTGGTGCTGTGTCCTGTGCTCTGTCCTGCTGAGTTCCGTAGTGCTGCTGGGTCCTGTGCCGTGTCCTGTTCAGTCCAGTGGTGCTGTGTCCTGTGCTCTGTGCTTCTAAGGGCATAGTTTTTTCCCCACTATTCCCAAGTTTTTTAAAAATTAAAAAAAAGTAAAAAAAAATAAAAAATTTAAAAAAAAAAAAAATATATAATAATTATAACCAAATTTGCAAAAACAATACAGCAGTATAAGTCCATTGGTACTGCAATATTACCAAGTTCACACATTCTGCAGTATCTTGTGCTACATATAATGGAGAACAAAAATTTGGAGGATAAAGTAGGGAAAGATCAAGACCCACTTCCTCCTAATGCTGAAGCTGCTGCCACTAGTCATGACATAGACGATGAAATGCCATCAACGTCGTCTTCCAAGCCCGATGCCCAATCTCGTAGTACCGGGCATGTAAAATCCAAAAAGCCCAAGTTAAGAAAATGTAGCAAAAAGAGAAACTTTAAATCATCTGAGGAGAAACGTAAAGTTGCCAATATGCCATTTACGACACGGAGTGGCAAGGAACGGCTTAGGCCCTGGCCCGTGTTCATGACTAGTGGTTCAGCTTCACCCACGGATCTTAGCCCTCCTCCTCCTCCCCCCCCCTACAAAAAATTGAAGAGAGTTATGCTGTCAGCAACAAAACAGCAAACAACTCTGCCTTCTAAACAGAAATTATCACAAATCCCCAAGGCGAGTCCAAGGGTGTTGGTGGTTGTCAAGCCTGACCTTCCCATCACTGTACGGGAAGAGGTGGCTCGGGAGGAGGCTATTGATGATGTAGCTGGCGCTGTGGAGGAACTTGATGATGAGGATGGTGATGTGGTTATTGTAAATGAGGCACCAGGGGGGGAAACAGCTGATGTCCATGGGATGAAAAAGCCCATCGTCATGCCTGGTCAGAAGACCAAAAAATGCACCTCTTCGGTCTGGAGTTATTTTTATCCAAATCCAGACAACCAATGTATGGCCATATGTAGCTTATGTAAAGCTCAAATAAGCAGGGGTAAGGATCTTGCCCACCTAGGAACATCCTCCCTTATACGTCACCTGAATAACCTTCATAGTTCAGTGGTTAGTTCAGGAACTGGGGCTAGGACCCTCATCGGTACAGGGACACCTAAATCCCGTGGTCCAGTTGGATACACACCAGCAACACCCTCCTCGTCAACTTCCTCCACAATCTCCATCAGATTCAGTCCTGCAGCCCAAGTCAGCAGCCAGACTGAGTCCTCCTCAATACGGGATTCATCCGAGGAATCCTGCAGCGGTACGCCTACTACTGCCACTGCTGCTGTTGCTGCTGTTAGTCGGTCATCTTCCCAGAGGGGAAGTCGTAAGACCGCTAAGTCTTTCACCAAACAATTGACCGTCCAACAGTCGTTTGCCATGACCACCAAATACGATAGTAGTCACCCTATTGCAAAGCGTATAACTGCGGCTGTAACTGCAATGTTGGTGTTAGACGTGCGCCCGGTGTCCGCCATCAGTGGAGTGGGATTTAGAGGGTTGATGGAGGTATTGTGTCCCCGGTACCAAATCCCCTCGAGATTCCACTTCACTAGGCAGGCGATACCAAAAATGTACAGAGAAGTACGATCAAGTGTCCTCAGTGCTCTTAAAAATGCGGTTGTACCCACTGTCCACTTAACCACGGACATGTGGACAAGTGGTTCTGGGCAAACGAAGGACTATATGACTGTGACAGCCCACTGGGTAGATGCATCCCCTTCCGCAGCAACAGCAACAGCTGCATCAGTAGCAGCATCTACAAAATGGCTGCTCATGCAAAGGCAGGCAACATTGTGCATTACAGGCTTTAATAAGAGGCACAACGCTGACAACATATTAGAGAAAATGAGGGAAATTATCTCCCAGTGGCTTACCCCACTTAGACTCTCATGGGGATTTGTGGTGTCAGACAATGCCAGTAACATTGTGCGGGCATTAAATATGGGCAATTTCCAGCACGTCCCATGTTTTGCCCACACCATTAATTTGGTGGTGCAGCATTACCTCAAGAGTGACAGGGGTGTGCAGGAGATGCTTGCGGTGGCGCGCAAAATTGCTGGACACTTTCGGCATTCAGCCAGTGCCTACCGCAGACTAGAGGCACATCAAAAAAGCATGAACCTGCCCTGCCATCACCTCAAACAAGAGGTTGTGACGCGCTGGAACTCCACCCTCTATATGCTGCAGAGGATGGAGGAGCAGCAAAAGGCCATTCAGGCCTACACAGCCACCTACGACATAGGCAAAGGAGTGGGGATGCGCCTGAGTCAAGCGCAGTGGAGACTGATTTCCGTGTTGTGCAAGGTTCTGCAGCCATTTGAACTTGCCACACGAGAAGTCAGTTCCGACACTGCCAGCTTGAGTCAGGTCATTCCCCTGATCAGGCTGTTGCAGAAGCAGCTGGAGAAAGTGAGGGAGGAGCTGGTAAGCCATTGCGATTACACCAAGCATGTAGCTCTTGTGGATGTAGCCCTTCGTACGCTTTGCCAGGATCCGAGGGTGGTCACTCTTTTAAAGTCAGAGGAATACATTCTGGCCACCGTGCTCGATCCTCGGTTTAAAGCGTATGTTGTGTCTCTGTTTCCGGCGGACACAAGTCTACAGCGGTGCAAAGACCTGCTGGTCAGGAGATTGTTCTCTGAAGAGGACCGTGACATGCCAACAGCTCCACCCTCATTTTCTTCCACATCTATGGCTGCGAGGAAAAAGCTCAGTTTTCCCAAAAGAGGCACTGGCGGGGATGCTGATAACATCTGGTCCGGACTGAAGGACCTGCCAACCATTGCAGACATGTCTACTCTCGCTGCATTGGATGCTGTCACAATAGAAAAAATTGTGGATGATTACTTTGCTGACACCATCCAAGTAGACATGTCAGACAGTCCATATTGTTACTGGCAGGAAAAAAAGGCAGTTTGGAAGCCCCTGTACAAACTGGCTCTATTTTACCTGAGTTGTCCCCCCTCCAGTGTGTACTCGGAAAGAGTTTTTAGTGCAGCGGGGAACCTGGTCAGTGAGCGGCGAAGGAGGTTGCTTCCTCACAACGTTGAAAAAATGATGTTTATAAAAATGAATAATCAATTCCTCAATGAAGTACAGCACTGCCCTCCAGATACTACAGAGGGACCTGTGGTTGTGGAGTCCAGCGGGGACGAATTGATAATGTGTGATGAGGAGGAAGTACACACTGTAGGGGGAGAGGAATCAGAGGTTGAGGATGAGGACGACATCTTGCCTCAGTAGAGCCTGTTTAGTCTGTACAGGGAGAGATGAATAGCTTTTTTGGTGTGGGGGCCCAAACAAACCAATCATTTCAGCCAAAGTTGTTTGGTAGGCCCTGTCGCTGAAATGATTGGTTTGTTAAAGTGTGCATGTCCTATTTCAACAACATAAGGGTGGGTGTGAGGGCCCAAGGACAATTCCATCTTGGACCTTTTTTTTTGGCATTATATGACCAATCAACAGTCGTTTGCCATGTTCAAAAAGTAAAACCAAATTTAAAAAAATACAAGAAATTAAACCAAAAGTAAAATGCCGTGTCATAATTTAAAACAAGAGGTATTGACGTGCTCTAAAACTACTGTATTGTTGTTTATATTTTATAAACACTACACTTGAAAACTTGAGTCTTTCAATAAAAAAGTAACTGTCCATTGCACGAATATTTGCAACAGGGACAATTTTAGGGTTAAGAAAGTCAACTAATAACACTTCGACGCTGTCTGTCTTTATAAACACTACACTTGGAAGTTGGAGGAGGTATTGTGGCCCCGGCACCAAATTTACTACCGGGGCCACTCCACTGTGCAGTCCATATTTAGGTGTATCAGATATTAAACAACGGTGACAGTTGATGCCCAATTTTTTAATTACATTGTGGCCTCGGTACCAAATTGTGTACCGGGGCCACCACACTACGCAGTCCAGATACTTGTTTGGTGGAATTCAGACCAGTTGAGGGTTTTATTATTATATTGTGTGGACCACTCTATCTATACCACACTACAACTCTATACCACTCTATTTCATACTTTAATTCTATTTCATACTTTAATTCTATTTCATACTTTAATTCTATTTCATACTTTAATTCTATTTCATACTTTAATTCTATTACTAATTAATTACCATAAAGAGGAACAAAATAAACCAATTTTACCAAAAGTATAATATGACTTAGACTTACAAACACTACACTTGAAAGATCGTGCCTTTAAATGAAAAAGTCAGTCTTCATTGCACGACTATGTGCAACAGGGACAGTTTTTTGGGTTTACAAAGTCAAACAATAACACTTTGACCCTGTCTGTCTGGGATCTCAATGACGAATTGTCTGTACCATGTTTGGAGGAGGTATTGTGGCCCCGGTATCAAATTGGGTACCGGGGCCACCCCACTATGCAGTCCAGATACTTGTTTGGTGGAATTCAGACACGTGGAGGGTTTTATTATTATTATATTGTGTGGACCACTCTATCTATACCACACTACAACTCTATACCACTCTATTTCATACTTTAATTCTATTTCATACTTTAATTCTATTTCATACTTTAATTCTATTTCATACTTTAATTCTATTTCATACTTTAATTCTATTTCATACTTTAATTCTATTACTAATTAATTACCATAAAGAGGAACAAAATAAACCAATTTTACCAAAAGTATAATATGACTTAGACTTACAAACACTACACTTGAAAGATCGTGCCTTTAAATGAAAAAGTCAGTCTTCATTGCACGACTATGTGCAACAGGGACAGTTTTTTGGGTTTACAAAGTCAAACAATAACACTTTGACCCTGTCTGTCTGGGATCTCAATGACGAATTGTCTGTACCATGTTTGGAGGAGGTATTGTGGCCCCGGTATCAAATTGGGTACCGGGGCCACCCCACTATGCAGTCCAGATACTTGTTTGGTGGAATTCAGACACGTGGAGGGTTTTTTAATTATATTGTGGCCTCGGTACCAAATTGTGTACCGGGGCCACCACACTACGCAGTCAAGATAGATAGATGCGTATTGCGTATCATAGATAAAGTACATTCAGTGGTGTGGGGCAAATTGAAAAATATTCAAAATGCACTGACATTATCAAAAACAAGAGGTTGTCACACGCTAAAACTCCAACATGTATATGATGGAGAGGATGGAGGAGCAGCCGTATGTGTAGTGTAATGCAGATCTGTTGAAGGTTTTTTATATATTTTATTGTGGTGCCCAGTGCCCACTCCTCTACGCAGTCCAGGTACAATTATTGGTGCGAATCATAAAAGTTCAGGGTTTTTAAGATATTGTGGTGACCCACTCCTCTACGCAGTCCAGGTACAATTATTGGTGCGAATCATAAAAGTTCAGGGTTTTTAAGATATTGTGGTGACCCACTCCTCTACGCAGTCCAGGTACAATTATTGGTGCGAATCATAAAAGTTCAGGGATTTTAAGATATTGTGGTGACCCACTCCTCTACGCAGTCCAGGTACAATTATTGGTGCGAATCATAAAAGTTCAGGTTTTTTAAGATATTGTGGTGACCCACTCCTCTACGCAGTCCAGGTACAATTATTGGTGCGAATCATAAAAGTTCAGGGTTTTTAAGATATTGTGGTGACCCACTCCTCTACGCAGTCCAGGTACAATTATTGGTGCGAATCATAAAAGTTCAGGGTTTTTAATATATTGTGGTGACCCACTCCTCTACGCAGTCCAGGTACAATTATTGGTGCGAATCATAAAAGTTCAGGGTTTTTAATATATTGTGGTGACCCACTCCTCTACGCAGTCCAGGTACAATTATTGGTGCGAATCATAAAAGTTCAGGGTTTTTAATATATTGTGGTGACCCACTCCTCTACGCAGTCCAGGTACAATTATTGGTGCGAATCATAAAAGTTCAGGGTTTTTAATATATATTGTGGTGACCCACTCCTCTACGCAGTCCAGGTACAATTATTGGTGCGAATCATAAAAGTTCAGGGTTTTTAATATATTGTGGTGACCCACTCCTCTACGCAGTCCAGGTACAATTATTGGTGCGAATCATAAAAGTTCAGGGTTTTTAATATATTGTGGTGACCCACTCCTCTACGCAGTCCAGGTACATTTATTGGTGCGATTCATAAAAGTTCGGGGTTTTTAAGATATTGTGGTGACCCACTCCTCTACGCAGTCCAGGTACATTTATTGGTGCGAATCATAAAAGTTCAGGGTTTTTAATATATATTGTGGTGACCCACTCCTCTACGCAGTCCAGGTACATTTATTGGTGCGAATCATAAAAGTTCAGGGTTTTTAATATATATTGTGGTGACCCACTCCTCTACGCAGTCCAGGTACATTTATTGGTGCGAATCATAAAAGTTCAGGGTTTTTAATATATATTGTGGTGACCCACTCCTCTACGCAGTCCAGAAAGATACCTTGTTGCAACGTTTTGGACTAATAACTATATTGTGAGGTGTTCAGAATACACTGTAAATTAGTGGAAATGCTTGTTATTGAATGTTATTGAGGTTAATAATAGCCTAGGAGTGAAAATAAGCCCAAAAACTTGATTTTTAAACTTTTTATGTTTTTTTCAAAAAAAATCCGAATCCAATACCTTAAATCCGAACCGAGACCTTTCGTCAAGTGTTTTGCGAGACAAATCCGAACCTCAAAAATAACGAAAATCCGGATCCAAAACACAAAACACGAGACCTCAAAAGTCGCCGGTGCACATCCCTAGTTTGGGTGGGGCCATCTTTACTTCTGCTTATGTTATTGTGTGTTATTTGTGTGCATTACAATCCCCTCAATGTACAGTGCTGAGTACTATGTTGGCACTTTATGAATAAATAATAATAATCATAATAATAGTTAACATGTGTGCCATCTAATGAAAAAAGGACAGTGCTGATTTATACATTTATTAATAACTCCAGATGTACAATTATGTTTTAAGAAATGTCCCAGAGTGTAATGAACTCTAACCATGATATTTATTCTCTCCAGAAATGTTTTATGGAAGGAAAACTTGGATGAATGTCAACTTAATTTTCAGGATTGATAAATATACAGTTTGCAAACTGAAAACAAACAAGTTCTCTTGTGTAGATAAGATACATAACATTGTATTCTGCATAAAAGTTTATAACATTTAGCACAAATTAGTTTTTCGACCATTGTGATGCACCTAAAGAAATATGACCACTAATACATGGCTACTGAAGTTAACCATATTGTAATTCTGTTATATATCAAATACTCATTAAAGAATAAGGGGTTTATTTGTGACCCCAGCACGGTAGCCCTCAATATTCAATATGTAAAACTGTAAATTGTCTGGAGCCGATTGACGCCCCCAAATCGCAAACGCTGGGAGGTATAGACTCTCTCTTCAGCTGTTACGATCTTGATGCCTTAGTCAGTATTAGCACAGGCTTACCTAGGGCGCGGAGTCTAACGGCCTTCCGGTCTTCACCAAGAACCACCGCAAGGTAGTGTGGGCTTAGCTGCCGAAGAACCGCAGGTCGCGGCCCCCAGATTAGCCTACTGACGTAAGGGAGAAAGTTCTAAGTGATGGCAGGCAGACAAGAAAATAGACAATGCGGTGCAAGTACAGGCACTAACCGTGAATTCCAGGCGTAGTAGGTCTGGAACAGTAACCGGTAGATCCACGGAGGCAATGGGTGCGTGGCAGGATCCAGAGAATAGTCGGTAACACAGCCGGGTCAGTACACAGAAGGTATCAGGTATACGGTGCCAGAGGGAGATCCAGAGAATAGTCGGTCACACAGCCGGGTTGGTACACAGGAGGTATCAGGTATACGGTGCCAGAGGGAGATCCAGAGAATAGTCGGTCACACAGCCAGGTAGGTACACAGAAGGTATCAGGTATACGGTGCCAGAGGGAGATCCAGAGAATAGTCGGTCACACAGCCAGGTAGGTACACAGGAGTAGGAGGAATAGAGGGGTTAACAGGGAGCAGGATCACAGGAGTCAGGACACAGGAACTGTAGCCAGGAACAGGAAACACATTGCTCTGACACAGGCAGCGTGTCAGAGCAGGGAAGATATAGGAGTTTGAATTCCCCGCCCAGGAGTCACATGATCAGCAGCAGAGAGAAGCAGGAAGTGCGGCAGCGCTAACGGAAGCAGCGCTGAAGACATGGACACCGCTGTCAGCTCCCGCTGACAGCGCAGCGGAACGGGGACAAGGTAAGTTCCTAACATCAGCAAGGTAAACTGCCTTTTATCCAGCAGCCTCATGCTGCCGGTGAATGGAGAAAGTGCTATGTGCATAGTTTTTTCTCCTGTCAGGAATCCACCGAAGTCAGAGAGGATGAATCTCATTGAATATGACCTGTACTGCCACCCTGATATAAATGACCTAATGGTGCTGCTCTCATAGAGGACTATGGGGACAGTGATAAGTGCCGGTTATTTGGTTATTGCCAGAGAAATTTCTAACCTTTATTAAATAGCAAAATGTGGTGAAAGAATCTTTTGCCTGTGTTTATAAATGTTAAATTATAGCTTTTCACATTAGATAAATGTACTTAATTTGTTCATTATTTATATATACTAGGGAAACCCGGCGGTAACTTCCTTAATAGAAACTGAAATGTAATGGCTAAATTAATTTGTTAACAGAATTCAATAACTTTTTTATACACTACATTACATGTGGAAATGTTAACAACAGAGTATAATGAATAAATAGCTATTTTATAAATGACTATATTAAAGGAACTAAATAATTTCTTTATACACTGCATTATATGTGTGAGTTCTTCCATCGAAGTTACATTGATATTCGTCCTGTCCAATACAAGTGATTTTTGTTATACATTGTGATGATAATATTCTTGAGTTTAAGATCTTTGAACTGTGAGCAACTTGTAAGGGATCCTCCACATCGATGTCCTTGGAGATAAGTGAATAAAGAAATAAGACAACAGTCTGTAATTGAGGTCCCTGAAAGGCGCACTGATATATGTGGCTGCAAAAACTGTCACAGATTCCAGACCATCCAGCAGGTCACATGTTCCAGGTCAACTAGCCGAGCTGCAAATTACTGTCATAGTTTCCAGACCACCCAGCAAGTCACATGTTCCAGGTCACCCAGCAGGCTCATAGGTTCACTAACTCTCACTGTTTCCAGAACAATCAGCAGGTGCACCGGTGTATTGCCAACTGTCACATATTCCAGAGCACAATGATAATGCACTGTTTTAAATGGCAGGCAGATGTTTTGCGTCATAACTCTGAAACAATGCAAACATTTACAATGCCATTTGTTTTCTGCAAATCCACAAAGATCTTTAATTTGGTATATGATGCCCTGCTCAGACAACAGAATCATAGAAATAAGTCACTCATAAAAGCCATACTTATTAATGTGTATGTATATATATATATATATATATATATATATATATATATATATATATATAAAATGTGGCGGAAGTGAAGGCAGGAACAGCAAGGGAAGAGCAGGGCAGGCTGAAATGCAGTTAGGGTATTTTTTTCTGTCTGAACTTACGTTGAAGCAGCTAAAGAGTTGGTATGGCAAATGAAAGTGATTGGTATGCTATTGGGAGTTGGCGGACTGATTTATCTCACCTCCACAGGTTTCAGCCTAATATCTACACCTGCCCATAGGATCGCATAATAAGAATCTATTACCCGTCATTAATTATCTGACTTACCAGAGTCATTGGGCATCTCTGCAAGACATTCAGCATCATTTACACCACTGTCTGAAAATTCTTTCAGTTGAGACATTTCCTTATGCCCCTCCCCCCGCAGATGCCCTTTGAGACCCAACTCCATTTGAGGATATCTGTCTGAAAATTCCACTGAAGAAGGGTATGATCTATTCCCTAAACAATCTCTTGATGGCTGGAAGAAGACTACAGAGGAAGTTGCTACGAGCTCTCTTTCCATCCCCATCAAGGAAACTGTGCACAAAATCTACTCTAGATTGTACTATATCCCTTATAGACTGCCCAAAATGTTTTCTAAGTTAGCCACAAATGCTGGAGGGAAGATGGCCACAGGGGAACTGTGTTTCATATCTGGTGGATATGTCTCCATACTATTACCTTCTTTGACAGGTTAGACTCCATTATCAATGCAATGCTAGATCAACAGATATAGAAATATGCCTGAGGTTTTCAACTGTCTCAACCTCCCCAAGATGTTAGTGTACAAAGCCAAAAACTGTTTTCCAACTTACTGGTAGCAGCTAAAGGGCAAATTGTCAAATATTGGAAGCAGTCAAACCCTCCTTCCATCACGGCCTTGAAGTACTTTTAGCATATCGCATGCATGGAAAAAATAGCAATCTCTCCACGATAAACCACATAATTTTGATTAGATTTGCCCCACGGCTTCTTACACAGAGTCATAGCCATGTAAGTTCCTTTAGAGCACTCTAAGCCCTGGAACCAAAAATTCCCCAACCTAACCTTAAACTGTAACTCCTTTGAAAATTCCCTGTATTGCAAAACTAGTGCCACCATCACAGCACTAAGTTAATACCTCTTTCTACTTTTTCATGCTCTCTCGTGCAATGCACCTCGCACCTTCCCTCTCCTCTTTCCTTTCCTTATGCCCTCCCCTTTGTTTGTACTTATTATTATAAATATCATTCATGGATCATTTTTCAATTGACCTTGTTTTAAAAAAATAAAAAATAATCTATTACCCATGTTTAAAAAACTCTCATGAAGCCCTGATACACACTGATCAGAAATAACACTGGCTCTTCCCTTGCATTAGAAGGAAGACCTGTTAGACATAGCCACAAACCGACCTTGCCACTTGTCCAATGCCCCGGGTTATAGGATCACTTTCCAATTTTTTCAAAAACATTGGAGCCACACACTGATTGGCAAATTCTCGGGTATGTTGATAGTGTTGGGTCACAAGCAGAGAAATCCCAGTGCAGTCTGGTAATTAGGACATATTGTTGGGTAATACATTTACCTGCATTTCAACTCAATTCCTCCAATTTTAACACACAGTAATGGATGGAATTTTTGTATTGTTCATCTGTATGGTCTACAAATGCTGCATATTGCATGTGTACTGTACTGTACAGTACCTCCGAAATGCTATTTGTTACTGCATGAGTCTATTAAACTCTGCAGTTAAATAGTGGACAATAGAATCATCAAGATTTCTTAATTTTACTAATGGAGACACTAACAAGGTCTTTATTTTTATTAAAAAAAAACACTTTGATCTAGCTCCTATTAATTTCCAGCAATCTCTCTTAAGTATTTCATAGATACATTAAAATAATCAAAATGTACCAGGATCTTGTATTAAGCATGCTGTAGTATGTCTCAAATAAAGATATTGTTAAACTATTTCAGTCCTTATCAAAGATCAGTTCAAAAGGCATATAAGATCTGTTCCTCCTTTAATCCTGCGAGAAATAGATAATAGTATGCTTTCTCTTCAGCTGGTCTTCAAAGCATCAGCTTCTTTGAAGTTGCCCTCTTCTCAGCTGCCTGAAAGTTAAATTAATCTGTATCGTAGACTACTGTTTCAGAACAGGATACTGTGCCACTGAGTCCCATACCAAAAATGAAGTCCTTATTTAGTATGTGGAAGTTCCTCAGGAACTCTTTCATCCAGGTCCCAATATTTTAAGGGGTATTTATGTCCTGTGTAAATGCTCAGCATCAAGCGTAGAGATGATTAAGTGTGCAGTAAAAATGGCGTAAAAGTAATTTATTAATAAGCATGTCGGTCTTTTGGGTGCGTACACTTGATCACAGAGAAGAAACAAACCGAAAAGCAGTTCACCATGTTTATGAGAGGTTGCAGCCTGCAGCTTCCATAAATTGCTATTTCCAGGATCTCTGTTCAACCAATTATGTGGTTGGAAGAACCTGGAGCTTGGGACATGGAATGTGAATAGTTAGGGTGGACATTCTGTGCTTCGTATCACTTATTAAAGGGCTGTTTATGTATATTGGAGACATGTGGACTCTCTTGTTGCACCGAGTTACTGCATGCACTGAATGCAGATTTGTTTCTGAAACTGAATCTTTAGAGCGTTCCTATGTTTGCTAAGGATGGAACATCGCAGCATGTGGGACCCAGTATAAGACGCTTTCTTTCTGTTTGTTTCCTTTGGCTTCTGTGGGCTATGATGTTTTCAAGATGACAGGTTGTGGGAAAATGTAAATAAAAATGGGTTCCCCTCACAGCACGACTAGTTAATCTTACCGTGGAAAGAAAACAAGTCTGAATGGTTTAATTTTATTTGGAAAGGTAAAGTATGGGAGTCATGCCCAGCACACGGGAGAACAAAAAAAGTATATGTATTTAAACAAAAGCAATAAAACATATGTTTTATAATTCATAAAGTATATGAATTATTTTCATTTTATATTTTATACTATTGTTTTTTGCATTTACTCACAAGAAATTGTAAGTATAGGGTGTCTTTTCTGACTTCTAATTACAAAAGTCTCAAAAGGATGTAGTCTTATGTCACAGTACATTAACGTATATAATCATCCATCTGGTGTTTCATTGCCGCTTATCGCAGCGATAAAAAACATGTTAGCGCCGCAACTTATCATTAACATCTCCCAGATGCAACTAAGTGACACTCAGCTGCCTCGTTGGTACTAACTCAGAGCACCAAGGTTTATCTAACTGCTACGACGGGCCAGTCTGAAGGGACATGTGCATGGGTGACCTAGCTAGCAAGTTCACGCTTGAGCAGTGGCACGGAAAGACCTGATTCAGTTCCACTCAGTAAAAATAACTAATTGTTAAAAAAATAGAATCAAATACGTAAAAAAATACTTTAAAATATTGATCACTGAAAATATCACAGAATAAATCAGTTTTTCATTCATTTTCTTGAGATGGCATTAACAGAACAAGTGTTAATTTGTTGTCTTCCCCATTTTTGCTGCCCATTGGGCATTCCGTCTAAAGATAAATATACCCCTTAGATCAGAGGTGCTCAAACCCAGTCTTCAAGGGCTACCAACAGGTCATGTTTTCAGGATTTCTGTCTGTACAAACCGGTGGGATAATTACTCACCCAGAAAAATATATTAACTCACCTGTGCATGATTAAAGAAATCCTGAAAACATGTTGATAGTTCTTGAGGACTGAGTTTGACCATCTCTGTGAAATAATATATTAAATATGAAATCTAATAGTAGAGATGCTCACTGACCCCTGTGATCTGGTTTTGGTTTTGGATCTGGATTAGCTTTGTGTTTTGGTTTTGGTTTTGGCAAAACCGCCCTAGTGTGTTGTGTTTTTTTTAGGAAAAATACTAAAATATGCTAAAATCACATATTTTTGTTCTTTTTTTGTTCCTACATTATTATTAACCTCAATAACACTAATTTCAAGTAATTTGCAGTCAATTTTGACCACCTCACAGATCACAATATTATTTTCATACACTTTCGGACAAATACTGCAGCGACCTGGCTGGATGGTAAGCGACAGAGCAATGACACAAACACACGGCAGTTCCTAGCACATCTAGGGAACATTGGCACACAGCAGTGGCAGAAAAGTAAAATGGTGCAAGATGGAATTGTCCTTGGGCCCGCCCTGCCACCCACCCACTGTTATGTTGGATCTTAAAAAGGAATCCAAAAATCTCGAGATCCGATATCCGACAACGTAACTATGATGTTTTGCCTCGTTTTTGATTCCGAGGGCACGCAAAAGTACAGAGCCAGCTTGGCTCTGTACTCAGATCCCCTAAGTTCGGGTGTGTTCAGTTCTCGAGGAACTGAGCCTGAGCATTTCTAACTAATAGTATACTGTAATGTCCAGTATAGAAAAAACAGCAAGTATAGGTCACAGATCAAATTGAACTTGTTAAAAGTAGATTCCAAATATTTTATAAACAATATTTAGAAACCATTGAATGCTGAGGAAATGCTTTATTCAAATAATATTTTTTTTTATGATTCTCTTTAGTTATCACCATCCGAAAGCCTTGTTAAGTAGGCTTTTCCATGTTATCTGTGGTGAAATCGAGTGAACCTTTTTGTCAGTGGTGGCCCCTTAATATATAAAAAGACAGCCCTATCGCCATTAAAAACACTGTCCATAGGGTTTTATGATAAATATGTTCCTTGGTCCGGTTACATCAGGAGTATTATGGGGAAATGAGAATTGTGAGTAGATTTCCACCAGGACATTCCTGGGAGTCAAACTAAAAATACAAGGATACAACCTGAATTGTAAGTGGACGAGTGGCATAAGCTTACACCAGCAACAACCTAACACTAAAAGCACATTACAGAAGTGTAAATAAATCAAAAGCTTGGCAACTGCATTGTGCGTTTTCTCATGGAATACTTTTAATACATCACCATATTAAAAGTGCAGTAACTTATTTATTTATTGTATTTAAAGGACATGCCCACTTTCAGAAACTTTTCATGTTTCCATAACTTATAGATGTTATCAGATCATGATATGTTTTCTTATATAATTTAATTATGCATTTTTTTAAAATCTGTTCGTTTACCATGTCCTCTCTGCAAATCGACCTTCCCTGCTTGAGCTGTATATTAGAGCGGAGCATTGCTAGGACATTCTCTCACTGCTTGTGATTGCCCTTGAGATTTGGTATCATACTGTACATGTCATTTTAAAGAAGATGTTTCAAAGTTTTTCCTTTGTAATAGTTAATAGAATCTGTTCTCTTGAAACATGGTCTCAACTTTCAGAGCTTTGTATCTGTTGCTAAATGGAAGGAAGGAAAGCAAGCGCTCATAGGAGAGATACTACAGTGTAATCAACTCAGCTGTTCACAACTGTCACTCAGGTCAGATACCTCGGATTCTCTGCCTTAGTTCTCTCAAGGCTCTGGAGATTCCCACAGTGCTGTCCTTCCGACTGAAGAGCAAGGTCAAGTCTATAAGCAATGGTCTACTTATCCTACACTTTAGAAGCCCTGAGCAGATTTATAGTTTAATTATCAGTTCAGTTACCATTGTAATGATAATGATAAGATTAAATCTGTCTCCATTTTTCTATTGTTGTAATTTACATGCTCTTTTTAAGAAAATTATTGGGAAACTATATTTGAGGAAGATGTCATAACAGAACACATAAAGTGGAAAAGTTGTGCACAGCTTCTAAATAAAATAAATCAGGTTGAAGTTGCAGCTATATACTTCATAAACCAAATACGGCAGTAACTGGCAATGGATCGGTGACCAAAACGTGGTACTTTTCATAATCTGACCTTGATAATAACTATTAGGGATCCACAATTCAGTGGTAAACCTATGCTAGGCTTGTTATGACATTTCATTGACTATAGTGTTGTGGTGTGACAAAACTTGCATCTTTTCATCAGAATCATAATTTTTACAGCGCCCTTGACAAGGCAGAACTTTGGCGTTTATCCCACCGCTACTCTGGAAGTAGATTCTGCCTCTCAGCAGTGGTGCAGTTCCGGGGAAACGCTGCCATTCTATGGTGGGGTTGGGAGCATTCACATTTAATAATTATGCCTAGTAATATCACCCACGTTAGGTAGGTAGGTAGTAGATCTAGTTTTCCCCCACGAGCAGTAACATTAAATTAATAGCATTCCCATTTAATAAACCAACATAAGCCCCCAACACAAACAGCCCCAACAGTAATACCCCCCCCTCCCGCCAGACCAAGCATTACATTAATAACATTCCCATTCAATGAAAAGGCCTATTTCCCCAAGAGCCCGACAATTAAATAGCTTACAAATTTCCACCACATATAAGCATTTTCTTTAATAGATAGAGTCCTATATATATTAATAGCACTCAACCATTGTTGGTGGTCAATGGCAGCTCACATATGCAACAATTCTGGGTCATGTCTAGTTTAAACATTACGAGACATTTTATATAAATTATCCTGCAGTTAGTGAAACATTTTTGTTCTTGTAAAAATTATTTCCTGGTCAAACACCCACAAGTGAAAAGGTATCAGAGGAATATCCTACAACTTTGCACATGCAAAGAACAGCAGCTTGCGAATCATGATATTTAAGTGCAAAAAGAAAAATTACTCTAAAATGACAGATGTGCAAATTACTAAAATGGCATAAATTGGGTATTAAAAAATTAATAAGTGGTGTTACAGACAGCTATTTGGCCATGGTGCGAGGCTCACTGATTAATGTAGTGTCAAGTTATTTTAAACTACGTTCTTTAATTACAAGGTCACTTAACAAGATGAAGTATATTTTCATCCAAACTTCTAAATGCAAGTGCCTGTAAAAGCAATGTGTACTCATAAAGTGCTGGACATAGCAGCATGTGACACATCTCTGTGTAATGGACTTAAGGTCTTATTCTCTGTGAGCAGTAAAGCGGGTCTGGCTTCTTTCCTCAGATAGTTTCTACTGACAGCGTTGGGAGTTACCAGGTGAAAACAGCCAGACGCAGTCTGTTTTACTTCTTGTATGGAGTAATAACCTTATACAGGCATTTGCTATGGACTAATAGGTGTACAAGTGTGAACAAACGATATTTCATCAATGTTACAGTAGGTATTTACTGTTTTTTGTATAATATTTCTTTAGAGATCTTTTTGTGATGTCAGAAGCTGGCTTTGGCATTCCACTCAACTTGGAAAAAGAAGGACACACAAAATGAGTGTAAACATACACAAGTTTACTTTTCTTGTGTTCCAGGAATATACACAGATGTGCCTACAGACCATGTACAGACCCTGTTTGTAAATTAACATTAAAACAAGCTCCATATGGAGAGTAATGCGTGCCATAAAGCACCAAAACACATAAATATGCAGCGGTTATGATTATGAATCATTTTGGAAAATAAGAGACTCTTTCAATATTCGTCGATAATGTGTTTTCATTGACATCTGTATAAGAAAAGGGGAACAGAGTTATTTTAGGGAGACTTGGGTTGACTTTGCATGATGCCTTTGCTGTTTATTGTGTTGCTAAAGGGAGGAAATCACTTGAATATTGCAGCCAAAAATACAATAGTCATGGAGGAGGATTAAATAGATATAATTCTTAATTTACACTGAACATTTAGGAACAGCTATTTAACTAAAAAATAATGGTAATTGAGAACAGGGTTCTTATGACACCAGATCATTGTGAATATTTAGCAGATGGGACTAGGCACTGTTCTGTTATGGACTCAAGTGCTTGGCATCAAACATTGACATCAGGGTTCGTGTCATGTGACCAGGATTTTGTTTAATTAGATTCCAGGTAAAGGGTAACCTGATAGTGCAGGGACCACCTGGATCAGGTCTCTCCTACACTTCAGCACTGCAGTGTAACTTAGAGCCAATAAAAGCTGGCATCACAGCTGCTACTATATCCAGATTACACTGATTCTATTAGGACTGACAATAGGGGAGGACATCAGAGTCTTCTCTGATTAATTGGGATCAACAAATATTTTTTTTTTATTTTTAAAAAAAAGTAAAATTAAAACAATGCCTTTATTCATACCCCAATTGTCCCAATATTGGTGAGACAGTCCTGAATAGTGAACTTGAAAAGGGGTGTGGCTTATCCAAAGAGGACTGAGTTTCATCCAATATGATCATTTTAGGGGAGAATCTGGGTGAGGTTTGGACGGATTATTTTGTCCTGATTCTGCGTGTCTCAGTGTTGGCAGGTATGTGTTTCTGGTTTCCATAACCACATAAAAAAATGTGTAAAGTGCACCTGTTTGGTATTTGGCATATTTAAAAGTTCATTTCCAAACTATTTATTTTCACTGTTTTCTGTATCAAATCACATTTAAGAAAATATAATTCAATAGGCTATCAAATACAAAGGGTTTATCAAAACAAAAAAATGTTTATCTGATATTGCATAAAGTTATGAGAATTGATTTGGCATCCTAAAATACCTCCAGTCACTAAGGGGTTAACCACGTTTGCCAATGTTTATATTGACATGAAAGCTGAGAAGAGGATGCCATTTACCCAGCATGAGACTATGAAGGGAAAGAATTTATAGAGAAATGTGACTTTCACAAATAAGTAAATAAACAGGACAAATTGGGTGGCGGTAGAAGCTTCTCTGGTATTTATGGTGTCGGCAGCATCAAAAAAAGGCCGGGCCTACAATGCCTTGTGTCAGTACCGCGCTGGTAAATATGGACAGGAGGCATAAATTACATGACTGAACAAACAACTGGCTGGGGTATCAAGTGTACAGCACAAGGCACTTGTGAAGGGAAATCAGATGGGAACAGGAGGGAAGTTAACAGTCAAGTGGTACAAGTATCAGCATTGCAACTGCTGTTTGCACTTTTAATGCCAGTGACATAATAGAAGGAGCACGAATTAAACTGATACGATGACTGACAACAAAAAGCTGTGTGGAGACAGACATTCAGCACAGGAGTTTTAAGTTACATAATGAACGTTTTCTTTTCTTGTAGTAAGGTCTGTGTAGAGGTTCTCTCAACAGCGTGTGGTGTTTCTATGATACAGCGGCTAGATGGAGTGAAGGGACAGAACTTTTTCCTCATAAAATTGTATTACACATTCACATTACATACATTTCTTTACATTAGTATTAATATCCATTGAGCATTTTACAGTCAGTTAGTGATGACAATGTGAAAACTATTCCTGAACACATCCCTTTGTTGCGTCTCAAAAACATAAATTTGGCGTCTAAGTTCAGTACAGCTGCATGCATCTTGTGTAGTATCGTGAGATTCAGGGGTCTTTTTATTACATTGTTTAAATTAAATGGAGCTAGTTTAAAAAACATGATTTCATCTATTCATAAAATAGCATAGTCATTAATGAACCACATTCATACAGCATATCTCCCAACATTTGGTTAAGCTGCCTTGGGACAGGGGGTGTGGCTATGGCACAATGGGGCTTGGCTAAATCATGATGGGGTGTGGCCACACCCTGCTGGCATGTCTAGTGCTTTTGAAGTGCTACGCTGACTTTCCCCACCTGCCCTCCAAATACCTTTTTTTCCATTAAGTGTGCATGGCTCTCATTCACCACTGCTCTGCCATGCAGAGGAGCTGTGAACAAGAGATACTTTACAAATTTCCAAAGCTATCCTCAAATCATCGGGACTGTCCCGCCTAAATTGCGAAGGTTGGGAGGCATGATATAAAAATAGGAGTAAATAAACAACTTGAAGATACCATTTTTCACTGTGGCAAAACCACATTTCTCTGCTGAGGAGGGCAAATTTAAAATGCGTGAACGGTTTGGGAGTTGGGAAAAAAAAACCTTACATCGCAACATGGTTTGTCCAGGTACAAATCTGCACAGTTTAACTGGCTTTGCTGCTTCTCACTGTAAATAAGTGTGAACATGCAATCAGGGCCTGATTAAGGGATCAGGCCGCCTTAGGCTAATATGCTCGTAGTGCCCCCCTCATCTTCCTGCCCTTGCTAATACGGGATAGGTAAAAACTAACTTGTCTTAAATCTAATTTAAAATCCAGACACACAATAGTGTTTATAGTTTTTTTTAAAGGGGTGTACATTATACAGCCGCTGGGTCCTCGCATTGCCCCCTTAATACCAGCAATGTGAGTGTCCGCATTTTCTTCTGTCTGCATTTCTAGCAGGGCTGTTGGACATGTTCACTGTCTCTTTTTCCATCTGGGTTTTAGTGTCGCTATAACTCTTGTCGGGATTGTCAAATCGTCGTTTCGTACCCCTTCCCAATTAACTTACATTACCATTACATTTTCCATACCTCCCCTACAAAATTTACATGCCGCCACTTCTAAATTTCCACTTCAGTCACTGCCTTTAACATATCCCTTTGAAATGTTGCACTTCAAATGTTGGACTGATGGCCGGTGTTTCCACAGAACAGAATTTCACCATCTTGCTCGTCTGGAATCAATGCTTCCCTCTGAAAGTAATACAGCACCAAAGAAATATTTGAAAACAAATATAATATATTTTGTAAATGGCACCATTAGAGGCTGCTTTTACCAAGACACATGCGGCACTAAAAGATCCCCATTAGAACATTCCCTTTAATGAGTAGATTGCTTTGCACCTCATTGTCAATATGTATAAATCCTTAAGACAGAAGGCACATGACAGTGTAAAAACAGGAGGCTGAGACAAATATGCAGCTTCATCTGCATTATTGTTCATTTGTAAATTGCACATGAGTGGATAAAAGCATTTTTTAGTCTACAAGCCTTTTAGCGACACATAATGTGAAATAATTTTTCGCTATCAAGCAAAGTAGCATATCAAAATGCCTTACATACAGTATGCTATGGTGCATATTGTAGAATTGGAAGATACTCAGCCAAAATGTTCTTTATACCCATGAATTTATTTAATACTGAATGGTTTCGATACATACAAACCTTTTGCTCTCTTATGTTTACAGCATATGACCAAAATAGTTTATTTAGGTAACATTAAAAGACAACTAAATTGAAAGTTGATATAATATGAAAAGTCATCTTGCAGCATTCTGTCATATATGAGAACTTTCCCATAGCTTCAATGTATTTAACATTGTATATGCCCTTGTAATACGAACCAACCTTTGAAAATGATTGGAGGTGCTCCTGTCATTCCACTCCCATATGACTAAATAATGCCATGCGTTAGTGACAACACAAATGTTGGGCGGGCTTAAGCACCCAGAGAGCTGGCGCTTATTGCGTTTGTTATGTTCCTAATTTCCAGGAACAGTCCAAGTCTTTAGAAGTAGTACCTGGAAATTATGGACTAGTTTTAGGGACAATCATAATCATAATTTTTTTCTCTGTGCTAAATTAGATTGTTATAATCTTTTCTTCATTCTCTATTTTTTTTGAGTGGAGGTAGAGTATTTAGAATGCAAAAAAATTGTGTTATAATTAAATCCAGTAACACTATCATCATTGGGATTGTAGGTCCAAGACAATATCACACGTAGCCGACTTGCACGAGCACGGCAGCAGAGTGTTCCTGGAAGTTATTTTAAAATGTTGGCAACCATGAGGGTAGTCTGTTGTACCATTATGTAGACTTCCCGACAAGAGGTCTTAGTGTGCATAAAACAAGTTGCTTGATTTCATTTTTTTTCAGTTAGATAAAAATTAAGCAAATTAATTGTCTTCTCCCTTAGAGTTTTCATAAAGCCTTAAGGCCCCTCTGCTGCTAGTAGTGATAGTAAAACAGCCTCTTGTAAGATGAATCACTTCATATGTAATATGACATATTAGCAGTGTTATAAAGATTACTCACAGCTCCATGGGGGAACACTCACAAGCTTCCACGCGTTTCACCACTTTATTAGCAGCTTTCTTCAAAGTGTTTGCAATGTATGGAGCCAAAGGGAATATTGATCAGTTCATCTATCTCCAAAGGGGCTCTTAGATCCTGTGAGTTTTCTCTCTACAAGCCTTGGGTAACCCTTCTGTGATTTCATTGTAGGGAGCAGTAAGACTGACTCTTTCATTACAGTCATATACAAGCATATTGTTTAATATTCAGTATAAATGAAATTCGTTTTTTATAATTATATTTGGACTTTATATTTGCAATTGAGCCAATAAATAAACTATAATAGATAAGTCTGGTGTGTACAGTATGTTAATAAATAGAATGAAGCTTGTACTGTTTTAAACAAAAATTCTTTCATAAATCATTTACTAGTACATTTCACTGTTACATCATGTTACCATTTTCTAAAATAAGGAAAATAAACTGGACAAACTGACTTGAAACTAGTATCTAATAATTTATGTCATTGTGCAAATACTAACAAACTCTGTTTCGTTCAATGGATTGATATACAATTTTAGTTTCATGCCATTATATATGGTTTAGGGCTTTAATCATTTTGACGCGCGAGGGAAAATGGAGCCTCTTTGTCATCAAACTAAATAACATAGTTATATTAGTATACCAGCTCCAGGGCTGTTTTTGTTTTACCTTTTATGTCCAGTTTACCCCTAAACACTGTTTTCTTGAAGTCTGTCATTGTTATTCTTTTTCTAATATAATATAATATTGAACTATGAAATCAACAAGCCCTTCACCTACACTATATGGACAAAAGTATTTGGCCACACCTGTTAATTATTGAATTGAGGTGTTTCAATCAGACCCGTTGCCAGAGGTGTATAAAATCAAGCACCTAGAGATGCAGTCTCCATCTGCAAACATTTGCTATACAAAATGGGTCACACTGAAGAGCTCAGTGACGTCAAGCGTGGTACTGTGATAGGGAGACACCTTTGGTTTTTGTGAGTTACACTCTGCGCGGCTGAAACAGTGGGAGTTTGAATATCTACATAGTGGCGGTGTCCACGTTATCCCATACAGCCCTGGACTCCTATTCTCTCCGGAGGGTATATTTCTGGCACTTAGCGGTAAGAAGAGACTATTTCTGTTGTTCTCGGGTACCAGGATGTGGATGCACAGTGTCCTGCTGTGGTGAGCATATACACAGGTATAATGTTCTCTATCTGTGGATGATTTCTTTAAACCTAGCTCTGTTCTCCTAAACTGGCGTGGATCAAGTCTCCATTTGGGTGAAACTAATGGAGGATCCCTGGATAGATTTTATTGGGCACTAGGTTTATAGGTTCCTTGCATTATGTGATTTCAAGTGGGGGAGTCATATATATGAGAGCCACATTACTTGATATGTAATTTTAAACTTTACAGCAGTTTTTATGTATGTATTTATGGTTTTTGTGTATTAAATATTTGTTGTTTTAAGAAGAACCAATCTCTGATATTGATTATTGTATAAAGTAGCCAATTCCCACTTCGCCATTGTTTTGTGTCTCTTTGCAATAAGATGGTTCGTAAAATTTCATCCCTGCTGGGTATTCCATGGTCAACTGTAAGTGATATTATTAGAAAGTGGAAGCGTTTGTGAACAACAGCAACTCAGCCACGAAGCGGAAGACCACGTAAAATCACAGAGTGGGTTTAACGACTGCTAAGTCGCATGGTGCGGAAAAGTTTCCAACGCTCTACTGATTCCAGCTCTGGTTAGCAGGAGGGAGTGGATAGTCTCTGGATAGGACACAGACTGCAGAGCAAGGCAAGGAGCTCTAGGTCTCACAAGGTTTGGTAATCTCGTGAGACTAAGAGCTTCCCTGCTCACTCTACAGGAAGTTTCCATCCTGATGGATGTCAGCAGCACCAGAAGCATAGATAAGTACAGTGGGCTGGGGGAGTCATAATTTGCCTGGGGGGGTGGCGTGATGTGACTGGAAGGGCGTGATAAATGCAATGTTTTATTATAATGTATGTATCAATGTCCCATGTTAGCCACACCCACAACACAATGTGGTCACGCCCTTTTTGGCGCCGGCGCTGTGCGGCGGCACATAGTTTCTTTCCTACTGAAACTAAGGTGGGCCTGTGTACTTTAAATGCCAGGGCTGATTTTTAGTCCCAGTCCGACCCTCTTAGCACCTCTGTCTGGTATATTGTCATGTTAGCATCTCTGGCTGGTATATGATCATGTTGGAACCTCTGGCTGGTATATTATTATGTTGACTTCCAACTGGCTAATATATTAACATGTGGGCAACTCTTGCTAGTATACTAATAAATGGGGGCTTTACTGTCTGGTATATTGTCACATAGATACTTTCCTGGTTGATATATGACAGGCTTGGCTAACCTGTGGCACTCCAGGTGTTGTGAAACTACAATTCTCAGCATACCCTTCCAGCAATAAGCTGCTATATATTGGCAAAGCATGCTGGGGCTTGTAGTTTTACAACACCTGAAGTGTCACAGGTTAGCCAAGCCTGGTATATAATAACATGGACACCTCTATCAAGAATTCAGAAGGAATGTGCAAAAATCACTCATAATTGTGTATAATACAGACCAGATAAGTGGAATGTCACTGGCAGATATCATCAGAGGAAGAGACAGTGCTTCCTATTGGAGCTTCTCTTCTTTGCATGTTACATAGCAGAGAAGTGCTCATAGCAGTGGCTCTCCAGAACCTCATCAGTAAAACATCATCTGCTACCTGCATGTATAGCAGTTACCCCTTTTTTCATTTATTTTGATATGGTACAACATCACTAAAATAAAAAACAACTAAATTACTGCTCAGCAAGCCCTGAAGTCATTTGGGATCATCTCAGCCAAGTTGGCTGCATAGTAAAATAAATAAAACATTAAAATACGGGAAAATATAATTGGGTTGCAAACAAATACTAGAAATTAGTATATATAATACAAAAGCATAAAGTAACACAAACAGTAACAAAAAATAAAATAAAGTGACAGTATATGTTTAAGATCAGTTTGCAGCATTTATTTAGGCATGACATCTACAGAACAGGAGAGCTAAATGCTTCTTACCATTATTAATGTGAAGAAATAAAAGGTATTTTAATCGAATGATCTATCATTAAAAATGAGCTGGAAAACATGTAGGGCCTGATTCATCAAGGCACACATACTGAGCGCAATTTGCGTTTGTTTCAGAATGCATGTAATTCAGCAAGGAACAAATCTAAAGATACGTGCGCTGATGAATTCAGGTGTAGACATGCTATTCTCTACTACACAAGACACTGCAGGATACGTCCAGTACCTATGTGGAATATAAATTCGCAAAAGAATGCACAGTTGCTGTTAATTGCAAGCACATGTTCAATTAACGTCACCTGTTAATAATATAGGCATTAATGACTAAACAGTTTCCCATTAAATATATTTATTAGGATGTTCTTGATGTCTACTGAGCATAAAACACATTTTTACAGTTGCTCCTCATTGCAGATACATGTTAAGACATACACACAAAAGTGTTATCATCATCATCATCATCATCATTGTCACTAGTAATCAGGACTTAGACTAGCCCTGTGGCTGCAGCAAGAGATACTGCAGAAAAACAAGTAAATTTGAGATGCCCAAAGCTTGAATCGGATGTGACTGCGCGCGCTCGAGTTTGACACGCTCTTACTGTACATTGACAAAGGGGCGAATGCCACTTCCCCGCTTTGTTCCCTCCCAGAAATCTTAGGCAGTAGTAAGTGTCCTTTGGATACAAAGATCAATCCGATGTGGCTTTATTCACTGGCGTATGAGCCAGTTCTGGGCATGTGTAGAGTCATTTTGTGTCTGATATGCGCAAAATCAACAGATGAATCAGGCCAGAAATGTTTACTACCGAACCCAGTGGTAGAATGAAATCTAAGGTTGTTGGAAAGAAATAACTTCCTGTTCAGACAGAGATTTGTTAAAGTCTTGAATAGTACACATGAAACCGAGAGGGCAGAAGTATTTTAAACTGATTTGAACATACATATATGCATGAGTTTGATGATGGATTCAGTATCTGCAGTCCCAATGAGTTGAAGCAAATGTTTAGTATCGTAACAACATATCAGAGGTCTCGGGTGACCGTGGTAGAACTAGGATGAGACTAAGTTACATAGTTTAACCGTACAGGGTTCTTTACAGTATTACCAGTGATCGTCGCTGTCCAAACAGTTGTCATGTCAGGTGCAGTTGGGGCCATGCAAGACAGGTTGTTTGGAAGTGCGTCTCCCGACATTCTCGAGGATGTCATTCCTTTGCTGGTTTGGAGGAACTCCAAAATCATCAGCCCAACACATTAATTTAACACTGCACAGATGGAGACTGTCACCTTTTAGTGGTTTTCAGCCATGAGATGGCAAACTTATCTACTAATATCTGCTAACAAGGTTATGACACATTACATTCTTTTATTTATGTAGCAGAAAACATCCTGAAGATGCCAAGCATTGCTTTCAATGATAGAATGAATAATAATGATATACATAGGCAAATATAGGTACACTAGAATTTAGAGATGGACACCACTGTTATTTTGTTATTATGATCAGAATATTCATATTAATATTTCCCCTCTTATTTTCATAATTCTTTGCAAAATAAAAAATGTATTCTGAGAATGGATGCTACATACTGTGTGTTTGAATCCTGGAGTCAAATCTGTTAACAATAGTATATTTTTGCATCATACGTGGTCAAAGGTATGTGAGCATAGAGCACAAAAACCTCTCAAAATTACATGACTGCTGAACCCAACACAATGATGTACTTATTCTACCTTTCATTTAAAATATTTATATTTTCCACATGTATAATATCTAAAACCTTACTATAATGCTATATATTCTAATCTTTTCTATTTTTCAATCTATTCAATTCCATATAATTTTCTGTCGCTATGTAAATAAATGAGGATGCTGAGAGATGAATATGGCCTGCACCCCTACTACAAAAATTTAAAAATAAGACACACAATACATTGCCAGAGTATTCATCAGTTGCCAAGAGCATGGCTTTGATTACCTTGCCGCTATATAAACAAATGAGGATGCTAAGAGATGAAGGTGGCCTGCACCCATAATACAAAAATTAAAAATTGGGCACACAATACATTTCCAGAGTATTCATCAGTTGCCAAGAGCATGACTTTCAATATCTTGTTTTACTTATATGCCCTGTGCCATAATACTGCCCTTCTGAATCAAACCAGGGGACTTGTATATAGAGTATTTATTGGGAGGGAGGGAAGAAAATTCATTCTCCCAGTGTAAGTTTTGTCCAACCCAGAGGTAAGGGGACTTCCCGAGACTTGCAACGGAGGTGCTCCCAAAGAACCATGTATATAAATATTGAATGTATATAAATTATATGTATATGTTCCATTAGTGACATGTAAGAAATATGTAAAAGTGACTGTTTAGATAATAGTTGCCCTTCTCAGAGTTAGAGAACCGTAAAGTATAGCTAATTGGAGAAAGCAAATGCACCGGTGGCAGATTTACAAAATCCTTCATTAATACAACAGTGGACAACTATGGACACTGGCATAAGTTCACATTTAAAAGTGATGAGAGGGCACAATGTTAAATTGTGCAAATAAAGATGGCATTGTCCTTGGAGTGAGGTACATTTGTGCTATAATCCTGACCTTGTGAATCAAACCAGGGGACTCGTAAACATTTATGTGGGTGGGAATATTGCCCCGGGGTAAGCTTCATCCAACCCTGCGGTAACGAAACTCCCGAGACTTGCAGCAGAGGTGAGAAAGCAAATGCATTGATACCAAAGTTACAAAATCCTTCATTAAGACAGCTCGCTGCAGACTTTGGCCAACATTGTAAAGGGATCATTAGAAAACAGACTGGAAATGACTGGAAATTAATGTTAATGCTATAAATAGTAATATAAGAGCAAATAATACTCAAAATTACATTATTTTACCTATTTTTCACAATTTTTAAGTAAATTCAGATCCAATACCAAAACCTTTCCCATTTGTTCGACAAAAACAGTAGCAAAGTCGAAACACGAAGTTGGTTTAGAACCGACACTGGTTTTGAAACCGAAACATGAGGGTCAGCGCACATAGCTAATAGAGAGAGAGTGAGAGAGAGAGAGAGAGAGAGAGAGGGAGAGAGAAAGATGAGATGCAGGTGAGGAACCTCCCCTATGATCCAGGTATTTCACAACTGAGCATTAATTATCTTAGGGTCAAGGCTATAGTTGAGGGTCAGAGCTATAGTTCAATGCTTCAAAATCCAGAGCCAAACACCCCATACTGCATGAAATGATAACATTTTATCTTTCATTATACCCAAAATCTTCTCATTTCCCATTCACTATAATACTGACATCACCTTAAGTGAACTTTACTTTAATATCTTGTCTTATACTATAAAGCACATGTAAACGGGGGTAACTCTAGCATGTAGATGAGCATGACACTAGCAACCATTCTTTTCTATTGTCAACACAAACATTCTTGGTTTTGTAACAAGGTTGACGCTGGTTTAATAGTATGGGTTTTCCATATGTAAAATTCAGTTGTATAAATAAATGAAACATGAATAAAAATTTTGTTGTGTGATCTACCTCCTGCATCTCATTCTGAAAAATACACATGATTTATTAGAATTAATGATTCACATGAACAATAGACTTGATCAAGAAGCTGACTTTTCACATGCTGAAGATGATCTTTATTTAAATCAGTGGTATGCCTACAGGGCCATCTTAACAATATTGTGGGCTACCGGGCAAAGCAGTGCACCGGGGCCCATATATGTGTGTAAAAAAAAAAGAAAATGATTGAGATATATATATATATAAAATCACTTTTTTAAAAATGTGCACACTCAGCGTCCCTTTAACTTACCTGCCGATCGCTCCGTGCTGCGCTCGCAGTGAATGTCGGGCAGGATGATGTCATCGTGCCTGACATTCACTGCGACCGCAGCACGGAAGTGGGGACCAGGGAGGGAGCTGGATCGCCTCATGACCTGACCACCAGACCTGAACGGTCAGGTGACCGCAAAAGGTAAGTTGTTTTTTTTAATTTCTTTTATTTTTTAAACAGGATTTTTTATTTTCGTCCTGCCTATGGCCCCCTTTCCCACTGGGCCCACGGGCACCTGCCCATCGTGCCCAGTCGGAAAGACGGCCCTGTATGCCTACCTGGCATGTTGCCCTCTGTTTCTTACCCTCCCTTTTATCCATCATTTTGGCAAACACCTGTTCTGATTGGTACCGAGATGCAATTCAAGTTCTAATTGTAACATTTCACAGTCCTTATAAATAAAGGCAAAATGGGCCTTTTATATTATTCCATAACAGCATTTATTATCCTACAACATACTTCTTTTTCTCTTAGAATGTTCATCTGATGGTAGGCAGATATAGGAAATGATTTGGAATACAAATCCATGAGCAAGCATAATTTGTCGGTATCATTATTAGACAAAGCATTTGGCACGTCAGACACTAAAGTTTGAAAGTATTCACAAAATGTTTTTGTTGTGAGCTGTGGCACCATCTCATTAGCATGGATCCGATCAGCCACGCTGAATCGATCATGTGAGGATAATTCGTGAACTGCTAGACTTGTCATCTTCTGTTAGCTCGCAAGATAAAACCTGGCCTCAAACGTATCTCGACTGTGAAGTGTGTGAATAGTATTGAAAGCAGATGGTGCCCGCTGGGTTTGGCCTGCAGCATACCCAGACAGAGGCAGATTTCTCAGCAAGATCTTTATGTCTGATATGTCCTTTCTGTACTAGGGGTCTTCTGGGAGATCATCTGTATTAATACATTTGTGAAAAGGATCAACTGCATACAGATGCCCTTACCACAAGCAAAGCAGTAAAATCACATCATAGTAATGCACTTTTAAAAATAATTGATGGTGCAATTTAATTATACTTTATTGTTTAAGTATGACCCGTCACTCGTACCTGCCCAGCTATGTAGCTCAATAATGGCACTCTAAGCTGATATCTGTCTTACTTCACATTAACCTAGATTTCATTTGTTCATGGAAAGAGATATGTTGTGGTAAAATGTATTATGCAATAAAAGCAGATCACAATTAGAATTATTTTGTACATTCTCGCCCTCTCAGTAGCTCTTCCTCTCCTTTACTTGCGGTGAGATTAACAGGCCAGTTCATAGAGGTGTGAGTGATGTCAAGCAGAACAAATTTCGAGTTCTGCTTTTGCTTTGCCATTCCACAGAATGCTATACTGCACTATCTTTGTTAAATTCACATTTTGCAGAATGTATAGTCTATGAATAGAGATGTGACAACAACGGTACAGAGCATTGGGGACCTTGATCTCTCAATGGCTCATGTAGCAACTTTCCTTTTTACTTCTGCAGGGCCTCCATTCTGCTACAGCCAACAAAAGTTACAATACTCAGAGGCTCCATTGCCACCAAGGGGCTTGAGGGCTCAACTAATTACGCTGCAAGCACTTCCCCTTCCGTGAATGCCAACCCTAGCTCCAATTGGTTACTGGGGATCACAGAAGGGGATGTTTCTGCAGGGTCTGTCAAGTCCCCTGTAGGCAGACCAGTATAACGAGTCAGTCTATAATAAGATCTAACGAGAGGTGGAGTAGTGACAGAATGACGGATGAGTAATAATGTATATTGGAATCTGCAATACATTGTTTAGAGCTGAGGAGAAAAAGAAACGAGGGACCTAAAATATATTTTTGCACTGTTCCCTAGTTCTGCCACTGTCATGGATGAAAATACATTGCTATAGTAGTAGATGAAGCAATTACAATGCAAATTTTAAAATAAATATTTGATTGATTCGCATTGTAATTGTAAATTTTGTTTACCTATATCATGTCAATTTTGACACAAACAGTTGACACAGACACAGAATTGTGCTACAGACAGTTGCTAGAAACTGTTGACATCAGTTCCATGTGAGATACCTACCAACTTTCTCCATGTACCTTGAGTGGGTGTGTCTTGTAGTGTTTGATCACACAGTCATTAAGACACAAAATGTTCCCATTGTGTCAAACAGCAATAATCGTGTGTTATTCAATTTTCCATAGATAATAAAGGCAGTTGTATCTTTTCAACTTATTGGACACTTATTATGTTGAAACAAAAGTAAAATCACAAAACTTGCATGTTTAACACTAGCAAATATTTATTACCCATGTCTGAACTGCAATTCATGCTAAGCAGAGCAGTAACTGAGCTGTACATAGGTATCATTAATGCCTAGAAATGTGGTGTTAACATTGGAACCAGCATGGACTGTTCTTTTCCATTCATGGTCTGTAATTTGAATACATTTTGTTCCAAAGTCTGTTTCCATGGACATCTAAGTTTTAATAGGGACCAATAATATGTTCTGTGAAGAGAGCACAAGTGATACTCATGCAATAAAGACAGTAATGGCCAAATTAAAAAAAAGAAAAAAGAAGAAACCCTGGTGTCAAAGGTAGTGAGAGATAGAATTTTTCCCTTTGGAATTAAATTAATCTTGAAGCAGGTCATTCTGATATTATTATTATTATTATTATTATCGTTTATTTATAAGGCGCCACAAGGTTTCCACAGCGCCGTACACAATACAAACAATGGACAGTACAGGGAATAACAGTACAATACAATAAACGAGTAGTACCAACACTTCAGAGGCTCCAGGCAAGGCAAGTGAGTGGAGGTTGGAGCAGAAGAGAAGGTAGCGAGACAGGAGGGAGGAGGTCCCTGCTCATACGAGCTTACATCCTATAGGGAGGGTAGACAGACGACAGGCACAGAGGATGTCGGAGGAGGGGAGCAAGTGCTCCCCTCTACTGAGGAGAGTGAGCATGGAGAGAGGGTTAGGTGGAAGGCTGGTAGGCAATGCGGAAGAGATGAGTTTTGAGTGCCCGTTTGAAGGAGCACAGGTTAGGTGACAAACGGATGGAGCGTGGGAGGTCATTCCAGTGCAGGGGGGCAGCTCGGGAGAAGTCTTGAATTCTGGAGTGGGATGAGGTGATCAGAGTGGAGGAGAGACGACGGTCATTGGCTGAACGCAGGGGACGGGCGGGAGTGTGGATGGAGAGGAGATTGGAGATGTAAGGGGCAGTGGAGTGGGAGAGAGCCTTGTATGTGAGGGTAAGAAGTTTAAAAAGGATTCTGTAAGGGAAGGGGAGCCAGTGTAGGGCAAGGCAGAGAGGGGAGGCAGAAGAGGAGCGGCGAGAAAGGAAAATAAGCCTCGCAGCCGCATTGAGTATAGAACGAAGGGGGGCGAGGCGAGAGCGGAGGAGGCCGGTGAGGAGAAGGTTACAGTAGTCCAGCCGGGAAATGATAAGCGCGTGGATAATAGTTTTGGATGCTTCATGAGATAGGAAGGGCCGGATGCGGGCAATGTTGCGAAGTTGGAAGCGACAGGATTGGGCAAGGGATTGAATGTGGGGGGCAAAAGAGAGAGAGGAGTCGAGGGTGACTCCCAGGCAGCGGAGTTGGGGGACAGATGACAGATTCTGATAAAGGTTTCATCCTAAGAGTCGCAAAAGGGACAAAATAAACAGGAATTAGGTTGCACTTTATAGATTTGGACTCCTTAATTCTACTCCCTAGTTCCAGCCCAGGTTTTACCAATAGCAAATATGTACTAATCTAAACAACTTGCAACTAATAAGGCACTGGATTGTTCTTCCCAAACCAAGTATGAATCTTGGAAGACAGATATTGTATTTCCAAGAAGGAGAAAAACACAATTTGGGCTTCAATTTAACGTTTTCTTCTCTTATTTTTATCTTTTCAACACCTAAAGGCTGTTTTAGATTTAACTGGCTGCAAGTCCTAAAAAGACTGCCAATATTAATAAACATGTGGGGGTAAATGTATCAAGCTGGGCAGCACGGTGGCTAAGTGGTTAGCACTTCTGCCTCACAGCGCTGGGGTTATGAGTTCATTTCCCGACCATGGCCTTATCTGTGTGGAGTTTGTATGTTCTCCCCGTGTTTGCGTGGGTTTCCTCCCACACTCCAAAAACATACTGGTAGGTTAATTGACCCTAGTCTGTCTGTCTGTCTGTGTATGTTAGGGAATTTAGACTGTAAGCTCCAATAGGGGCAGGGATTGATGTGAATGAGTTCTCTGTACAGTGCTGCGGAATCAGTGGCGCTATATGAATAAATGGTGATGATGATGATGATGAAGCTGAGAGTTTTCCGGCGGGTTTGAAAACTGGAGATGTTGCCTATAGCAACCAATCAGATTCTAGCTATCATTTTGTAGAATGTACTAAATAAATGATAGCTAGAATCTGATAGGTTTTTCAAACATGCGTAAAACTCTCAGCTTGATACATTTAGCCCCTAGTAGGGATGCACCAGATGTTTATTGGGACAAGCATTAGAAATCTGCTCAGATGATTACCGTATTTGAAAGTCATTGTCCAACCATACTAATGTTGCGTTCTCAGATCTGGCCTTCCCTAGAGCTAGTCATGTGATCTGACATTCCCTAGAGCTAGTCATGTGATCTGACCTTCCCTAGAGCTAGTCATGTGATCTGACCTTCCCTAGAGCTAGTCATGTGATCTGACCTTCCCTAGAGCTAGTCATGTGATCTGACCTTCCCTAGAGCTAGTCATGTGATCTGGCCTTCCCTAGAGCTAGTCATGTGATCTGACCTTCCCTAGAGCTAGTCATGTGATCTGACCTTCCCTAGAGCTAGTCATGTGATCTGACCTTCCCTAGAGCTAGTCATGTGATCTGGCCTTCCCTAGAGCTAGTCATGTGATTTGGCCTTCCCAAAAGCTAGTCATGTGATCTTTAAGACTTGACCACAACATGTATGGCTAAATCTGACAAACATCACAGCCCTGTAATTTTATTTATTGATTTTGTTTTATTCAGATGCATGAATTATAGTGAGAAATAAGTGTTTTGATTAAATTTATAGCAATGAATCTAGTTACGTTTCAACCTTCAAGTAAGATGATCTTTTGTCTCATAGAGTCTGAGCTCTGTTATCTTAGCTCTGACTGCGAGATTTAGGAATTGAATGCACTGACTGTGAACAGTGATTCCTACGCAGCAGTGTACGATTTTAAATACTCCATCTAAATTTTGTCTGTCAGTTTAATTCAGTTTCTTACTAGCAGGGGAGCAAATGTAATTTTGCTTTTCTGTAATGAATAAAACATAAGGAAAATGTATATAGAATACTTGTTTAATTTCCTCCTCACCTGCATTCCTCCTCTGAAAAATTATGAAGTGTTTTCTCTGTGGGTCCTCTGGAACAAAGTTATGGTCCTGAAGTTTAATTGTTGACATTCTACTTTCTCTTACAAACCAAAATGTATGCTTGTATAAACTAACCATGTTTCCTCATTTGCTATATTTAACACATTTAACATATGCATTTAATTTACAGTTGTAAGACCTCAAATAAATGTACAAGTAATTAAAATAAGATAGACTGGCTATCATTTCGTAACCTTTATGCCTTAGCTGGAAGTGTTTATAGAGGTGTTAGGCTCGGAACATACACAGTTCAGATTTTATGTGAAAAGCTAATCTCACACACCTATCTTTTTATGAAATACAAGTATTAAGTGTTAAAGGAATTTCTTCTAGGTGAATGAGATTTGGATATGTCAGGCATATGGATATTGTTATATGTGAACTTTATCACAATCATTCCACAAAAAATGTAGATTTGTTAAGCACTTTATTATCAGTTTTTAATGCAATGTATTGTTTTAGTGTCTGCATTTTGGTTTATGGATACATGTGCACTCATAGTATACTTTAGAAACAAGTTAATAAAATACCCAGTGAGGGATCATCCTGGGTTCAAACCCAGACATCACATGTTACCTTATACTTGTTGATTGAGTGGTGGTGGTAATATACTAATAGCATGGCATGTAATAAGGCTAAAGGTATTATTATTTACAAAGCTAAAAATACCACAAGACACTAACACACATTGAGAGGTGATTTATGAAGCAGAAAACAGCCGCACTGCAGTGCAAATACAGCTTTGAACCCTCAACTTGCACAAATGCGTCTAGATTTCCGTGGGGCACATAGGTTTTCAGAGCAAGATGACAGCATTTGTGGAGGAGCAGCAGTTTGCACAGAAAACGAGGCGGTGGTATTCCTAGCAAAGTATATGCTGTAGTGCACCCCATTCTGCAAAGCAGTACACAAATTAGATTTCATTTTGCAAAGCAAGTTAATTGTAATGAGACAAAGAGTGCATTTTAGGGCCATTTGTTGCTGTACATGGCCATTCTCCCTCCACAAATAGACTTAAATCATGGACCAATTCAGAAATGACATAGATTAAAAATGGTTCCCATGCAGAGAGCGCTGTGTAATAAAAAATATATAAAAATAATGAAAAAACAAAGAGACACTCACCATCCAAAATCCTTGACCAGTCTCAGTGTAAGCTTCCACTACAACAGGAATACAATGAGCCTGGGATCCCCTCTCTATAGTGAAAACCAGTCCTAAGCTGTCAGCGCAGTACTGATGCCTTTATGGAGGGAGAGCAAAAAATATGTACCTGCCCTTACAGAGGCTACCAGACCGTGTGGACTGGCGCTCCTCCTTACCCCTATGGGCTTGTGAAGGGCAGGGTAATTTACAAGGTTGAGACTCCTAGAGTGGCAACAGTTTGTCTTTGCTGCAAGTAGTATCCTCTCTATCTCTCTCTCTCTCTCTCTATTCACCAATCACTCATGACATTAAAACCAGTGACAAGTGAAGTGGACAACATTGTTTATCTTGTTACAATGGCATCTGTCAATGGGTGGGATATGTTAGGCAGCAACTGAACAGTCAGTTCTTGAAGTTTATGTGTTGGGAGCAGGAGAAATGATCGAAGTAAGGATCTGAGCGACTTTGACAAGGGGCCAAATTGTGATGGCTAGATGACTGGGTCAGAGCATCTCCAAAACGGCAGGTCTTGTGGTGTGTTTTCAGTATGCAGTGGTTAGTACCTGCCAAAAGTGGTCCAAGGAAGGACAACCGGTGAACCGGTGACAGGGTCATGGGTACCTACGGCTCAATGATGCATGTACTGAGCAATGGCTAGCCTGTCTGGTCCAATCCAGCGGAAGAGCTACTGTAGCTCAAATTGCTGAAAAAGTTAATGTTGGTTATGATAGAAAGCTGTCAGAACACACAGTGCATCTCAGTTCACTGCTGGTCAGAGTTCCCATGCTGACTCATGTCCACAGCCAAAATCACCTACAAAGGGCATGTGAGCGCCAAAACTGGACCATGGAGCAATGGAAGAAGGTGGCCTTGTCTGATAATTCACGTTTTCTTTTACATCATGCAGATGACCTGGTGCATTTGCGTCGTTTATCTGGAGAAGAGATAGCACTAGGCTGCACTATGGGAAGAAGATAAGCCTGTGGAGGCAGTGTGATGCTCTGGGCTATGTTCTCCTGGAAAACCTGGGGTCCTGCCATTCATGTGCATGTTACTTTGACATGTACCACCTACCTAAACATTGTTGCAGACCAAGTACAGCCATTCATGGCAAGGGTATACCCTGATGCCAGTGGCCTCTTTCAGCAGGATAATGATCACTGCCACACTGCAAAAATTGTTCAGGAATGGTTTGAGGAACATGACAAAGAGTTCAAGGTGTTGACTTGGACTCCAAAATTCCCCAGAATTCAATCCAATCAAGCATTTGTAGGTTGTGCTGGAAAAACAAGTCTGAGCCATGGAAGCCCCCCCCCCACCTGCAAATTATACTACTTAAAGGATCTACTGCTAACGTCTTGATGCCAGATACAACAGGACACCTTCAGAGGTCTTGTGGAGTCCATGCCTCAACAAGTCAGAGCTGTTTTGGCGGCACGAGGGAGATCTACACAATATTAGGCAGGTTGTTTTAATGTTGTGGCTGATCGGTGTGGAAACGGGTTGAAGTGATATGCCATACCGCCACTTCTCCTACTGCTTTGATTGTTATCTTATTAAATCCCTTTCACTTACATTTACCATACCACCACTTCTAAATTTCCACTGCGACCACTGTACATCTACAGTACATACATATACCGGACGTAGAGATTGGTAATGTAGGAATTCAGCTGGGGCCTAAAGTTGGTGAATGTGGATTCCTGCAAAGAAAATGTACATCCAGCAATTGCAAGGGCAAACATATCATATATGTTCTCCAGGTTGTGGTATTCTTAACCTAAATAAACATACAGTCATATATGTCAGTAAATTATTTTGCTCTATTATTTTATATACTCAAGCCAATAATAATTATTATTTTAAGCCAAGATCATGCTTCCAAGTTTGTCAAAAGTTGAATTCTACTATAGTTGAAAACATTGCCATATTCATAGGTTAGAAACCTCAGAACACACATAGACATGTTTGCATAAAGTAATTTGTGATTTAAAACTCTCTTTATAGAAAAAACATTTTTCAACGTAACTGCGCATTAAGGATTGTGACAATTAATACCATTTTGGTGCCAAGTAAAATACAGACTTGTATGCAAGTGGGAATACAGGGCATGCTACTGAATTCATTTAATATTGCTAAAGATGTTTTACTGTAAGTATTTAGACAAGTTGTATCATAAACAGCAAATATAAAACAAGTAGCTACAGTTTTGTCTCTCTAGAAAGCTGTACAGCAATTATTGGGATAGAAAGAACACTATACACTGTATATATATTCTAACTGGTTAAATGAGTAAAATGAATTAAATGAGTCAAATAAATTAATGGATATTGTGTCCATCCATTCGGAATTATACAGTTTTCACTTCAAAGATTTAATTGGCTTCTTTAATGTTCCAAGTGAGAAAATGTGTGTTCATGCCCTGAGAAGCTGAAGAGAAAAAGAGATCATCTCTTTTACCTTTTTCATGAGTATAAAACAACATATTCCTTCATGTACTTAATAACAAAATTACAAAATCACTTTGTAGTTGAGTAATCATATGTAAACAGAGAGCTGAGCTACACACAGTAGGATCAGCATATGATGCTGTTTATAAAAGTCTATTTGCAGGTTTTTTTTTACTTTTTTTTAGTCATCATATAGCATAGCGATAAAACCATAGGTTTAAACTCACAACATATACAGTAGGTAAATACTCTTTTTGTAAAAGATGTTTAATTTCTGTATTTTCATTAAAATGAACATCATTTAGCACATTCATGCACATAGCTTGCACCTTCCCCAATGCCCATCAGAGGGATTCAGTCATTTCTGTGATAGGTATCAGAAATAATTGGGCTGATGCAGAGTTGGAAGCAAAACGGGAGTAAGTTACTCTAAATAGAACATGGAAAAATAGGGTATTTCCACCCATAAGCAGAGCTGTACATATACATGTTGAGATGTGCTCTCCTCTGCACAGGGCCGGATTAACCATAGGGCTACCATAGGGGCCTCGGGCATCCAGGGGGCCCTTTTAAGTGCTCAGCAGCAGTATTGATTGGTCCGATCAATGCTGCTGAGCACTTTCACTCCTTACTGAGGAGATCTCGTGAGTCTCCCTCTCACGAGATCTCCTCAGTAAAGAGCGTACAGCGCGCCGGGGAAGGACTGCAATGCCAGGAGAAGGAGGTAAGTGCCTTGGGGGTGGCTCGGCTCACTGGGGGGGGGGGGGGGCAGCTCAGATCATGGGGGGGGGCCCTCACGGGGGAATGGAGGCCCCCTTAGCCCAGGGGCCTCCATTCCCTTAATCCGGCCCTGCCTCTGCATCAGCAGTATATACACCTGGTTTTCATCATCAACCTCATAAGCGAGTATTTGCTTCTGCCCTATAGCAGGTGTAAAAGATATGCCTCCTACTAGGCATATATGCGTGTTTCTGGGTCACATTTGCTTGAACAAGCCCTTACTGTTCTCTGCCTATGTTAGAACCCTCTTCATCCTCTCCAGGCGCAGGCAGGATTAGGTGCCAGAAACCCAGCGCCGGTGCTAGGGTTCATGGCGCCCTAGGCAAAATTTTGCCCCCCCCCCCAGCGCAGCAGACACTGAAAAACAGCAGTGTCCACCTACATGATAAAGAAGGACTCCAACGTGTGAGTAGCGCACATGTTCCTATAGACTATCACAATAGAACATGAATGGCCCTGGAATATGACTACATGTTACAGTGCAATGTTACCTTTTATCCGCAGCAAGAGAGCGGCCACAGCGCTGTCCACCCCGCCGGACATAGCGCACACAACACGGCGCACCCCCTGCATGTTGCCTATATAGACATGTACTGCACTTGAGGAATGTCACGCCGGCTTCTGCAGGGTCTGGGCGGTGCATACTAACAAAGTGCCGGACAGAAACCGATCACCGACTGACAGTTCCCAGGGCTCATTTCTACAATAATCATGGCCACTAGATGGCAATGTAGCGTCAAATGAATACTACTCAGAAAACCACCATTGTTACCTATGTCCTACGCTGAGATTTCATGCCGTCATCCAGTCAGCGCCGATGCGCCGCGGACACTGAAAAACAGCGGCGGCACCCCGCCGCCGCTGCAACCCTCTCCTGAGCCGCTGACTAGATTAGAAAATCTAGTCAGTGGCGCCCTGCAGGTCCCGGCGCCCTAGGCAACTGCCTAAGGTTGCCTAATGGGAGCGCCGGGCCTGCAGAAACCTACATAGGCACATGCGCCCACTTTTTTGGCATGTGTAGAGTAATTTTACACAAGATACGCTGAAATCAGCTGATTAATGTGTTCAGTAATTGCATCTTAGATACAGCTGTCAATCAGTCAATTAAACTGCTGCGATTGGATACTTGTTCTTTAAAAGGCTTCCTTTTTCCTGTGCTGGTTATAAGTTATCTCTGCTAGCGTGTAACCTTTGGATTGCATTTTGATCTTTGCTAGAACTCACTTTCCCCTGACTTAGAATTTTAATTGACTTCTGTTGTGCACCATTCTTTGTGGACCTTTGTCAGGCACGGGTGCTTGTTCTCCTTGGTTCTCCCCATGTCATGTCCTAACTGCATGATACTTGTCAACCTAAGCCTGCACTACCTAGAGCTTAAAACATGGGGGCACCCAAGTATTGGTGAGTAACTCGTGCTCTAGAAACGGTGGCTGCTATAGGTGAAGACCTCTGCAAGTTGGCGCTACAGGTCTTAGAGTTGGCATACCAACACCTCCCTGTTTTTCTACATACTAAATGTACTCTCACCAAAAGGAATCTGATTTAACAGCACAATTTCAAAGATCAGTATAAAATCAGATGGAATATATATTACATTTGCTCATAACAGAGTGTCCATCCATCAAATGTAATCAGGTCATAAGCAATGGTAAAGGTATTCAGAATAATGATCCTCCGGAATCAAGTGTGCTCAGCTCTACAATTACTTGATGACCTACTGAACTGTCTTACTGTGACCTTGTTTGTTATTTGTCTAAAGTCGCAATGTCCTGGTGAGTACTGTGAATATGCTTTAGCTTCGAACACAGTCTCCAGTCGTGCTGTAAAACCTGCGTTAAGCCACAGAACATACATAAAATGCACACATAGTTACCTTTTCATTTATCTTTCTAGCAAATCTGCCTAGCGCCTACTATGAAAGAGGAAATACAGACACAAAAATGTTACAGTAAAACTGAAGATACACCAGACTGACCTGCAATTGAGAGAACCAGATTCATCAACCACCAGTAACAGGACAGTCAATCAGATTGTATGCATATTGCATACATGAAATTCCTTATATGGTAAAAGATTACATAGTGCTATTTAACAAGTGAATGCACAAAGAGAGTTTACTGTGACTTCTGGATTCAGATTTATCCACCTAGAAGCAGAAATACAAGCTGCCCAAGCTCTTTACGGGTTAGCAATACAAGGTTCTTGAATGCAGAATATGACCCCTATTTCTTAATCTGCAGCCATAATTATTATTTTCTAATATTAGTGGATTACTTCACCAGGCCAGTCTTAGGGCATATGCATATGTGTGACCCAGCTAGCTGGTTCAATCATACAAGTTTTACTGGTTTAAAAAAAGAATATAGCAAAAAATGTTTCAGAATAGATCAAAAATATGAAAAAAGTATTATTTTAGGATATTTACCATTGGAAAAAATGTCTTGATTAAATTAAAAAGTATTTTTCCTTTCATTTCATTGTTTTCTGCAATCACCATCCTGAGATGGCTGTAGTGAAAGGAGAATTGCAGCAGTACATGTATTGCAGCAGTCATTATTAAATAGGCTTCCCAATACTTTGCATGGGGGAAGCTATCAGTTCAGAAAGGTGGCGAACCTCTTCGCGGGCAGGGGACACCACTTGCAATAGCAGCCAGTAGCCTTTGATTTGTTATACAGGGAGAAATCTCCTGCAAAAAAACTCTCAGATTCAACAGAGATGCTCTATACTCAATGCGGCTGCGAGACTTATCTTCATTTCACACCTGTCCTCCACTGCCTCCCCTCTCTGCCTTGCCTTACACTGGCTCCCTTTCCCCTACAGAATCCTCTTTAAACTTCTCACTGTCACCTACAAGGCCCTCTCCCACTCCACTGCTCCTTATATCTCTAACCTCCTCTCTATTCACACTCCCACCCATTCTCTGCACTCGGCCAATGACGTCACATCTCCTCCGCACTGATCACCGCATCCCATGCCAGAGTTAAAAACTTCTCCCATGCTGCCTCCCTCCTCTGGAATGACCTTCATCGCACCACACCTCTGTCCCCTAATCTGAGCACCTTCAAACGGGCACTCAAAACCCATCTGTTCCTTAAAGCCTACCAGCCGTCTATCTAACCTTCCCCGTCCTTTTTTTCCTCCTCCCTCTTTCTGTACTCGCTCCTCTTACGCCTGATCACCTCCACTTACTCCTCTTGTGCCTGATGTCCGTTTCCCCTCCCTTTAGTATGTAAGCTCTTACGAGCAGGGCCCTCTTCCCTTCAGTCTCAATTCCATTTCTTCTTCTCCAACGTCACTGTACTTCCTATGCTTGGAGCTATTGAAGTCTTGGTTTTACTCGTCTTGTTCTTTACTGTTGTATCCTGTATGGTCAACTGTTCATATTTTATTTTGTAGGCCGCTGCGGAAACCCTGTGGCATGATATAAATAAAGAATAATAATAATAATGATTGTGTAACGAACTCCACAGAACATCTGTTACACATATTAACTCATGCATGTTTCAATTGGTCGCTGATGGCGAATATGCTTGTCTAGTACATAGCTTCCTATAGGGCAGGATCCTGCAGACCCTTCAGGAGTGTGCAATATAGGTGTAAAACCACTTTGTTAGTAAGAGGGCACTAGTGAGTATTGTATTTAAAGTGTAACTGCCATCATTTTGCAATAGGCCCATCAGATGTCTAACAGCCATTGGATCCAGTATTCATTTTATAGTGGGCTGTGTTATTCTGCCTCTGTGTATCATTGCATCTAGTCAATGATAATCCACAGTTCTCAAGACAAAATCTCTGTCTCCCCTTTATAATGTCTCCTATTTGCTGTTAAAACAGCAGACTGGTGAGAGTTACCCATTAGTTAGATACTGATATTACAACTCAGTTTCTGAATCCTGAGTTAGACTTTTCTAAATTCACACACAGCTGGCATGGGAATAGAATCCACATAAACAATTAGCTTTAGCCTAGTAAAATAAACCACTGCACAGCAGTGTTAGATTTAAATCTAAATTAAACATGTTAGCATTTTTCAAGGAACAATACTATTTTAGGATTGGCTTTCGTTCAACATTTCTCAAGACATGTAGATGACAAGACTTTATATAAAAAATCAGACTGCGGTTTTCTTCAAAATCCCCAAAACGTTAGCAAGTACGGGCAACATAGAGAGCATTTGTGGCTGTGACTGCGCCCATATACATTCACTACACTTATATTCATAATGACTATAAAACATTTAATTGGCAGACTCTTTTTCCATAAGGGAAAGCTGAATTAGTTAAATGTTTATCTTAATAGAAAAATCCTCCTCCACCAATTAGTATTATGTATTATGTATTGTGTTGTAATGTACTGTGGATTGTTGCTGTCTCCATATTGTATACTGTAGATTTCATGTATGACGCTGCCGACCTCTTGTGGTATGTTTTAAATAAAGGTAATGATAATAATAATAGCATAACTGAGGGGTTCTGGTTGTAGTTTCCGCCAATAATTGGTCAGTTCTCTAGGTGTTTTACTAGTAATTAATACAGCTCTACAATTAATTGGTAATCTACCAAACAGTTCAGTTGTGACTTGCATTGGGACATCTAGGGGAGTTTTGTAGAGAAAACACTTCATTATGTACCAATATGACCTATTTGAGTTTAGAAGCTGTAAAATGTAAAATAATGACATTGAAAGTAAAGCTTAGACAAAATGACATTATCGTCATGTGTTATATACAGATCACGTGGAAAATTGTTTTAGACATACAATACACTGGTCAGCTTGAAGCAAATGCACCAGAGAATTAGCTCCAGCTGCTCACATAGTAATATTTTGCGGAGTGCCCAGTGATTCCTGTCCACCAGTTTGGGTCTTCACTTGACATACATCAACTATAGCACATGCCCAGAAGAGCAGAGTTGGGGCTTTGGGAGGGTGGAACGGTATTCCTTGGCCCGACTTACCTTTGGGCCCCATAGAGGCCGCAGCCCCTGCAAGCTCCGCCTGGTGGTGAGATGCCGCATGTTGTGGCTGGTTTGTAAGTCACCCACAATATCTACAAATGGAATTGTTCTCTTGTTAGTACTGTTCCTTGCCCAGGTTTGAGGCAGGCATCCCTCCATGGTGCCCCCTTCTGTCCAGCAGTGGGAACAATTGATATATATTTATACTTAAAAATCTATCTGCCCACCAGTACCTTTTCTTGCATTGATGGTACTGTTGAGGGTGCAAATACAAGTACTAGAAGGGGAAAACCCATATTTCCACCCTCACTGGTGTGATCCTCATCCATTGCAGGAGGTGGCAAATAGTCATCCTGTCATTCATAGGCCTATCACCACGCACATCGGGGGAATGTGATTGGGCAGCTGGCTACAGGCCAGGTCACATGGATGTGACCCAAGACAAATGCTGCAGGATTCTGCTTGCAGTAAGGTACTTACCTTACTGTCCCTGTCTCTATTTTTGTGCAGTATTTTGTGGATTTATCTAATTTAGTAAAGATAATGGTATAAAAGAGTGGTATTCAGATGAGAGCTACTCAGTTAGTTAAAGAATATGTAATCATTTTTAGAGTGTTATGATAAGGATCCTTGTCTATGTTAAATGTTCTCTCAATCAAAACTATTAAATCTCTAATGTACAATTGTGTCAGGATATGATTATACCACTGAATATCAAATTATTTCTCATTGTGCAATGAACTTGAGGACTGTTACTATGTATGTAAAGGAGAGGAATAGAGATCACAGCATACAGTGAAAACTCAGTTAGGTTTAGAACACACCCTTAATATTTACACATATGCTGCATTCTAAAAATAATGAAATGTACTTCAATAAACTTTTTTAAAAAGTATTGCATTTATAGAACACTATCTGTGGGCGCTAACCTGTTAAACATTTGGTGAATTGAAATATATTTTTCCAGTTCTGGGAAACAATCATCCTCATCATCACCATTTATTTATATAGCGCCACTAATTCCACAGCGCTGTACAGAGAACTCACTCACATCAGTCCCTGCCCCATTGGAGCTTACAGTCTAAATTCCCTAACATAGACATAGACAGAGAGAGAGAGACTAGATTCAATTTTGATAGCTGCCAATTAACCTACTAGTATGTTTCTGAAGTGTGGGAGGAAACCGGAGCACCCGGAGGAAACCCATGCAAACACGGGGAGAACATACAAACTCCACACAGATAAGGCCATGGTTGGGAATTGAACTCATGACCCCAGCGCTGTGAGGCAGAAGTGCTAACCACTGAGCCACCGGGCTTAGGACAAAGTTAATGGGGGTTAAATTGCACCTGTGAGATAGAGAAGGGTGTGTGTGGGGGGGGGGCAGGGGGAAGGGATGTGTAATTTGATCATCCTAACCAAAATCATTGTAACACTTTGAAATACCCCCCAAATGCTATACATTGGGTCACAGCATTCCAGCCTCCTAAAATGTTTTTGTAAAGACTGAGGGTAAATTATAGCAATATCTTAGTTACCTTAAACATCAATTGCTGAATGACTAATGACTCATTTTCAGTACGACTCTTCCACAATGAGTGCTTCCACTTTTTGCAGTTTCCTGACCACCTTACTGAAACCTTATAGAGATGTGGGATAACAACAAAAATCCCCAGTCTTCACATTAGCCAGCATATCAAACTAAATCCCGAATAAGCATTATAGCGCCTATACAGAGTTGCTTACATTCCTTAGATTATTTGTTAACAACTTCAATGGATTTTTTACAACATAAATTTGTATTTAAACAACATGAGCTTGATTCCTTAAATAGATTTATGTTGGGGTAGGGCATGTCCTAGATCAACTTTAAATTTCAGTGTAAAAATAAAGCTATCAAGTATTTGTGTGTTAGATGAAAAAGCAGCCAGTATATAACTTATGTGCAAAATAATAAACTAATATGCACCCCGTGCATTGTTACATGGTTTTGTCCAGGAGAAAATGTACTAATTTTTTTGCCTTACTTTCCTTATTGAATCAGGCCCAGCATGTCAGCAAATAATTTTTGTTGAATTTGTGAATTTGAATGTTAGATTTAAAATGCATAGATAAAAGTATTCCTAGCATAGATAATAAATGTTAGACAATACTGCTAGTCATCGTTTAATCAAAAGTTTACAACCTTTAATTGTTTTATTTTAGCTTGTGGTATATTTTTTTTTATTAAATGAGTAATACAATCATTCTTTCAACTATATTACTTAAGGGTGAGCACTGTAATTGAACAATCTCTGTTGGCCAGCTAGTGTTTCTCATAATAAATATCAGGGCAGCTTGGGTAAACCATCAGCATGTGAATAACGGTGTATTTAACCAAGCACTTGTTTGTTCGCTGTGGAAAATTGTATCATTTACCATGATGGATGATCCCTTCCTTGCTGGCCGAGGCAGAAGTCTAAAATAACATTGTGTTCTATTGCTGCTCTTATTGGTCATTGAGTTTGCAGTGGGAATTGTGTACAAAATGTGTCGTTTTACTGCTATCCCCATTTATTCTTTAATACAGCTATCCCAGAGCACCATTTTGTTGCCCTTATCTGACCTGACTCAGGGCACAGTAATGGTTTGATTTGCTCCTAAACCTGTAATCTGTGTGGATTAGGTCTGGCAGGCGGTGTAGGTAGTGTGGGAATAATATCATTACTGTAACGCTTGTATGGACACAGCACATGACAACGCACTGCTAGGCAGGACCTCATGGCTTTTGGATGCAATTACTAAAGTAAAGATAAACTATCTACAGATGAGAAAATAAAATTGCTGAAAATGTGCAAACAGAACCCCGGAAAGTAAGGATACGGGAGAAAATAAACACACCTTAGTAAATAAAACTTCACTGCTTAGCTTTCAATAAAAATGATTAATTAGTATTCTTCAATGACAGGCAAAAATGTTTCAAACATTTTGCAAAAGGTATAATCCATGTAAATATTTTATTCTCAAAATCACTATTAAATAATAATAAAACTTTTTTTTAAATGTCCCCATCACTGTGGTGTACCAATAATGGGATATTTATTAACTGTTTGATTGCCTCATGTAGTGGCCAGTTTTAACGTTTTAGTCATGTAATATTAAATAAAACCCAATTGGACCTAACTGGTACTGCAATCAGATCTAGTTATAGCAAAGGAATAAACCAAAAATATATTTTTTCACCTCAGATAGCTAACCTTGGACTGTAGACAATTATTTTCATGCTCCTTACCTGGAATTAAATATGAGTGAAACTGTGGTAAAATGTAATGCAAAATGTCACGGCCAAGGTGCAACATTTATGAGACACAATCTTCCAGTTCCGATGTGCTTCAGACACTGTATTTGTAAATTCACATTTTGCTGAATTTACACTCTATAAATAGAACTGGGGCTACCATGGTCACTTCATTCTAATGGTGACGTTGTGGTTGGGATAGGACTTGGAACACCTAAACCAATTTTCGTTACAAAGTGCAAAACTTTGTAGCCAAGTGCAGAATGAGGAGACTATACTGCAGAACATATCTGAGAAATTGTCTCATCTCAACATAGAACCAAACTCTTTGTCATACCCAGTGGCAGAACTACCATTGGTGTGGCAGGTGCCGTGCACCAGGGACTATAGAGATAATGGGGCCCGCTGCATGGCTGATGTATAGGGTCAGGGGCCCCTTTTCTCTCCTCCCCACCTCCCTGCACCGGGTCCCACAGCTCACTAGTTCCGCCTCTGGTCATACCACCACCATATCCAAAATTGTAAAAATTTTGACAATTGCAGGCTGTGGGCTCATATTATTTGTAAATAAGATACCTGTATATGCAATCAGGTCATTCATACTGTCTTTCACTTTTATTACCCTGCTAATTGTGGGTGATGACACTACTATCAATGCAGGAAGGGTAGAATGGTTAGAGAATGCCATCCATGTTCAGTAATCCGGAGGTTGCAACATATTTTTTATTTTATCCCAGACAGATCTTGATATCACCCAAGTATTTACTTACAAGAATAAAGGAAAACACTGTGTGGTTCTGTAGTTTCACTCAGTCATCTTCTTTCCAGATTCCTTTGCCATGACTGTTATAGTACACAATATCCAAGTTTGATCTGTTATGCTTCCTGACACATGGGAGATCTCGACCCTTCCTCTGGTCACAAACTTTTTTTCAGCCTCTCAGACTGACAAATATTTCTCTCAGAGACTTTTCTTTTCTTTACAGCCTGATTGGTACATAAAGAATGTAGCTAAACAATAGACCTTTTCTGTACAGTCTTGGGAAGGCCTGTGCCATTAATTGCAATATTACAGTACTGTTTACATTAACTAAATGATTGGCTGCGCACCAAAATAAAACACAGTTCTGTTAGTCTTATGTAATTCTGGCTTTTAGATAAGCTTTAAGAGATATCATGCTACATATAACTTTTTATGTTTTTATATTATGTTACCTCACAGTTGTACAGCTAGGAATACATGTACTTCTGTGCTGTACAGACAAAAAAGAGTAGTATTATTATGGTCTATCCCAAAAACATCCATAGAAGTATATATCACAAAATAGATACAAATTATTACAAATGTTCAAAATTAATTAAATATCAAAATATTTTTTTTATATCACAACAGTTAAAATTAATGAAAAAAATGTAGCTCAATAATATGGTAATATCACATGAGTTATGCTCAGTATATAGGACCTCTATACAGAGCCGTAACTAGGCAGGTGCGGGCGGTGCCGTCGCCCAGGGCGCACACCCAAAGGGGGCGCAGTAGCCGCCCGCTACTTGCCTCTATGCCTGGCTCTGTGACAGCAGGCTGCCGAGAAACCCACGGTCTCTATAAAGGCTGGACTTTGGATACTCCACGCATCGGCACTAAGCATGTCAGCCTCTCTCTCTGCTATCCTCTACCAGGGACAGTCTCTCTCCCCTGTGTGTGACAGCTTCGGCATACCTGTCATTCACGGCGTTCGGAGGGGCGGAGCTTTCCAAAAGTGGGCGGAGCTACGACCAAACATACATTTTCTGTATTTTCAACAAATCCCTGAGTGTGACAGCTTCTGTATCCTCCCATTTCCTTCTCTGCTTGTGAGAGCGTCTTTCCCCTTTCTCTCTGTGTGTCAGTCAGCCTCTGTCCCTCCCCTTTGTGCATGAAAGTTTCTGTCCTCCCTCCCTTCTTCACCCCTATGCAAGTGAAAGCCATTGTCTCCCCTCCTCTCCCCCCTGCATGTTGCAGTATGGCTGGCATTGGTGCAGTGTGGGGAAAGGGCTGTTATTTGTGTATTGTTGGTAGAGGGGTTGACAATAGTGTAGTATGGGTATGGGGGTGACATTTCTGTAGTGAAGGTAGGGGGGTGATATTGGTGCAGTGTGGGTAGGGGGGTGATATTGGTGTAGTGTGGGTAGAGGGGTGATATTGGCTCAGTGTACTACAGCCACCATCACTACATGATCACTAAACATAGTTATTCTCTCTCTCTCTTCAAGCATTCTTACAAGGTACAAAATGATTGTTGATGAAGGTCAGTTTGCCCATCCATACAGTCATCAATACAATTAATTTATTTGAATCACACCACTGTGTGTGTGTGTGTGTGTGTATATATATATATATATATATATATATATATATATATTCATGCATTTGCAAATATGTGTAACAGAATTCTTTCAGTAAAGTACTAGCCACACCCCCACATTAGGTTGGCCACACCCACTTGTCAAATGCCACTCCCACTTAGATGGGGGGCGCCGGTGCCCTGTCTCGCCCAGGGCACTAAAATGTCTAGTTACGGCACTGCCTCTATAGTTATTAACCAATAAACTCAGTCCTATACGTCCATGGTCTTGCTTGGGGTAACAGTATATAACTGTGAAAGCAGATGTTTAAATTATCATATGCCTGAAACAGCACATTTCCCATTCAATAGTTAGAAGTATGTGGAGGAATAGGTCAGGGATGTATTTAGGAACAAAAAGGCCTCATAATTGTTCAAAGCTGCCCTTGATATACTGTACCATCTCTCTTCAAAGATACAGTATAAGAGGGTATAGGGTAAATTGTTTTGACTCTCTAGTATACTCCAAAATAAGTCATATGTGCAGCTGATCCATTGGTTAGAGATCATGTGATTTGTCTCACAAGGTCAAACAGCTAAAAATCAGTTCATCTGGTCTTAGTATGAAAGATTTACATCTGCCACAGAAATCAAGCATATTCAAAAAGAAGTTATGCTACATTATAAAGAAACAAATATATCTTATGTAAAAATTCCCAGTCTAGCATTTCTAACTTTTATTTTACAAAACACGAACGTATACATCAGCAAAGACATAATTTACAATTCAAATTAAATTAAAAACAGTCCATGATGATCAGGCTATTAATACAGCGTGTAACTTTTGACAGTTTGGTACATCTGAGATTACCTCCATGTTCAATCAGATGTGACCAAAATACACCCAGCTTTTTTTTTTTCTTCCACACCTGATTGGAGAGCATAGAGATAAATTTGAATCGGTGAATGATACGAAATACATTTTGTTTTACCTCCAAACTAAATCTATAGGTATCATGTTTCACATTTGGTTAAATAAGCATTCTGTTCTCAGCATAGATTAATCCTTTAAGTCCTAGGTGACTGAAATGGTGCATTCTGTATTCTTTATTTTGGTCAGGGCAGATATGTGCTAGCTCGCTTTGAACTCAGTAATGCATTCATCAAAATGACAATTTTAAAATGTCAGTGCAATCTCATCTTACCTCAGACCCTCTCTTCAACCGTGTAGCATGTAAGGCCACGGTGGAAAAAATGCAATGCCTGAAGGATTGTAAAACGCATTTCACTACCAACATCACCCGCCTGTAACTTTCCTCATGAAGTGCGCTCAATGTAATCATTTACAATTGAGATGTCCTGTAGTGTGAAATGTATTGGAACAACAAAGCTGTATTACTCTGTTACTCATAAGGAAAGAAAATTGATTTACACTGATGACAGTCAACCAGGCTTAGTTACCACGTGGAGGAAAGGAACATTCTATTGATTTCATCTTTGTAAACTTTCTTTTAAACATATCGGCAGAGCAGAATATGAATTGTTTTAATAGATGCATTTGGCATCAATCAAAATAACTGTATGACATTAAATTATACATTTTATAGAACATTTCCCTAGTTGCATTGTATTTTTATGAAAGGTGGGGATTATTTTTTGGTTTCCTGACAATACTGTTAATCTTTCATATGAATTTAAAGGGATATAAATACATTTAAGAAAAATATACATGTACATCTATTTTGAATGAAATTGTGCACACAGGCACTTAATTTAAATTTAAAATAATAAAAACAGTCATATATGCTAAAGTGACTATTGTCTGTACAGCTGCCAATGTGGGCATTATTTTTGCTGAGATTATCAAAAATCACAAGTGATATATGTTCTTATTTTAGAATTTATGTTAATGGAAAAGAGCAGAATTCCTGTATTTGGTTCCTCTACTTAATTTAAGCAAAAAGCTCAGGAGCGCAATAAAAGTTAACTCAAATAATTCAGAAATCATTTATTTTAGTTTGAACCATCAGACAAATGAAGTTTGTACAATTATGTTCATCTCTAAACGGAAGCGCATGTCTGACACCACCCTAACTGTCATTATTAATAGTACAATTTAAAACAATTTGTATTAAAATATAACTTAAGAAATGGAAGTCAAAATATCAAGATAATATTAGTAATTATTGATTGTTTGGAATTACATATCATTTTGAAAATGTGATCATAGTTCATGGTGACTCTTTTTTTTGTTTGATTAAGCACAAGTGAGAATACTTGTGCTTAATAAATCAAATGTATACCTATATAAGTCCTTAATCCCACTGGTGTTTATTTTGAGTTAAAAAACCACAAGTACAAATGCTAGTGAAATTAGATATCAAACGCGTCATGCAGTTGTGAAATGCGTTGGAGGTCATTGGAGGTCCTCTTGACGTTCCAAATGTGTTTACCTGTGGCAAATGCAAGTGTATGAAGCAGACAGTGTTCGTTAAAACTGCAGCAATGAGTAACTTTAATATTAGGTATAATAGGGAACAATGGTTTCCATTCTCAGACCTATTTTCGCACATTGTAATAGCATTCCAAATGTTACTACAACTCACAAAATTAACCCTAGTGAGTAAAAGGTTTAAATGGGTACCTTATATTTAAGCTGTATTTCTTCCTTAGGAAAACACTAACTGGTAGCTACTGTCACTACTCTTTTCAGTGTATTTGAAATCAGCTTTTTAACGGAGCTCCTTAACAATATAAAAATAAAATGCCAGCAGGAAAGTTTGAAGTGCGGCTGCCGTTTTTTTTTCCTTATATCCTCTGTTTTGTGTTATTTTCCTACCCTTTTGTTCTTTTGTCCTTACTAATTGATATTTCGGAGAACTGCATCAATAGATTTGCTTTCCTATATAACCAGACACAAAAAAACAAACCTTAATAATAATGGTGAAAAGAGTTGAATCATTTTAATTAGCTTTTTTTAGGGAATCAACCAAGCTGAAAGGAAAGTTTTGGCTTTTTTAGATTTTTGTTTGAAGGCAGAAAACTAGCAACTAATTAGATTTTATGTTCAGGATGGGGAACTATTTTATGTCTTAAATCATCTTATCCTTTTTTTTTTTTTTAGCATTTTTGTCTAAAAAATAAAATATTATTTATTTAAAAAAGGAATTTATATCTCCTATAAACACATAAATAATGTAAATAAAATTCTAACAATAATGGCAGTATGGCAGGGGGCGTTGCCATATCACAGTGTTGCCATGGCAGCATCACAATGGGGGAGTGGTCACTCTCCCAGAGGGCTGTCTAGTGCTGTAAAGCACTAGACTGCCTATAAGACATCTCCTTTCACCCCAATGTTTCCACCCATGGGACAAGTATGTTCCCAGGTGGGCCCTAAACCCGTGACTGTCCTGCTGTAATCGGGGCAGGGGGGAGGTACGCAGCTTGAATTGGTTTTTCCATTCATGCTCTGTTGAGCATTCACCCTGCATTGCTCCAATTGCATTGTGACCGCCCTTGTGATTGTTATAGGGATCACTGATCTCTGTTTAGGGTTCCACTTCAGCTGCACCCAGTTGCGTTGAACAGAAGACAGGTGGAGCGGAGTGGTAACACCAGTGTGCATGCGTGCCCCCTTTCAGCAGACAATATAAATTATACAGACAGTGTCAGAAAAGTCCTGCTTATTTCCATCCCAGCTCTCCTATGCCCATAGCCAGTGTTCACAGGATATAAAATGCTTCATATGAAAGTCATTTGGCTTCCTGGAAAAAATATAACCATAGGAAATCTGTGCAAGACATTAAGATATCAAGCAGACTGTTATTATCAAGAAAGCCTATGTCTTGAAAACTGTGCCCTGTGTAAACATACAATGCTAGACAATCATTTTCAATTTGATTAGGTACTTGGTGATGCTGTTGTTTAGGCAGGAGCTCTTCTGCAGTGAAATTATCCGACCTTGTCTTTTAAAGTGAGCTGTAAATAGGGGAAATTTGTGTGCACTGAGCTGTGCAAAGCAGAAGGTGCAGACAGCACCAATTTAATCTACAGTTTCTCCATTTGTGCCTGATAACACAATGGTAATTGCAAGCTAATACCATTGAAATGTTAGTGTCACCAGTAGACAGATGAACAGCCATAAATCTTTGGAAATATGACTGAAACAAGACAGTTTCCCTTATGCTGAAAGTACCATCTTATTATCTTCACACCATAATTCATTGTGCTTTTTCAATTTTAAATGCCTACATATTAAAATCTTATAATATGATCTGAAACGACTGAAAAAAGCCTTTAAATTATAGGCATAGCATTAGATGGATTTTCAATGTATAATATATTGTATGATTGGATTGTGGAGCTTTGTGCAGATTGGTTTTAAAACTTTTACAAGATATTTAGTGATGCCTCACAATGATCTAGAAGACAGTAATAACATAAGACATACCACAGCATGCTTAAAGGTCAGGTGTCCTGCGTTTTATTCTACATATTCTATGGAGGGAATTCAATTGTAAACTAAATCCGCGAGAGAAGCCTCAGAATTAACGCTCCTTTTTGCTCGCGCCCCATAGAGTGGCAAGCAAACATGAGCGTTACTTTTTACTGTTGTAACGGTAAAAATGTGCGGCCGTGATGTTCTGAGGACTATGTTATATCTGCAGTGTTTCCACTGTTCAAACAACTTCATACATTTTATCATCAGCAGTTCTGACAGCAAGAGACATTTAGGTTATTATGACTTTGGTTGCTATGTGCAACACCACTCTTTTTTCTTTGCACTATTTTACATAAATGTCCTTTGTGGTGTTTCTGGTTAGGCCGGATGTGAGCAATGCACTCACCATGGATTACTGTGAAAATACATTTCAAGCTGAAAGATAAGAAAATGTACTGGGCAATATATTGTTAACAATTGGGAAATTTTACCTGGATAAATATGGTGCAAAATGTTTTTGTCAGTATCTGTAGTACCCTCAGTTAGGACTAGAGATGGGTGGGTCCGGTTCTCCGAGAACCGAACCCACCCGAACTTTGGGTATCCGAGTACCGAGCTGAGCAGCTCGGTACTCTCCCGCCCGTTCCGAATCCAAATCGAGGCCGAATGTCATTGTGACGTCGTCGGATCTCGGGGCTCGGTTCTCGCGATACTTCAACTTTATAAATACACGCCTCCACAGCAATCCATCGCCATTTGACAGAGGGAGAGAGCAGGGTGTAGTCATAGGCTAATTAGAGCAGGGACAGAGAATACAATATTGTTCTTGCAATTGCTCTAACCAAAATCGCTAGTGCAGAGAGGAGGATAGAGGTTTATTATTTTTTCTTAATATTTGGCACTCCCCAGCGCTTTTGGGGTGTCCCCCATAATTGTGCATAAATATTTCTGGCTGTCAAAAGTCATATCTGTCAGCAGTATCTACGAAATAATTTTTAGCACTCCTCAGTGCTTTTGGGGTGTCCTCCCTAATTGTGCATTAATATTTCTGGCTGTCAAAAGTCATATCTGTCAGCAGTATCTACGAAATAATTTTTAGCACTCCTCAGTGCTTTTGGGGTGTCCTCCCTAATTGTGCATTAATATTTCTGGCTGTCAAAAGTCATATCTGTCAGCAGTATCTACTAAATAATTTTTAGCACTCCTCAGTGCTTTTGGGGTGTCCTCCCTAATTGTGCATTAATATTTCTGGCTGTCAAAAGTCATATCTGTCAGCAGTATCTACTAAATAATTTTTAGCACTCCTCAGTGCTTTTGGGGTGTCCTCCCTAAAGGTGCATTAATATTTCTGGCTGTCAAAAGTCATAACTGTCAGCAGTATCTACTAAATAATTTTTAGCACTCCTCAGTGCTTTTGGGGTGTCCTCCCTAATTGTGCATTAATATTTCTGGCTGTCAAAAGTCATATCTGTCAGCAGTATCTACTAAATAATTTTTAGCACTCCTCAGTGCTTTTGGGGTGTCCTCCCTAATTGTGCATTAATATTTCTGGCTGTCAAAAGTCATATCTGTCAGCAGTATCTACCAAATAATTTTTAGCACTCCCCAGTGGTTTGCACTCAGAATGGATTCAAAGCAGTCCACATATGATCTGAATGAGCAACCAGGTTCTGTCACCAGTCCTGATGTTAGTGTTCCCAGTACGTCATCTGGCCAAGGTGATGTCAAACAACAGAGTGTTTTCAAATTAGTGAAAAAAACAAAAACCCAAAAAAAATTTACTGTATTGAAGCGAAAAAGAAGTGTAACTGAGCAAAAGTTAAGTGACGATAAAAAAAAAATTGCAAGCATGCCATTCTACACACGCAGTGGCAAAGAGAGAATGAGGCCTTCACCTTTGGCTGTTAGTGGCAGATCCCAAAAATTTACCCAGCCTACAATTGGTGCACAACTACTGTTACGCGTCAAAGCCAAGCTGCAAGATAACAGTGAGGCATTACAGGAGAATATTTGCTCTGATTCACAAATGACAACAATCCCTGTGGAGAGTCCATCCAACAGTGGGATGTCTAATCGTGAGCATTCTGCTGATGTGTGCCTTAATAGCCCGAGTGTAGCCGGTGATACCCAAATTGAGGATGCCACTTTGGAATTAGAAGAGGATGAGGGGGAGATTTGTGTAGGCGACGAGGGCGCTAATGATGATGTTGATGATTATGATGCAGACAGATACCAAATTGCCTTTCTCAATTTCTATTTATATTCTAGATTTTATAACGCCTGAATAGTTTTCTATTTTACTCCTAGTGGAGAGAGGATCTGATGCAGACAGATACCAAACTGCCTTTGTCCATTTCAATTTTTATTGTACAGTATATAACGGCTGAATTTATTAGTATTTTATACAAGTGGAGGGGGGCCTAGAGAGACAGAAACCAAACTGGCTTTCTCCATGTCAATTAATATTGTACAGTCTATAACGGCTGGATTTTTTGGTATTTTATACAAGTGGAGGGGGCCTAGAGAGACAGAAACCAAACTGGCTTTCTCCATGTCAATTAATATTGTACAGTCTATAACGGCTGGATTTTTTGGTATTTTATACAAGTGGAGGGGGCCTAGAGAGACAGAAACCAAACTGGCTTTCTCCATGTCAATTAATATTGTACAGTCTATAATGGCTGAATTTTTTGGTATTTTATACAAGTGGAGGGGGGCCTATAGAGACAGAAACCAAACTGGCTTTTTACATTTCTTTACATATTTAACTATAAGTGTAGGGTGTAATATAGATTCAAAGACGATGGCTGCATTGCCAATATGCATAGATGGAGAGGAAGACAATCTGTTTTGTGTGTAGAATAAATGAAGGCCTACCAACGAAGAATTAAACTGTTTTTTTGGATGATTTATTACCTCAACAATTAGATTACTTGTCTCTAAAACAGTTGGAGCACTAAATTGGGTTAATTTAGGCCCAAAAACATGGATTTTCCCCCAAAAAAAGCAAAACAAAACCAAAACCAAAACCAAAACAGGCAATGGCGGTTTTGCAAAACCAAAACCAAAACCAAAACACAACGGTAATCCAGATCCAAAACTGAATCCAAAACCAAAACACGGGGGTCAGTGACCATCTCTAGTTAGGACTCAGCTTATAGACACCAATATAAACTATGAATACATGTGGCCAGCTCGTGGCTAAACAAGAGAGCTAGAGGGTGCGCGCATCGATACAGTAAATATATAGACAGTGAGAAACTCTGCAGCTTTACAAACTCTCATAATTAATACTAAAAAGGAGGAATGCAGGAACAAAAAAAAAATTTTTTTTACAATTTTTTATTTATTTGTATTGTTTTGGCGGTTGTATATAGTTTTTGGACCATGTTATTAATTTTAGTAAAAATTAAGCTGTATGCCGGCTTAATTATTGCAAACCTATTTTGTTATATTTTGTTAAAGGTCTACTGGGATGGAAACAAATGTACTGTGGAACAAATGCTATTTTTCCTTTACTGTAAATATTAGTATGTTAGTACTTATTAACAACAACGTAGCACTTCGGCACTTCCTATCTGTTTCCTATCTCTTTTCTCCTATCTTCCTTTCTGTCCAACTCCTCCATAAATGTCAATAAAACTGTACAGTAGTGTCTATGTCGTCATACATAGAACTGTATAAATGCTCTATGTATTATAAATCTCTTTATGCTGGAACAAGTGTTTTTCTGCTGTGTCTGCCAACCAGTGGTGAGTGTACCAGGCTTAAAGTATAAAGATGGATAGACAAGGACACATCGTCATAGAGTTTTACTCTAGCTCAACAGGTGGCTTGTCAGCATATCTGTAACATCATATGGAAGTATTTCAAAGCCTCAGTGACATAGACATTGGTATGTCAGCTATTCTCATGCCTTTGATACATGCTACAGTACTAGGGATGGTATGACTCTTAAAGCCAAATGTGTTTGATATTGTTTGTCATGTTAAAAAACAAATTGCTCTTTCTTATGGCTGCAATATAGCAAATGTGGTATTTAATAGAAGCTAGGCATCTTCACCCAGTTCTACACTAGCTATTTCTTTGCTTATTACATAGCTTATTACATAGCACACTGCAGGAGAGCAGAGGGCACAGAAGCATCTGACCCAGGAGAGAGCATAGAATATACTTACAACCTAATTTAGCGTTCAAGTCGAGTCATCGCCTTTAGAGCACGCAACATTATGTACTCTACCCACATGACAGAGAAATCCTATTTTTTGCTTCATAAATAGTTCACAAGGAGCTTTGTAATAAGCCAATAAAAAGTCAATAGAGAACGTGGTGACAGGTTCTCTTTAATAAAAAGCCACATATGCCTAGTCTAGGGGGGCATACATTGCAGCAACAGTATAACAGTTGTCAACCCATGCTCAGGACAACTTTTCTTTAAAAAGATCTGGAGACTAAGAAGTTATTAACGCTTGCATTCGGCACTCTGTTAACAGATTCGTATTAATTACTGTGGTACAATGATACAGCGTTCACAAAGTTCTTTCTAACAAACCTGTCCTTGCAGTCACTCTATGTCAGACACTCTGTTCCTGTTCGCTTTGCTTCATGCGTGCACCCAATTTTGGGCATGCCTCTATTTAATCCACTCTGCCCTTTGATTTGTGCCTAAACAACAGGTTTTATTTATCAGACAGACATATTGTGTATGAATGCTGCTTGTTTTTTTAACTGAAAATAAGTTTATTGAGTTTTATAAAATATTTGCGGGGGTACAGAAAAAAAACTGGGGAAGGGAGGAGGAAGACATAGATGGGGGGGGGGAAGGGGTACAATGCTGCTGGTTTAAAACATGTTTATTTGCTTGTGATCATGTCCAAGGTTTACAATCTGTGCTGCCTGCCGCTGACTTCTGGTTAGTATTTTGACTTTGAACCTGAGCTGCCTGCTCTGACCTCCTGTCTGTCAGCAGCTGCAGCAAAGACTCACACTCTCTTGACATTAGACTCCACACTCCAGTTCAGCATTCACAATAGCTGATGGCAAGTTGGGACCACATCATGGCCAATAATAACTTCACAATGAAAGAGCTTGGTTTTGCCATCACACTTTTAACCAGGACATCATTGTCATGACTTAAAACTGGGAACCTAAGTGCTGTAAGGGATTTGTGGCAGTGGTGGGAGTGGGGGTGTATATGGAGGTATGCCATACTGCCCCTTCTCCTGTTGCCTTCATTGTAAAGCTAACAAATTCCATTCATTCCAATTATATCTATCCTAACATCAATTTTAAATTTCCACATCGCCACTTCTAAATGTCCACTTCACTGATTTGCGGTCATCGCAATTTGGGTCAGATTTGGGTCCTGGGATAATAAACCTGGATATCTTGTACAATCCGCAGGAAATTTATAATGCATTTTAAGGCATACTACCACTGCACTTTCCAACAATGTTTATGACTTGTATTATTTATATTAACTTCTAATACTTAAACAACTTTCATTATAAAGGTAATAGAACCATGCCTTGTATGAAAGCTGTCACGGGTCTTAAACTTGGAAGACTGATTGTGATACTCAATTTTTACAAGTTTGTAGAGACAAGTGAAGAACAAGGACAAAATAAATCAGTATTTTTTATTTCATTTGTGAAAGTATGGATAATGGTAATCATTGATTTTAATGTATTGCAATTGCTTATGTAGGATCTCTTTATTGCTGAAAGTCCACAATGTAATATAAAAACAAGATGGAAAGATTATAGATGTGCACACAATACGTAGTCCAAGATTGTTAAATGTCAGGAACAAGTGCTGTACTGACTTGGATTTTGGTAGCTTTTAACAGCTATGTACTATTATTATTATTACCATCATCATCATCATCAACATTTATTTATATAGCGCCAGCAAAATCCGTAGCGCTTTACCATTATGATTAGGTCTTAAATATCTAATTCACCTGCAAAGTAGTGACAAACAAAGTTGATCATTTCTGCAAAACCATTATCGGAAGTCTAACACTATGTTTTATTGTGTTCCCTTTGTATCCGTCTAAAGTAACTATAATGAGATGACTGTATAAAAAACAAAAACTTTTTATAGAACTTTACCAAGTACTAATGAATATGTTAATAAGTCTGCATGCCTTATTTGTCTTTGTTCCCCATAATTGATTTATCTCTTCCCAGATCCCTCCTGCCAATCTTATGTATGTGTGTAAATCTCAAACAATATGCATGCCTTTAAGCCATCTAGTTTTCAGGGAGAGAATATATCTAAATATTTTCATCTAAACCAGTGTTTCCCAAACCCAGTCCTCAGAGCCCCCTAACAGTGCAGGTTTTCCAGGTCACACGTGAAATAATTATATCACCTGTGGATCTGTTACCATGTGTCAGTCAGTAATGAATACACCTGTGCTCCAGCAAGGAGATATGGAAAACCTGCACTGTTAGGGGAACCTGAGGACTGGGTTTGGGAAACACTGTTCTAAACCAATAGTTGTGCTACATTACCTGCAGAATGCCATGCTTTTTTGGTGGTCAAGCAGGAATACTATCTATTGGTTACACTTACGCAAGTATGACAATTCCCAGAAGCCATTGATAAACGTTAAAGGTGTCCAATTACTAAGTCCTGAAACATTTTCATGTTTTCTTTCTTGTGTATTGCAGCAACAAATACCTCATTTTACCTTTATGAGAAGCATGAAGCATTTTTTTATGCAAGTCCACAAAGCTCAGCAACCATAATATGCCCTTATGATGAAAAAGACTAATAACCGAGCATTTGCTTATTTCTCAAAGCAATACATGCCTTGTATAAGTCTTCTTTCTGAGCAACACAGGTTTGTTGTTATTGCTTAGTAATGCATAGCAAGCATTCAACTGTATTCAATAATAATATGACAAGTGGAGGCACTCTTCCGTGTATTAACTCAGCAGAGCCAGCATATGCAACTGCAATGCATATTAATGAACACAGTTATGCTGAGCAGTGTAATCTGTACCCTTATATTTCATCAAACATTATTAGAAAATTAAGTGAAAGGCATATTTTCTACTTAGTGTACCTGTTATGCCGTTTTGAAAAATCTAACATTAATGGTGCAGCCTGATTAAAAGCCTAATTGCAATGTGAAGTTATTAATGCACATAACTTTGGTGAAAGAAATCGGCTATTAAACTATTATTCCGTCTCTGAGTCATAAGTGCCTTAGGTATTATTTAAATTAGTTGTTGGAGTTTGCAGCAATTCTTGTGACACCGATCTCATGTAATCATTGAAGCCAATATCCTAGAAGCATAGCATGTTTGTCAGCTACATACTGAGCATAATCCTGCTCATTTTGTTTCATGGATTTTTAAAAGTAATATTATGCAAAAAATAATAAACCCTATGTGGTCTATTTATGAGTATCTGGATACAATACATAGGGCACAGAGGCTGTTGAGCGATACTCTGCTGCCTCTGTGACACCGTCTGGAACAGTAAGAGTTAATTTACTGCTTCACCAGGTCAGTCTGTGGGGATAAGCACATACGTGACCAGGATTGTTGGTTCACACATGCATAGTGGAATTGAAAGACCATGCTTGTGCTTTCAGTTACACTTTTCAGAAAAAAATTAATTGTTAAAGATAGATGTAAAATATAAAAAAAAATATGTATTTTAAAATAAATAAAAATTTGAAAAAATGCTTTATTTAAATAATAAAGTATTTTTTTCATGGATTCTCTTCTTTTATCACTGTCCTGAGATGGCGATAACAGAAGAAGGCTTGTGGGGTAACCGCCGTGATCCTTTTTAAAAAGGTTTCCACATGCAGAGGGAGATCTGTTGAATGTTGATGTTGGTGGGGGCTACTGCTGGCAATACACTGCTATCTCCGAAAGGCACCCCCAGATACAAAGGGTAAAGCCCTATCTCTGATGAATATATACATTTTTACGGGTCGAGGGCTTTTCGCCTTTTGATGAATTGACCAGTCAACAGTATGGGCTAGATTTACTAAGCTGCGGGTTTGAAAAAGTGGGGATGTTGCCTATAGCAACCAATCAGATTCTAGCTGTCATTTTGTAGAAGGTACTAAATAAATGAAAGCTAGAATCTGATTGGTTGCTATAGGCAACATCCCCACTTATTCAAACCCGCAGCTTAGTAAATCTAGCCCTATGTCTTATAATAAGGGTTGCCTCCTTTTCAGCCTCCCAATCTCTGTTGTATTTCTGTCCCTTTAATAACATTGCCATTGAGTCCCATTTCTTCCAGACTAGACTGCTAAAACACAGGCATGGTGGCAGCCAACCAGCAGTAAATGTATGTCTGCCTAGTCACATTTCATAGAAAGTAAATTTCGTTTGAGGGAGGCAGAATACAAAAACTTAATAGAATATATATGAAGTGGAACAAGTATACATACACGTATTATTCAGAAATTGCATGCTCATCACAGTTAGAAAAACATTTTATCATCCAGAATTCTTTACCTTTGATACAGATGATTAACTGTAACATTGAAAACCTAAGACAAACATGTGACAATCATTCACATATTTATCCTGCTTTTCATTATAGTGATATCAAATAATAAGATGTTTTTCCAGTAAAGCCAACTGATTGCCAGAATATTGTCTGTATACAAGCAGGGGCAGATAAAAAGATTTTGCTTTGTTTTATTTTGTATATATGTGGACATAACTTTGAGGTCAGGAATTGTAAAAATGATACTGTTTATGAATTCTTAAGATAAAATGAATCAGAATATATTCCAAACACAGAAATGTCTGGCTTAGACATGTTTGGATCTATTTTTCCACGCAGATATATTCATTGAACAAACCAATTTACATACATATACCATAATGGGAATGAGAACACATTTTTGTGATGAATACAGTTTGTTCGACCAATTATTTCCAAATGCGTATTATAGAATGTCTCTCTGTACACATAGGTTTTTAATCACAATGTTTTCATATTTGGCTGGAAAATTATACAGGTTCCGTTGACTCAATATGGCCTTATGTCGTCCGGACCTAACTACATCACACAGGACAATTCATTGACTTTCCTCATTCCAGCAATATTAATAGTTTATTCTGCAAATGAAAACTACAAATCCAGTATAACATTCCACAGTATGGCAGAACAAAAACAGAACACTGGAGCACCACTTGTCTGCAGAAATGGCATGTGCTGCCATAAAATGCAATTTACATGAAATTTCGTCAAAACTTCACTTATCTCAGCATTGGTCGATGATCCAACTTGAGATGCATTCAGCTACTTAGGCTGGATACACACTGTACAAATTTTTTCTTACCGATTTTACCAATGATTAAAAATAAAAAAAAAGTCCTGATTAGCATGCCAATTCATACTCATACTCATATTCATTCATTCAATGCCGTACATACTAAAGACATTTTACACGATTTACCTTCAGATCTGTGCTCTTCATCTGCCATAAACATCGGCTGACAAGATTGTGACTCTGGTCACTCCATAGAGATCTATGGACACTGCTGGTCGTGCATACCCTATACAAATGTAGTTTGTGTTTTTGATCTATTTAGTGGGCATTATGAATGCTGTGTGCACTTTACCAAAGGCATTAATAATCCCTATTCCAGCGGGGTAAAGGATGGTTTTACAATGTGTCTGAATTTAACTCACTCTAGATTGACCATGAACAAACTTAGCGTGTGCAGTAATGTATTTGTTTTAGAAATATTGTTTAAATGATCTGTTTTATGGAGACACTGGATAATCTGTATTTAAGTGTATTTATGTTAATGGGTTATTCTTTATTGTTCTTGTTCCTGTAGATTAGGTCGACCAAACTGCAATGGGAGATAGTACTGATTTGAAAGGGCTGGATTATAGCTGATCTTGCTTAAACATGTTGAATATGTAGAATTTACTAGAGGAAAAGATAAACCTCTTGCAGTTATGACAGTGGTTGGCTGGGCAGGGGGGAGGGGCAGGTGGGCATCTGACCTTGGGATGGGTCACAGGGCTACCTTATCCTTTCCTTTAAAATGCTCCTAGTAGGCTACTGAGCCGAGTCTCGACCCCCCCGAGGCTAAAATGGGACAGCCCCTGAGCTATGCCATACCTCTTACCATTGTTTACAAGGTCTCCATGAGGACAGGTGTGACAGTGTGTAGCATCCCTCATTCTATAGGAACACACTCCCCCACCTCACCTCCGTAGTAACACATTCCCTTAATCACCACCACAGTAGTAATATATTCCCTCCATATAAATATAATATGGGTTCTGATTTTGTTGAAGCATGAAAGGAAAATAAAACTCTGCTTGTTTTTTCTCTGATGTTGAAACAAGACAACAAAGTTATTTGTAATTAAATAACATTGTCAAACTATAACATAAATCAATACAACAACTATAACCCTTAACAAATAAAGATTGGGGTTAGCGCATCCCAAATAATTAGAATGGTGCCAGTCGTGTACAGCAAGGTGGTTTTCCCGACTATGGCCTCTTCTGTGAGGAGTTGGTATGTTCTCCCCGTGTTTGAGTGGGTTTCCTCCGGGTGCTCCGGTTTCCTCCCACACTCCAAAAATATACTGGTAGGTTAATTGGCTAATAAATTGACCCTGTCTGTGTCTCTGTCTGTGTCTGTCTGTCTGTGTGTGTGTGTGTGTGTGTGTTAGGGAATTTAGACTGTAAGCTCCAATGGCGCAGGGACTGATGTGAGTTCTCTATACAGCGCTGCGGAATTAGTGGCGCTATATAAATGAATGGTGATGATGATGATGATAGGGGGTTGGAGTAAAATAAACCAGAGGGTGGAAGAGGAGGAGGGGGGATGCCGGAGAGAAGCAGGACTATTTCATTGAGAGCAAAGTGTTTTCTCTGACTTTGCTAGAGGTAGGCCAAATTAATTGTGCACCCATTGTAACCCCACAGAATACAGATGTTTCATCACCTTTCCAAAGTCTGTAACAATGCTTCAGGACTGTCCATTCTTTTACACGTCCGTTGTCAATAAAGATCACCCCCATCCTGAAGAAGGGCCCCATATATATGGTTATTAGTTTTTAGAAACTGGAGTAAGTTGTCTAAACTATCGGAAACCGACCAAGTTAATTTTTTTCTATAGTTTTAAAAGAACACAACAATTACCAGTTTTAAAGATGACAGGTTAATTTATTTTTAAGTTGCAAGTACATGCAAAATTGTGTATTGTTGAGGGACAATTTTTCTTTTAGTTGTGGAAAAGTATTTAAGGTACTATCCAGGTCAAAAATATCCTTAACTACTGTTATGCCCTTGTAACTGCCTGGGAGGTGTCATCACAGAGAATATTGTGTGTAGCTACCTTAGGGAGGATAGATCTATGTACATGCAGTAGCACTGCTATGTTGTAAGGGGTGAGAATCTCCATGTGTGAGTCTCGATTAATATAATAATCTTGGTCAAGTAACCAGCTGTATCAGAATAAGGCTGAGTGGGCAAACGTCACTATGTCCGGTAAGCCTATCCCCCCACTTTATTGCATTTAATTAAAATACATATTTAATTTATATTGTCCTTTCGTCAATATCTTATTTTAACATTTTACAGGATTTTCGTATCTTTCTTTCTTATCTAACTTCGTATCATACTATTTAATAATTGAAGGATTAGGTGGTTGACTCACTTTTTGTGTGAAAGACAAGGGTATCATTTTAACTGTTCTCCAAATAATAAAACCCCTATTTATTAAACATCAAAAACCCTATCTCTGGCGAAAATGTGTGTTTTCATCACAGATAGAGCTTCCCCCTATCTATGAATGGATACCGCCGTGTTCCCGGACCAGTAGTGACCCTTTGCACTATTGCTGACGTTGACATTGACGTTGAGTTTGATGTATGCAAATAGGGCGTTTCACCCTTTAAGAAATAGACCAGTAAGTGTATTATCGTATTCAGGAGTCCAGACCCATTTCTGTACACAGATTTACAACCTAGAGCTTAAAATGAATAGACACATAAATCATAATGTAGTAAGCTGACAAATATGCAGTGTTGGCGCTCCAAGTGTACCATTTACTTTGGGATCAGTAACAAGTTTACCATACACTTCAATTCACATTCAGTGTTATTAATGTGTCTCCATTGTCAATGTTAATCCAGATAAAATCTTACAGGCTATAGAGAAGACAGGTCTACTGTGTCTCTTACCTATGTGTCTTGCAGGAGTATCCGGTGGTGGCAGACACTCCTCGTCAGTGAGAGTTAATACATAATACTGAGCACTTATTGTGTGGTTTCTTAACGCATAAGCAGATTTGTTGGCTCTACAGCATTAGATTGGTGCTCATTGCTTTAGATGACTGATATGGGATGACATTGTAAGTAAGATATCATTTGTATCCTCTAAGTGCATTCCAGCATGTTTTCCAATGTGTGGCTGCCATTTTTCATCTTTTCAGCAGTCTGGTGTTTTCCTATGACAACAGTTAAAGGCTAATTCCACACAAAGCTGAAAATTAAGTTTTGTGGGGAATTACTTAAATTATACATTATCACAGGATATTACTTATCTGAAGACCGGTCTTCCACTGGATTCCTTGGCCATGATGTCTGCTGTGTTCCTGTGATGCTTTCAGTGTGTTGTTCATTGATAATACACTGCCAGCAGAAAAATAGAGAATCTCCAAGACATTGGTGGACCTGCTGGATTGGGCAGCTCAGTTTCCTATTTATGCTGTCCTTTAATTCTGTTAATTAAAATATTAATGTAAAGTAAAGTATATAGTAGGCTTACAATATACTATATATGTGTACTGAAATTTGTGTTTTTTCTCTGGAATTATTTATTTTGTTATGTTGTTATGTAAGTGGTTGTCATGTATAGATTTACAGTTTAAGTAATGGAAGTTGTACTCTACATTTGTCAATTAGAATATAGCTGTACAGTTACAGTTGCCTTCAACTATCTTAATGGTAAAAAGGCCGCGGGAATAGCTCCTAGAGATCATCTCTGGATATTAATGCTGGTCCTAATAGTGCAAACTGCTGTCCTATACATAAATCAATCCACAATGATCCTAGGCGATATAAACATGAGGTTTACTATATGAGGATAATATATATATATATATATATATATATATATATATATATTCTATAATGTTCTCTGCAGTCCACAGCAGGATGATGATGTCACTTGTCTACGTGTCAGAATTTCAACTGCACTTGTGCTCGCAAATGTGCTACGGGATAAGGCCTTAGGTGCGTGCTTGCGGTGGTGTTTTTAGATCTTTATAAGCAAGACAACAAGGAAGATGATTAAAATAAAGTTGACACATCCAGCACAAATTACTACACAAACAGCAACCATTGAGCATACAATATATATATATATATATATATATATACTAATGTCTCCTAATGTAATTTAGATAATGTGTGAATTATGAGTTATCTGCATGCTTTTAACACAATAATAGTATTTTTCATTATTTTCTAACAAGTTTTAAAAAAGCTGTGAATGTCTCTTATGGTTTGTGCTATATATTGCTTGTTTTAATTGTGTTCTATAATTAATGTATTCCCATTTCTTTAATAACTGTTGAAATGCTGCTTGTTTACCAGTACAATTACCCCTATGGAACATTATGCGTGGGAAGGACTCTGAATAAATAGCAAGCTTCATGAATTCCTCCCTCTAGTTCATTATTGTGATTACTTCTCAATTAAAGGTCATTGCCACATAACTAGATAGGGCTGTTTGAATAGGAATTTTAAACACAAGTGTGGAATAATGTTTTCCCTGGTCAATTACTCTGAAATGCTGTTTTACAAATGTAGATGATCACTACAGCAGTGGCATGGATTGTTAATGATGAAATAATGGTAGAATGCTAGATTGAGGTGAATAATATATTGCTTAATATCGCATAGGATACATGTTTGGAATAATGTGATATTTAAAAAGGACAATTACAAATTTATGTTTTAATAGAAGTCTGCATAGACTTTAGTTGGTTTGTACATTTACATCCAAAGGATCTATTTATCATAGGGAGAAGAGTCCTAAATTCATTGAAAATCCAGTGAAAATGGTTGTTAGTACTATTGGACTTCTACCTATTTACCAAGCAGGTATCACCGGCAAATTGCCTCTGCTGACCGCCTCCTGCGATAGCGCCCACATGGGGAAACCTATTTAAGAAGGATTGCTGTGTCACTGCAATCTCCATCACAGGATGGCGATTGTAGCAGAGATAGAGGAAAAATGCTTTTTTTAATGTAAAGAAAGAATTTTGTCCATTTAAAATTGTAAAAAAAACAATTCTATTTTTGAACAAATTTTTTAAAAAAATTTCTTTGGATCTGTGACTGAAAGCCCAAAACTGGGCTTCTAGTGCAGTGTGCATGTGTGACCTGACAATGTTGGTCCACACATGCAGGGCTACCAAGAGGAATTCTTGGCCCCAGTAGAGCAATTTAATGGGCCCCCCTTATAGTTGATTAGCACAGTAAACTATGTGCCACTGCTGCGTGGCGGCGTGCCGCAAAAGGGGGTGTGGCCATACCATTGGGGGCATGTTTAGCAGGTGAAAAGCAATAGGCCACCCTCCTACAGAAAAAAGTGTGCAACGTCCGCTCGCCAGTCCTGATGTTCAGGACAGCGGGACAGTGACCTAAAAGCAGCATTTTTAGTAGAACCTTTTTAGCTAAATTTTGCAGAAATATGGTAAGCCACCAACAACAGCTAGCACACAGCTGCATGGCAAATATAAAACCAAAATCAGACATCATAAGGTCTGTCAATTCAGAGACAGTTACAGATAGCTGGAATTTAGTCCTGAGTATTGTACATTTACCAGCAACATTATCTAGCCCAGTGGATCCCAAACTTTCTCAGTTCGAGGCACCCTTAGGGTCACCATAATTTTTTCAAGGCACCCCTAAGCCAAAATAATTACTAAGTAGTCCCCCGCCATGCTTACCACTAGTCCTGTCTGTGGCACCGCTGTTAGATCGCTGATACACCCCAGGGAGACTAGGCACACAGTTTGGTAACCACTGATCTAGTCACTTCTGATTGGCTGCTTGCAGATAGACCCCTCCAGCTGATAATTCTTCATAGTGTAGCAGGTATATATTAAGTCACGGCTGCCTATTCTATTTTTGCCTATTTCTCATTTCCATTATGACTAAAAAAACAATATGCTTGAGTTGGAGCTATCTTGGGATGCAACTCATCATACACACGTATATACGCTTCTTGTGTGACATCAATTTTCTACATATGCATGCAAAATGTATCTGACTCTAAATGAGGCCCAAAGACTGAAACACATATTAGGTGAGTATCTAACTTACAAACCTACTGAGAGACAGTAACTTGTAGTCGAAGTAGTCGGAGTCTGACTCAATTATGTCAATTATGTCCTAGTGCCTCACAGTCACTGAGTAGTATTTATTTAAGTGATACATTTCTATTGATAATGAATAAATATAGAGATTCATTCATAGAAATATTAAGAATGAATCATTTCTGCAATTGTTTGTGAATTTTAAAGTAGTATTTGAATGTTAGAAGGAATATCTTGTGAGTCCTTTAATTAGTAACAGTAGCATGTTAATTATCTAGATTTTCTACTAACATACATACCTTCCACTCTTACAATCAATCATCTTTCACTAACCAAATAAAAAAACAGTCCTTTAAAAGCATGTTCTCATTGAGGTCTAGATCTGGCTGCATGGTCTCACCTCTCTCTCTGGCTTGGGGTCTGACACTCTCTAACAAGATAAAAGTAAAGCAGTGACCACAGAACTCCACACCTTATCCATATAGTTTTCCTGTAGTTTTCACAGTATCAGTGACCAAACCAAGGCAAAGCAGTTTTTACATATAACATTTCATAGAAATATGTTTATTACGCACTTCAGTTTTGTTACTAGTGCATTATATTTCAGACACATATTGATATATGGCTGGCCGAATTACCTTACAATTCCCTCTGTAGCGGTAAAATTTATTTCAGTACGGCAGTCAGTGCAGAGCAATGGGTCTGCACGGGGAGCTAAACAGTCTTGTGACTTTGCTTCGAGCGTGGCCAAAGACAGTTACTCACACTGGGACACAGCTAAGTAAAAAAAATTTAAGCAAAAAAAAAAACCACCCAAAGCCTGCAGTGTTGGACCCGAGCCTCTGGCATGCCCGGGCCTGGGTATTTAGTACTCTCCACCCTCTCGGCATCTCTGTGTGTTCAATATAAAGTCCCCTCAGAACGCACAGAAAAGAAAAAAAAGTATTTAATTATTGTCACCTGTTTTCACTAATGAAAAATCATAAAAAGAAAACTTTCTTTTAAAAAATCCCCTCCTACATGAAATACATTTATCAGGATGTTATTAATGTCTACTGTACATATAATGCATTTTTACAGTCTCTTCTGATTGCAAACACATATTTGCGCATGATACGACTAAAAACACATATCAAAGCTTGAATAGGACCTTGGCACGTCCTTCCTGTACATTGCATGTCCCCGTTTCACCAATGACATCATAGGAAGTGTCATTTATGTGCGAACATGAATTGTGTTGAATCAGGCCCTACATGTCTAATTGTTCATTTCAGAGGATAATAGCTTATGCTCAAGGTCATGCCAACCATGAGCCATGGTGATTACTTTTCCTCGGGTTGTATTTCAGGAAAGCAGAGGCTTCACCCTGCTACCTCCCACAGTGCTAGACGACAGCACCGAGTCTCCAGTAGCTATATTCGGGAAAGCATGTTGTTGAGAAACCAGGGGGCCGTGGCTGAGGGGAAGGAAAAGTGAATGGGTACAGGGGAATAGTCTTACTTGCGATAGGTCAGCGCAGCATTATGTATTCGTATTCCAAATAGCATTCTGTTTACATCTACTGGCGTAGTGTCTGTGTGATGACAGGGCTGCATGTGACAGGGGCAATGTCATGATGTGGGGCCTGGAGCGGAGGGATGTGGGAAGATGGAGAGTTTGCTGCTGGAAGGAGGAGGATCCCCCAACAGAACATAAAAAATGTGGAAAGATTGTCGTGTCTGTTCCACTTTTATCTTCAACAAAGTTGATACATTGAACTTATTTTTTTTCTTCTGTTTTTTCTTGTATAGCAAATAGAGGAGATTCACTGAATTTGCATCATTGCATACATCACCTATTTTTACTTAGCATACTTAGCAAACGTTTAAAAAAAGAGTGCCAATGTTTCTGCCATAGTTTACACGGAAAGTAATAATCATAACGTCTGAACCACCAAAATATTATTTTTGTATTAATTACTCATCAAAAGGAAAGTGTTTCTTTGCCTGCCTTTCAGACGTCGTTGATAAATTCCTTTGTGTGTCTGCACCTTCCCTCCTGTCTTGCACTGGCCACTTTATTAATGAGAAATCTATCATCTGCCAGCCATCTGGATAATTATTTGCAGGTCTTTACTGCAGATTGAATTCACTTCAGCTGGGGGGTTATAGGAGAGAAGAGTTCACAGAACTGTAACGAAATGGGAGCCAGGGCATGTTGCCTGGAGCACTTAACTTTAAATGTTCACTGTGGTTATTCTGGTGAGTTCATGTTCGGGTGCCAGGTGCTATCTGTTAATAATCATTTCGGAAGCTCCTGCATTGCAGAGTGTCTAAACTTTATTTTGCCTGATAAACCAATGGGGGTTATTCATGAAAACAATATAAATACTGCTCTTCATCACACCAGTGAGATCTTGATGTTGCCAAGATGCTTTTTTCTACTTTGTATATGCTGTTTTTCCTTATGTCACAGTAAACTACCGTAAGGTTCTGCAGCATCTACAAAACAGGAGGATGCTGATTAGAATTACACATGACGTGTCATAGTTACACATGATGCATCACGGTTTCCTGTTTCTGAATATGCCGCTTTAGGTGATTGTATTATTGACTAAGGATGTGTGAAAATCTATTTATTTAGAGTCAAATACGGGAAAATGAAAGCAGAAGCTGGTGGCACCATTGAAAGTGCCTGGCTTTCTGTGTCTGCCTGAAGTGTGCATCCACACAGCTTCCTGACAACCTGATCACGCTGGGCCACCAATCATATTCTTTCTCTTGCTCATTTGAAGCTAAATGTATTTGACTGGCAAAGCCTCTGAATGGCATTTAAGGAATAAAGGGAAAAGAAAAGGAAGTCCTAATTGGCAAATTACTCCTTGTTATTTAGTTTGGCTTCCAGGTTGAAAATGATGATAATGAGGATCTTTGTGGGACATGCCCTTGAGGGGAACCGGGAGGCTTTTTGTTAAATTACTCTTTAATGTGAAGATATTCAAGGAACACATTGTAGCATTTAAGCCATCATATTTTATTGCACAAATATTTTAATTTAATGGTGTTTAAATCTCACCCCTTGGATGCTTATATATTTAGAAATGCCTCAGTGAATGATATGCTGCCAGACGGAGCTGAAAGGATCCTCTTGTTCGCTGACTTTCCTACTGTTTGACTCAAGCAGAGAGAGACATTACTTCCATTGAATTGTCCATTGAGCAGACATGGCTAGATTATTATATTTATGCATTGGGTAATGGTCATTTTGCCGGAATGTAATGTTACTTGCAGTTCAACTGCCTTCATTATTAATACTGCGGCACTAAATATACATCCTCGCCGGGTGATGATGACACTGGTAATGGAAATGCAAAACTATGTCTCTGTTTTACTTCCACAGTCAACTTGGCTACAGTTACAATGCCCACCGTACAGCCTGCTTGTATAGTTCATGTAGAAGATTGATGTCAGTGCTCTCTATACATTTCTTTATTCAATCTGTAAAACAGTGTTTGACAGTATGATCATTTAGTAGTACCAACACATTCTAAGATTGGAAATATTTTTTATTTTTTTTAAACCTTTCTGATTTGTAGAAATATTGTTCTGCTGTTTGTTATTAATCTTCTTATAAAAGTGCTGTTTTTAAAGAAACCATCAGACGGCCAATATGGAAGAAACCATCATTGTCCTGATTTTGACACTGCTGTCATCAAGGCCAGTGCAAACTCTGGTGGTGCCCTAAGTGGCAAACTTTCTCCCATCAGAATTGTCTCTACCACATTTGTTATGGCCCCACCTCCAGTGCTTACCTTAGCAGGGGCTGACATTCTCTCCTCCTGGGATGGGAGAGTGGTGCTTGGCTGTGACATCATAGTCAGGCATCACACTCGCATTGTAGCACTGACATGGAGGAGCAGCTGCCAGCATCTTAAGATCTAAGAAGTTGCTGGCTGCTTCTCCTTCATGTAAGTGGGGCATCAGAGGGGCAGTAAAGACACTGAATGAATGACATTATGTTACTCATCCAGGGCCTGACTCATTAAGGCCAAAACCGTAAATGTTCTCTGGGACAAATTATGTTAAAATGCAAGCGGTGCAAATAAGTTTATTATTTTGCACATAAGTTAAATACTGACTGTTTTTTGCTAAACACATCTTCTTTAAATCCCTCATCTCTTCTCAGTCCTCTAATCCCCGCCGCCTCTTCGCAACCTTCAACTCCCTCCTTTCTCCCCCCTCTCCTCCAGTCCCACTTTCCCTCACCGCTGCTGACTTCGCCATTTTTTTCACTTCCAAAATTGAGGCCATCAGACTTAACATCTCTTCTTCCTCCCCCTCTCCCCCTGCCCCTATTGCTCCACCCCCATCCAACACGCAACTCTGGTGCTCCTTCCACCCCACATCTGGCGATGAAGTTCGCTCCCTTATTCTTTCCTCTCCACCCTCCACCTGTCCGCTTGATCCCATCCCCTCTAACCTCCTTCGTTCTCTCTCTCTTACTGCCTGCTCCTACCTTGCACACCTACTCAACTTATCACTCGCCTCAGGTGTTGTACCCTCCTCATTCAAACACGCTCTCATCTCTCCCATCCTCAAAAAACCCAATCTTGACCCCACCTCCCTCGCCAACTATCGCCCCATCTCACTTCTCCCCTATGCCTCCAAATTACTTGAGCGGATAGTCTGCTGTCGTCTCACCAATTACCTCTCAGACAATTCCCTCCTCGACCCTCTCCAATCTGGCTACCGCCCCCTCCACTCTACTGAAACCGCCCTGGCCAAAGTCACCAACGACCTCCTCTCAGCCAAATCCAGGGGTCACTTCTCCATACTCATCCTCCTCGACCTCTCTGCGGCCTTTGACACTGTGGATCACCCCCTCCTTCTGCAAACTCTTCTCTCTCTTGGCCTCTCTGGTTCTGTCCACGCCTGGTTCTGCTCTTATCTCGCCAACCGCACCTTCTCTGTCTCCACATCTGGCTCTGCCTCCACCCCTTCCCCTCTCCCGGTTGGTGTCCCCCAGGGCTCTGTTCTCGGCCCCCTACTATTCTCGCTCTACACTTCCTCACTCGGGACTCTCATCTCCTCCTATGGTCTTCAGTATCACCTCTATGCTGACGACATTCAGCTCTACGTATCTTCTCCTGATCTCTCTCCCACTCTCCTCTCTCGTGTATCTGACTGCCTCTCTGCCATCTCCTCCTGGATGTCCTCGCGCTTTCTCAAAATTAATATCTCTAAAACTGAACTAATTGTCTTCCCTCCCCCCAGGCTCCCCTCTCACCACAACCTCTCCATCGTGGTTAATAATTCAACCATCTCCTCTGTCACCCAGCTCCGCTGCCTGGGTGTCACCCTTGACTCCTCTCTCTCTTTTGTCCCCCACATCCAATCTCTAGCCCAAACCTGCCGCTTCCAGCTGCGTAACATTGCCCGCATCCGGCCCTTCCTCTCACAAGATGCCACCAAAACCATCATACATGCTCTCATCATCTCCCGCCTCGACTACTGCAACCTTCTCCTTACTGGCCTCCCCCTCTCCCACCTCGCCCCCCTTCGCTCTGTTCTTAATGCGGCCGCCCGACTCATCTTTCTCTCACGCCGCTCCTCCTCCGCCTCCCCTCTCTACCGTGCCTTACACTGGCTCCCCTTCCCCTACAGGATCCTTTTCAAGCTCCTCACCACCACTTACAAAGCCCTCTCCCAGTCTACTGCCCCCTACATCTCCAACCTCCTCACCATTCACACCCCTGCCCGCTCCCTGCGCTCGGCCAACGACCGTCGCCTCTCCTCTACTCTGATCACATCTTCCCACTCCAGAATCCAAGACTTCTCCCGAGCTGCTCCCCTCCACTGGAACGACCTCCCTCGCTCCATCCGTCTCTCACCCAGTCTGTGCTCCTTCAAACGGGCACTCAAAACTCACCTGTTCCTCAAAGCCTACCAACAATCCACTTAACCCTTACCTCGTTGCACCTTCGCAAACATCCTTCTCTTGTTCTCCCCTCTCTCCACCAGCCCCACCCTTCTCTCCCTTACTTTAATGGCTCCCTCCTGTACCTGTTTGTCCACCCTCCCTTAGGATGTGAGCTCGTATGAGCAGGGCCCCTCTCCCCTCCTGTCTCCATACCTGTTCTTCTACTCCATCTTCACTCATATGTCTGCCCGGAGTTCTGAAGTATTGGTACTTTGTGTTTATTGCTGTGTACTATGTCACCCTGTATGGTCTCCTGTTTGTATTATGTACGGCGCTGCGGAAACCTTGTGGCGCCTAACAAATAAATGATAATAATAATAATAATAATGTAGCACACAAATACTTGATGGCTTTATTTTTACACTGAAATGTAAAGGTGGTCTAGGACATGCTCTATCCCAACTATAGATATGTCCACACATTTTAAATTTACCTCCCCCTCCAATGCAACATGGTTTTGCCCTGGTGCAAAGTTACTCCTTTTTTATGCTTTGTTCTCCTTAATGACTCAGGCCCCCAGTGTTTTAGGTGTACCTTAACCATTTGCACCTAGGCAACCACTTTAAGTTTGCCTAATAGAATTTCGGGTTCTGGCTGGTTTATACATACTTTATATACAAGCTCTCAAAGGTAATGTGTCTGGTGGTGGTGGTGGATGGAGGTTATAAATTCATCTTTATGACCAGAGAAAATGAAAGCTTCAAAGTGCAGTAAGGCACAATTGTGCTATAATATTAATTCAAATGTGACAGGTCATCTGTCTTTTGTGAGAAATGATTAAAAGAACATGCACAGGAAAGGAGCATTATTGAAGAGATATTTTTTATGATGCTTCATGCTGGCATGGCACATGTCTGTTGTATTTTTAAATGAACTATGAAGTAGTGGGAGGGCAAACTTGGTAAACAGCATAGTATTGATGCCCCCTTTCCACTGCACAATTACCTTCCCACATGTTATAACTTGATACTGTAAATTGCAAGTAAAGATCCCGGACACAGTTAAAAATTTGGCAAAATTAGGTCACAGTTTTAATCATAATAAGTTGGTGGTGGAGAAAGCAAAATGCGAGATAGCTAAAACAAATGAATACTGAACCAACCGAGTGGAAGACTTAATGGCCCGGAATCTACTAACCCAAGGGGAACCTCCCTTACTGATTGGCCGGCTCTAAATCTGACGACATAGTGACTACACCCGCTCTAGACTCACAATGACTCACAATGACCACACAAAGCATGTCAAGGGGACCCCCACACAAAAGGACCAAGAGTTACCTTTCCTTCAAAAGGGTGCAGAGACCTGCGGCCAATCAGCGATGACGCCATAGGTATAAGTCGCTGATCGCAGGGCTTTTCTGCTAGGTGTGCCTGGTCTGTATAAGGGAAAACAAAAGATAATAACAGAAAAAAAATGAAATCAACCAAACTACAATGCATGATCAAAAGGGGGGAGGGAGGGATTTTGTACAGAGGAATGAGGCAGAACAGCAGCCTGAGAGGGTTTTTGATATGGAAAAACCCAGAACACGCCCCCAAAGAATCCCATTGGCTAGAAGGAGCCTACAGAAAAACTTAACCCATGATAAGTAAGTGTTTGCGTATGTGAGCACAAACTTCATGAGTTTAAGTATGTTCGGGATTTAAGGCCTCTCTTTTCATAGCGTTCCTTTACAGCGTGCATATCTTTAAACTTGTACCTTGTACAAGCGAAACATTTTCTTTGGTTGCTTTTTTACTGTACTGCCTAATTATGAGATCTATTAATATATTACCTGGTGTGATTGCAATGCAAAAAACTTTTGTTGTACTACACATATGAAATGTTAGTTTTGCAGTTAGAGACTATGATACATGCCTTTATACTCCTGTTCATTCTACAGTGAGTATAGATTAGGAGACATGAAGGTCTGTCATTAATAGATTGGCAATAGAAAATCACGTATTGGCCTAATTTCTATTAAATAAAATTTTGCAGAGGCAGCTTAGCGGTATTCAGCGACAAAACGTTTCCTGGCGCTGAGACCCTATATTCCCAAATGGTCAGTAAATTAGTGCAGCTGTGCAGAACCTGTGGGTTCTGGAGAAAAAACTGGTCAATATACAATAATGATACCGCTAAAGTATTGAAGCACTACTGACCAATAACCGAATCCGTGAAACTGATGTGACAATCAATACATGTTTATTCAATAAAAATAGAACATATAATAAATCTAAAATCAGTGCACTGATGTATGCACCACATAAAAAGTTAGAATTGATAAAAAATAGATACACAAAAAATATATATAATACAGTTCCTCTATTGACAAAAATAGGAATAATCGGCAGTACTCTCCTCCTCTTATTCGTAATAAAATGCTGAGAGAGAATCTTCAGTACTTTCCTGATCGGTAAATAAACATTTTTTTTACATTTCCTTTGATGAAATCACCTGTGAGTGAAGAAACGCATCAGGAAGGAGAGGACACGGGTGTTATACCACTTCTCTTGCAATTTTGAGCCCTGAAGAGTGCTCAATATCATGTCCACTCCATATAGAAGCTGATTGGTCACGGATTGACCAATTATTCCTACTTTTGGCAATAGAGGAACTGTATATATATATTTTTTTGTGTATCTATTTTTTTATCAATTCAATCTTTTTATGTGGTGTATACATCAGTGCACTGATTTTAGATTTATTATATGTTCTATTTTTATTGAATAAATATGTGTTGATTGTCACATCAGTTTCATGGATTCGGTTTTTGGTCAGTAGTGCTTCAATACTTTAGCGCTGTCATTATTGTATAACAATATTCAGCGGCCTCGGAGATACTGGCATGGAGAGGTAAGGGTTAACTTACTACTGCATGGCCAAACCCAGGGGACATGTGCATGTGTGATGCTGCAGTGAAACTGAAAACCCAGACTTGGGCTTTCAGTTCCACTAATTAAAAAAAAACAAAAAAAACAATAAAAATTGAATTCTAAAAAAAAATAGAATAAAATAATAATAGATAATAGAATAATAATAGAATAAAACCATAAAAAAGAGAAATATTTACAAAATATTGGACATTGAAAAAAAGTCAACATTGTCTTGTAAAATATATCTTTTGTTTTAAAAATAAACATTTTAATAAGTCACAACCTCAATACATAATGTTAATTCTCTATGTCTGGAAGGTCAAAGCCGAAGGAGCCAAGTGCTACTGTTGGGCTTCCCAAATTAAACTATTTTACAGAGAGATATGGAATAAAAATAAATGTAAAAGATTGTAGTAATGTGGATAAGCTTGTGAAATTAATAGCATAAAGTGTTTTATTTTAAGAAAGACCAGCAGACAACATAAATAATCAGAGGTGCTTACATAGCATGTCTGTAGACTTAACTAGTCTCATATGCTTCCTCTACGTATACATTTCATCACCTAAATAAGATCAAGGTACTCTATAGTTTTCATGGACACATAAAACAGTACCATACATGTGTGGGTAACTTAAGGGCCCCAGTACAAACTTATATACAGACAGAAAAAAATGATGCACAATAAAGTCCTATAGCAACTAATTATTTAATACACACTATTGAAAACAAGGGTTTTTTTGTTGTGAAGTGCCTCACATATGTTTTTAAGCAACATCAGGCTATCTGTCATTTCATGCATATAGCTTTAGAATCTTTGATGGGTGCATGGATTGGAATGACAATGTTCATGCAGGGCCTGAGTCATTAAGGAGCGTATCCCGTGAATGCGTGCATATCGTCAGCACAAAATAAATTGTGCATACTCAGAACCAGATGGCACGCAATAGAGCGCAGCCACGTCCAAGTCACTTCCGAGCACAAAGACAGTTATTGCAGCCAATGATTTAGGGGAGTGAACGGGGTGGGGAATGGGTGGATTCACTTAGGCAATATAGAGTAAGGATGTTCCCGTGGAGCCCCGTCCACGTCACACAGAAGCTGGTTTTCTGTTGTATCTCTTGCTTCAACTTGGGGCTAGTTTAAGTTCCGAATACTAGTGTTAACGGCTGAGTATGACAAAACATGTGTTTGCACTCAGCAGGGCCGTAACTAGGGCTGTGCGATAGGGGCGACCGCCCAGGGCGCAACACTGAAGGAGGGCGCAGTTTAGGAATATTTTAGGTTCATTTGGTAGAAATTTAGGTCTAGGAGGTGGCATTTTTGATTCTCGCCCCAGGTGTGAACATTTTAAGTTACGGCTCTGGCACTCAGGAGCAACTGTAAAAATGTATTTTAAGTACAGTAGACATTAAGGACAGCCTAATAAATGTTTTTTCAAGGGAATATAAATTACTATATTATTGACAGGTAACATTAATTGCTTAATATTTTTTTTCTGTCTGTTCTTTTGAGATTTTCTATTCCACATAGGTATTGTACATATCCCAGCAGTGTCTTTAAAGCGGCAATGGCTTTAAAGGCATTGTTTTGCCTTTAAAGCCATTGCCGCTTTAAATTTTCACTGCAAACTGAATAGCGGCAAGTTGAAAAAATCGGCAGTTGATACATTTACCCCTAAGAATCAAGAAGGATTTATGTCATTAGCAGACATTCTTATTGTTCTTCTTTTTCCGGAAAACTCTTCGGTTAATGAGTCTCCTTTCTGTCATGTACCCATTTCATGTGTTACCATTTAAATGTTACTAATTCTACCCATCTCAGTAAGGTCAAGTCTGCTTGTTCTGACATTCCTTACTTGTCTTCTGATCTGTATTACTCCTCTTAATCGAGATGTTTAATGAGTATTTTTCCTGAACCACTTACAAGAAATCTTGTTATTTTTGAAAGTGCTGGTCTACTGTGACAGGCGGATTATTTGTCCTTTACTCACGTACTTTTTGTGCTTGCTTAAAGTCAAGTAAAATATTAAACCTTTCAATAACAACACAGACAAACTGCATGGCGCTGGAGTGGAATGGTCATGGTGGTTTTATTAACATAAGTGAAAATAAGCACACACATACCTCACAACTGTACACATTTAGGCCCAATTCTAGGGGACTGTTCCTCCATCCCGCCTGTCAGGACCCACCTCCACTGTACATGGTTCACAACATTCAGGAAGGTCTTAGATACACATACAAACCAACACATATAACTTATGCCCTGATAACTGCACTGGTTCCTGATACTTGTACCATTTTGTCAACCTATAAAGCTAAGTAACAAATCTTACTCTTAATGGTATATTTACTAAACTGCGGGATTGAAAAAGTGGAGATGTTGCCTATAGCAACCAATCAGATTTTAGCTATCATTTATTTAGTACATTCTACAAAATGACAGCTAGAATCTGATTGGTTGCTATAGGCACTCCACTTTTTCAAACCCGTAGTTTAGTAAATATACCCCTTAACCATTATAACCAGTTCTTATTCCTTCTCTGTGTCAATATTTCATGATTGTTCACCCAAACTTCAGCTTAAGTGAAACTGAAGCATTCACTTTTAACACCATTACCACAGTCCAAAAATATACAGTTAGATAAATTGATCACTGAAACTATTTACCCAAAATTTACTCTGGTTGTGTAGTCGAGAATTTAGACTTTACATTCCATTGGCGAGAGGGACTGAATGATTAAAACATGCTCCGTAAAGCATTGTTTAATATGATGGCACTATATAAATCAAGAGTAATAATATCGGGTGCTGCAGAGTTTTGTGGTAACGAGGATGAAGATGATAATGAATTCCCACAATCTTGACAGTTCAAGTAGATCCCACCACAAGACATAATGACTGACATCACCAAAAAATATGTGAAAGGGTGACTGGGAAAATGAAGGGTCTATTTATTAACAACCCGAAATTCTGTGAAACAGGGATTTCTCGCAGGATTTAGGGCTTCTCTCTATTTACCAAAGCCCCCAGATTATTTTCTTTTTAAACATTAATATAGTTTTTTTCCAGCCCCAGTTCGCATGCCCGAGTCAGCATGCCAGCTCAAGCTTGTGCATGGGTTAGCATGGGAATACTTGAATGGTGATAACTAGGGTCAGCCATGGAAAAAAATCCTTTATTATTCTTAAGTTACATTTTTAAAAAATATTTTTTACCTATTTTTTTACATTTTAATTTAATATTTATTTTCTAGTGAAAGTGTAAGTTCCACTGCATATGTGTTTCCCAGCAAGCTGAGTGCTCGGTGCGCAGATACTCAGAACACAAGTTGGAGAAAGACTTCTCTTACCACTGTAACCAGCATCACTGCAAAGCTGAGCATCAGCTGCCCCCGTGAAATGTTATTGGTAAATTCAGACAAGAGAAAAAGATTTTTACCATTTTGGTCTGTGCAGCAGTATCTAATGCTGTCTATTTGAATAGCACATGTGCGTTTCCATAGTGATCAGTGACCATTAGAGGTGGTTTCATTGCATTCCATTCAGAAAGTACACCAGTGACAGAGCTCTAGGGAGAAAGCATTTCAGTTCCATTATATTATTTTAAATCCTGTCAACCTTTTTTTTTATTTTTTATACCCACTTTTCTCAATTGCCCGATTTCAGTGTGAAATCCAATTCTTTAGAGTCCTGGGGGTAAATGTATCAAGCTGAGAGTTTTCCGGCGTGTTTGAAAAACCAATCATACTCTAGCTATCATTTTTTTAGTACATTCTACAAAATGAAAGCTAGAGTCTGATTGGTTGCTATAGGCAACATCTCCCCTTTTCAAACCTGCCAGAAAACTCTCAGCTTGATACATTAACCTCCTGAGCTTCTGACTACCAACATTACCCTGCATTGCTTTGGGATTTTGGTAAATATTGCAATGGAAAGCAGTCTATGAATAGATCAATGGATCTATTTATTATCCAGTGGCAAAAACATTTTCTAATGCTGCTTATTTAAAAAATGTAAAACATTTATTTTATTAAATCGGATCATTCCAATTCAAAAGGAAGGCTTTATGTAAATAAATAAAGCCTCTCCTTATGTGTCACCCCCTGCTATCGCTATTCTGAGATGGCGATTGGAGAACAGGGGCGGTACATGTACCGCCACTGGTCATAGGAAGCTTCACCAGAGGCCCCCGTTAGACTACTCTCACTGCTGCCTGACAGATTTCTGCCTGGAGCTTCAACATGTTAGTCTAACCCTGTATTCAGTACATGTTTGAAAGCAAAGTCTTATAAAAAAATATCCAAAAGAGTATGTAATTTTTTTAAATCCCAACACCACAAAATACTGTTGGTCTCAAAATACTGTTGTATTCTCTGGCTAAAATTGTACTACTGTCTTGCTGCGTTTAGGACTTTTATGTGCGCAAAAAAAAATGAGGTTAAATATTCACATTTTAAGTTCTGTGTACTTACAAAAAGTATTTATTCTCAAAATGTATCCAAAACACAGCTATATTTTCAAACAAATTACATATTTTCTGCATTCCTTGGCTTGGTGATATTAACAACACTTTATTATTTATACTTAAAACTGACATATAAAAAAGAGCCTGTTTTGTAGAAAAGGTCTGTGTACACCACAAATCACACCACAAACCATTTGTGTCACACTGCAGTTTTGCGCATCCCTGCCCGCAGAGTACTCCAGAGAACATAACGAGCTTGCCCATGTCTGGATGGCGCAATAGAGTGGGTTAGCTTTTGTGGAAGTTACTCCCTTATCTATGTGTGGTCTGTTTGGAAATTATGTGTTCTGATTAGTAGCAGTGCAAGCATTAAAGTATACAACGGTACCAAATATTCCTCTAATGTTAATTTCATTTTATAACTTGTAAAGAAACGTTGCAGAAAATTTCATATCTCCCATTATATAACAGTGAAAAGTATGCATAGATAAAAAATAAATGTTTTATATACAAAACGAAATGAAAACCAGGGGCCTGATTCATTAAGGATCTTAACTTGAGAAACTTCTTATTTCAGTCTCCTGGACAAAACCATGTTACAATGCAAGGGGTACAAATTAGTATTCTGTTTTGCACATAAGTTAAATACTGACTGTTTTTTCATGTATTATTATTATTATTATTATTATTATTATTAATTTTTATTTATAGGGCGCCACAAAGTATCCGTTGCGCCGTACAAGGACAAACAATGGCACAGTACAAGGTGAAACAGCACAGTACAAGTAACAGTAAGCACTATAACTCTGGGGGCTCAGGCACAGCAAGAAAGAGAGGGAGGGAGGGGAAAAGTGAGTACAGGCAGGTAACTATGGCCCAAGAGGGTGGGCACGGATGACAGGTTGAGAGTCACTGAGGGGAGCGGAGAGAAGCGAGAGGAGACAGAGGTCAGAGGGACTGAGAGGAGGTGAGCAGAGTAGCTGGAGAGCGCAGTTAAAAGTGATGGAAACAGAAGGTAGGAGAGCCCTGCTCAAAGGAGCGAACAATCTAAAGGGAGGGGAAGACAGACAGACACATGGATGAAACGGAGAGACGGGAGGAAGGGGGAGAAGGGAAGAAGGGATGAGAAAGAGAGGTAGCCGACAAATATCAACTTTAACTTTCAGTGTACAAATAAGCTATCAAGTATTTGTGTGCTACATGAAAAAACAGTCAGTATTTAACTTATGTGCAAAACAGAATACTAATTTGCACCCCTTGCATTGTAAAATGGTTTTGTCCAGGAGACTGAAATAAGAAGTTTCTCAAGTTAAGATCCTTAATGAATCAGGCCCCAGGATTTACACAATATGCAGGTTGTCATCTGCAGAGGAAGCATAGTGGGACCAGATTACACAGTTACTTGACAGGACCATTATACATACTTATGTCAACAGCACCTCTCTGAAGTGTAATCTAATAGATGATCTCCTCTTATCAGGTCAAGAAGGATTGAAATTCACCTACATTTGTATTGTAAAATAATTATAACGTTTACCAGTCACACCTAATTTGTGTCGTTATGTATTATTAATCAGACAGTGAATGTTTGAAGGTGCATGGACTTTTTATCCTCAGCTTATGTATCCATATGTATCTATCTTTATTACCACTCAAACATGACAACCTCAAAATAAGTCATGTTGTCAGGAGATAACAGCACTACCATCTCTACTGGTAATAGTGAATCGTTCAGTGATTGAATGGTTAAGGGAATTCTCTTGTTTAAGAGGATTATGTATGTAGAAGATACTACATAAAAGCAATTTTGACACATGTACCATCATTATTACTATGTCTACTTTTAAAATAATTTTTGGTTTAAAGATTGAAGTAATAGAATTGTACAACCAACAAGAAGGAAAGATGCAGAAATGACCAGTGATTGAACACAAAGCCAGCAAATTAACACACAAATCCAGTGAATAAACAATTTGATCTAAAACAAAGGCAACATATCAAATTTAAATTATATATATATGGTATATTTAATTGAATTTAATGCATTCAAATTGAAAATGTTTATTCACCAGTAAAGTTCATCCTCTGGAAGATTTACTATATATATATATATATATATATATATATATATATATATATATATATATATGTGTGTGTGTAAGTGAATGAATGGAATTAGAGTTTTGCAATCAATATATATATATATATATATATATATATATATATTTATATATATATATTTATAAATGAAACAAGGGTACACATTTTATAACTTCAAAATGGAAAGATATTGTATACATTGTATATTCACTGTGCAATACAGCCATACACTATTACATTTTAAGATTATTGTGTGTACTAAAGATTTACTTCAACCATAAATGAATTTTTCTCTAGTAATGCATATTGAACTTGTGGCTAGAGGCAACATTTAACATTTCTAAAACTGTGACTTAAGGCCAAAGTTTGCAGTGAAACATAATGTCCAAAATACCTACAAAGCCAGGTTTACCTGTGAATGGGGCATATAATATTAAGTGTTTTGGAGAAGTTTGCTATGCCTGAAGCAAGCCCACTAAACATCATGAATTGATGCAGAACAATCTCCAGATGACGGTCACAATTCAAAGCATCTTATGTTCAGATTTTAAAGGAAATAATTTTACTTTAATTCAACATTTTAAATAGATGTGATCACAATAAGTATTGATAAAGCTGATTGTACTGCATACGCCATTCCATTATTTATGAACATTTTATTTCAGGGATCACAAAACATGAAATAATGTTTTCATTTTTGCATTAAAAAACTGCTATTAATATAAAGATATAGAAAAAACTCATGATCAAGTTGCAAGTAAAATGCATTAAAAATGTTGAAGATAAATAGAATAAGGGAAGACAGTTGCTTTGAGCTAGGAACAAAATTACAGCTTCTGACATATTTCTTTTATTATATGTATGTGTGCATTTTACTAGCCCTATTTTATATATTTTATAACTTATACTTTAAATGTAATGGTATTCTAAATACTTTTGTTTTAGTGCTAAATAAAATAAAATCACAGTTTCGAATTGGGCATAAATAGATACAAAAGTAATTTCAAGAGGCCATCTGTAGTTTATAAAAATATTCCTGTATCTAAATGAGGTTTATAAGATAAGAGACATGGAAACCTAGTCTTGTTTTTATTTACACAGTGCAGTATCTAGAAGTACTTTGTCAGAGATCAAATATGTGGCTTTACTGGATCTCTCTCACCCAGTGATAGATGAAAGTGGAACCACACAGAAAGCTTGATTTTGGAATGGAGCGTGTAGCTACTTATATTAGTAACAAAGTCAAATTCTTTCATAGCACTCTTTGCATTTGTACATTTGTAACAGTCTTAAAAAGTACAATATAGTAATTGAACTTGTTCACTTAAAGAAACAGTGATTGGTAAATAGTACAATTTAATAAGTGTTTATGTGACAAAAAATATGCAAGGGTTTAGATGTAAAACACTGTTGGTTATTGTCATATTCTCCATGAATATTAATAACAGTTATACACTTATTTGTTTTCTTAATTGTTCAGTAATCTGCCTCCACCCCGCCAGAGTTTAATTGGCAAGTAACACCTAATGGGCAAATTGCCATGAAGCTTCATGCTGTATCAAACTTTTAGCAACTCATCTATCAGATATGGGATAACATAGATAAATAGCGATAGAAAATCTATTTTTGCCGCTATTTAGCATGAACATTTCTCTGGAACAGCTGAGTGCTACTCATCTCCCCAGCAATACTACCTGGCAGTGGTAAGAGGACTCTTATTTGACCAGGTCCCCTGGCGAAAGCTATCGCCAACGATACACTGCAATAGTCTCCACTGGCCCGGGAGTGTTGGTTAATATGGAGAAGCCCTAAATCTGGACAAAAACTCCCATTTTCGCAGTAGAAAGGGCTTTTCTTCCTTTTGTACATAGGCCCATTTGAAACTTAAGTTTTAGTGAACTTTAAGTTCATACTGAAGTATTATGCAGCACACTTAAGCATTGGCCCTTTCTGTGATTAGAACCGGTGGTGGAAGTAGGGGTGTATACGGTGGTATGCTATACCGCCACTTCTCCTATTGCCTTCATTGTAAAACTGCCTAATTCCATTCACCTACATCCCCATTACACTGTTCATACCACCACTTCAAAAACTTCATACCGCCACTTTTAAATGTCCACTTGGACCACTGAGTAGAACTGTTTATGAACTGGACACAAATAATGCAGTTTAGCTGCTGCCGAAGGGTCTGTTTGGTTACATGCCATATGAAAAAACGTTGTCTTTTTATAATATTGAACTTAACGATAGTAAAAGTGCAGGGGTTATATAGGCATTTTATCCTTCATGTGAATATGTTTAATTTGTATATCCTGTGGAGGATTAGTTATAAAGTAAAACATATGGAAGGGAACAAGTCAAGGCTCAATTCCTTATCGATGGTCAGTTCTATATAGACTTAGTGAAATACTTTTAACTAGCTCTCACCAACCTTTTCAAATTGTGATGAAATTTTATATGGCATAACTTAATTAATAAAGATTCATTTAACTCTCCCATTAAATGTGTATATAAGAGAAGACACAGGGCCTGATTCATTAAGGAACTTAGGCAAGAAATTTCTTACTTAAGTCTCCTGGACAAAACCATGTTAGAATGCAAGAGATGAAAAATAGTTTTCTATTTTGCACATAAGTTAAATACTGGCTATTTTTTCATGTAGCACACAAATAACAACTTTAAACTTCAGGATACAAATAAGCTATCAAGTATTTGTGTGCTACATGAAAAAACAGTCAGTATTTAACTTATGTGCAAAATATGATAAAAAATAAATAATACTCCCTGAAATAATATCAGTGGGCCTGATTCATTAAGGAACTTAGGCAAGAAATTTCTTACTTAAGTCTCTTGGACAAAACCATGTTAAAATGCAAGAGGCGAAAACTAGTTTTCTATTTTGCACATAAGTTACTTCTGATATTATTTCAGGGAGTATTATTTAGTTTTTACATTTTTTGGCAAAGCAACTTGCTCCATACTAAGAAATCAATGCAAGATCTATGGGCACCAAAGGTGAAACACTATCATGGAAAGGGGCCTCATTTTCATTTAGTATCCCTGTAAAAAAAAACATTTTCTGGAGCATTCACCTGACTTTTAATGGAACGAGGGCACAACCCTAGATGGGCTGAGGGGCCTATTTAATTAATAGTGGGGATTCCAATTTCCACTTTTGCCTCTATCCATTCTTTACTGCACTTAATACCACCTAGCTTAGCAATGAGCAACAGGTGACACAAGGGTCACATTAGGCACACAGAGCCTTCACCTGAGGCCCTCGCTCTTTCCTGCTTTGTGACTCCTCTGTCCCTCTCTCTGCTTTACGCATCATTCACATCAGCTTTTGTACTCAGCTTTATGCCCCACCGACAGGGGAGCGCTGTCAAATTTTAGTCCGGGGGGCAAGACTTGACTTGGCAGCCTGTTAGGAACATTTTGAAGGGAAAAAAATGCAGGTGGCCCAGTGAGCCAACCCAAGGTAGCCCACTATGGGACCGGCCCGGGGGACAGGTGCCCCCTGCCCACTGAGCTTCACTAGCAGTGTTAGCTCATTAAATAAGTGAGTGGGGAGGCTGAGTGGTGTTTAAGGGCATGTGGGAGGTTTTGGGGTGATTGGGAGGTTACCCCAAAACCTCATTTCAGAAAAAAAAATCTTGGATTGCCTACAACACATATTTACCATTACGTGCAGTTAGGACTAAGGTTGTGACTGTCAGGATAGCGGGACTATCAAGTATAAATTAGTTGGCAGGAATGCTTTTGTATACAACACAATCTTGTTTTTTCAACTGCAGCATTAAACTATTGGTAGCAGTAAAGGGCAGAACTAGCCAACCACAAGGGACTAGGTCATTCCCAACTTACAGAATGTTGTTGGGGGGTAACTGGGGGATACACAGCTTAGAACACAACCTGCCTTCTGACAGTATAAACAATGAAAGAAGTGGCAGGAAGAAAGAGGGATCATTCCTTCTGTAAAGTATTCCCCATGCTGCATCATATAAAGTAATTGGGCAATTGAAAATGACTATATTAAATTACTTCATTAAAAAGAATATTAAAAGGAATGACTGCGCTCAAACCCTGTAAAAGAAATCAATTGCATATGTGGCACATGCAGGTGAGATGTATGCAGGAAACCAGTGGTAGAAAAGGTGACATGATACACCTGGTAAACCGTGCAAAGTACACTATAATGTGCTTTTATAAATAGTTGAATGATGGGGATATGTTTTTTAAAGGTAGAAATCATTCAGATCATTATAAACAGCCCCCACCCCCCTAAAATTTATGTAGAGCCGTTTTTCCCCAAGAATTGATTTATTTGCCCTATACTTATATAGATTATGATTGTGACATCATGCTGCCACACTTGTCACCAAGCACAGCGAACCTTATCATTAGAGTATGACCGTTGTTACTCAACAGGTGCAGGAAATGCAAAATGCTGTAGGTGCAGTATTCAACGTTTATTTTCAGTATTATTGAGATCAGAAACAAGTCAGTGGGAATGAGTTTTTAAAAGAAAATCTGGCAGAACAATCAGTTACATATTCCTTGAAGTATGTAGGAACATATAGTGCCTTCAGTGTGTCTACTTTATAGGAGTACAAGATATTGAAAGCTGTCTACTACATATCAGCAGATGCCCTGAGATTTCTTCTATAAGGACAATATGCTTGCAGGTCTGTGTTATATCAAGAATGTAAAATCTGGTTTGCACATTGTCTCGGCTCTTGGATAATAATTAGATTTTGCCATCATTTAATGGTTGTAGATGCAGGATTTTTGTTCTATAGTTTATGGGAAGAACTGATTCCTAGGAGTTCAGGAAAATGAATCAGGTGTCTGGAAAGTGCAACCATATAGACTATATATTAGTGCTGCTGCAAGATTCTATGTGCAGTGCTATGGTATGTTGTGCTGTTCCTTACTGCTCTGTATAAAGTGTCATGTGCCACTATAGTCTACTCTACCAAAAGCAAGAAACGTTATGTTACTCCTCAAAATTGCTGTGTGATTTTCTTTGGCACACATACCATATGATAGATAATTCATGCCCCACATTAGCAGTGACCACGCTCCCACTGCAAGGTAGCCACACACCCCAGTCAAAACTCCAAAAATTGGAATGTTGGGAGGTTTGGATAATCGGTAGTGGAATACTGATAGACTAATTATTAGTGTGATAAAGGAAACATATGATGTATTATGTCACTATTGAGCGTGTTTTAGTGATACCCTTGATATCTCAGAGGAGTGTGGTCCAGTATTGTCATCAACAGAGGGACTGGTGTTGTGTCCAGGGCTGCCAAGAGGAATTCAGGGCCCCGGTACAACAAATTCTTGGGCCCCCCCCCTTTATAGTCGAGCATGGCCAAAAAAATTGCGCCGCCTCATGGTGGCGCAAAATTTTTTGGGGGTGTGGTCAAGCATTTGGGGGCGTGGAAAATGTGCCATTGGGGCGTGGCTAACATCAAAATCACTAGGCTCTCAATTCGCCGGAGCGTCACATATGTCCAAGCACTCCTGACTTTCGGGACATCTACTACCACAGTGTAGTATACAAAGAATGCAGTGTGTACACAAAGAGTTCAGTCTTGGCCTGCACCTTACATTGGGCACAACACTCACCAAAAATTGGTATTGTCCCTACTAGAATCACAAAATTTCACACACTGTGCTGCTCTCTCCTATCCTGTTCTTCTCACTTTCACCACCTGTGGCTGCTGGTTTCTTTAGTTGTGGCTTGTCTGGATCCTGGAATGTTGAAGGACCTATTTGGAAAAAAAAATGGAAACATTTAGAAAATTACAGCCAGCCCCGGCGTTAAATCAATAGCACCCACGATTAATGATTAGGCCTTCCTCCAGCCCCAACATTAAAATAATAGTATTCACATTTAATAAATAAACCTATTCCCTTCCTGCAAACAGCAATACCTATTTCCCGCAACAATCACTGCCATTAAATAACTCACAGTCACATTTAATAAAGAGACCTCATTCTCCCCAAACTCACCCCCATATTCAATAGCCCCCAACCACCCAATCTTAAATTAATAGTCCCCACTATTAAATTGCCTCACCATCACCCTACAAACAAAATAGCGCCCATTAATTAGCCACCACCTACCTCACACACACTACATTGCAACAAGCCCCCTGTGCCATTACACACACATTACGGTGCCCCTTCATCACAACTAAACTGTGCCTCCTTATGCTCACACTGCGCCCTCCATGCTGCTTTCCCCCTTTTTTTTTAATCTGTGCTTCTCTCCCCTTTTTTTTAATCTGTGCTTCTCTCCCCTTTTTTTTTTAAATCTCAGCTTCTCTCCTTTTTTTTTAAACTGTGCTTCTCTCCCCTTTTTTTTTAATCTGTGCTTCTCTCCTCTTTTTTTTTAAATCTCAGTTTCTCTCCCCTTTTTTTTAATCTGTGCTTCTCTCCCCTTTTTTTTTAAATCTCAGTTTCTCTCCCCTTATTTTTAATCTGTGCTTCTCTCCCCTTTTTTTTTAATCTGTGCTTCTCTCCCTTTTTTTTTTTAAATCTCAGCTTCTCTCCTTTTTTTTTTAAACTGTGCTTCTCTCCCCTTTTTTTTTAATCTGTGCTTCTCTCCCCTTTTTTTTTAAATCTCAGTTTCTCTCCCCTTTTTTTTAATCTGTGCTTCTCTCCCCTTTTTTTTTAAATCTCAGTTTCTCTCCCCTTTTTTTTAATCTGTGCTTCTCTCCCCTTTTTTTTTAATCTGTGCTTCTCTCCCTTTTTTTTTTTAAATCTCAGCTTCTCTCCTTTTTTTTTTTAATCTGTGCTTCTCTCCCCCTTTTTTTTTTAATCTGTGCTTCTCTCCCCTTTTTTTTTTAATCTCAGCCTCTCTTCCCCATTTTTTTACTCCCTCTTCTTTATAGAACTGTCCATTTCTGTTTCCTCCCCTTGCCTCTCCGTTTCTTACCTTACCTTTTGTCAGCTTCTTTCTTTTCTTCTCTTCTCTTCTGTCTTCTCTTCTTTCTTCATGCTGCTTTCTTCATGCTGGCTGCGGCGCTCCTCACTGACTGTCGGGCGTGACTTGATGACGTCACGCCCGACAGTCAGTGCGAATGGAGCAGAGAAGAGAGGAAAGAGAGGAAGGACGCGGCGCCGCGGTCACGTGAGTATGATTTTATTTATTTTTTATTTTTTTTTGTTCCAGCTCCCCCCACCAACGAGCACCAACGAGCTCCCCCCCCCGTGTAAAATAAATATTAAATAAAAATTAAAAAAAAGCAAGATAAAATGTACCCGCCCCCTCCCCTCTCGGCGGCCCTGGTTGTGTCTCTGGGTACAATGTCCGGTACATTACCTTGTCATAAATTGTCTTATATAGTAGAATAGATGATAGCATGTTAATAAAAGAAAAAATGGAAAAGTAGGAGTTATTGCAGAAATCACATTCTGGAGAAAACATTATATAAAGACTGATAATAGAATAGGTAATTTTAAGGATAGCCTATTATATCCAGGCCACATGGACAATTTGGTCTCAGGTTAGCAATGACAGAGGTACAGCGTCTTGTGGCTTTCCAGCTGTTTTAATGCACACTCTCCTAGGCATTATAGTTAGAATAATAATTTCATATAGTCACCATTGTTAATTAACCCAGTTGTGCTTACAACATTTTCTTGCCGGAGTTTCTAGGATAAAATTGATATTCTTAAACTATTCATATAAGCAACACATAGCTTGTCTTCTCAGTTGCAGTTTTATAGAATTGTAATAAACATGTTACACTCCATAATCCATCCTAGCATCTGTGGAATAGTAGTTTTTTAATTTAAACCTGTGACCATTTGAATCATATCAAAGATAAACAAAGTCAAGCTCCATAAGCATTTTCTTATGATTGAAGGGATTCTTCTTGCCCGAACACAGGGCTTTATGGAAACAGGACAGCATAGAAATCAGTGGTCTGACATATCCTGTTTGGTAATCCTTTCACTGCACTACCTTGAAAGGAAAAGTCTCTATGTTGGGCCTGGGGTTTCAGTATTACACATGATGAACGCCTTCCTGCTTCCAGCATGTGACATAACTGCTCAGATGATCAGCATCACTTTCAGGTCATTATAAAAAAAAAGATCTTAGGATCAAAAGAAGATCTTTTTGCCCAGGACAAGACTTGCCTACATAACAACGAATTCACAAACTAAAAAGCATATTGAAAACAGTCTTTAAACATAACTGGATTCCAACATATTTAAGCAGTTAAAGGGGAAGGATTTCTGTATTTTACATAATCTAGCATATGGAAAGAAATGGAGGGGAAGTGCACTGTGCACTGGTAGACTTTACTCTCCTAGTAACAAAATGCTCAACACAGATTGATGTATTCCAGCACAGGGGCGTGACTAGTGACACCACGTATGTGTTCTATGTGGGCTTTTTATCCATTTTACTCATTGGTAAGCTGGGGAATCTGTTCTTTCTGTTTGTAATAATAGGGAAGGAGATATTGTATCACACTTTTACATTACAACAGAGCTTCGGTGAAAAGTCAAGAGTAAGGTGATTCTTGTGCTTTATAAAATAAATGATGATGATGATGATATATGAAAATGAAACCCATTAGTTCCAATAATCCCATATTCACTCACAAGAGTACTGTGTTTGGAAGCAATGTGTCAGTTTCAGACCCGGCGCTCCCATTAGGCAAGGTTAGGCACTTGCCTAGGGCGCCGGGTTCTGGAGGGCGCCTGGAGGGCGCCACAGAACTGGAAATTAATTTTAAAACTGTGCGGCGACCGCTGACCATACCTGTCACGGCCGCCGCACAGCATTCAGATGCACAGGGAGGGGGGGAAGAGGCTATTGCTCACCACCGCAGCCTCCCTGCTCCGTCTCCTCCCCTCCACTCACTAGTGTCAGTGAGTGGAATGGGAGGAGACGGAGCAGAGAGGCGGCGGTGGTGAGACAAGGTAAGAAAAGACGGGGTGAGGAGGGAGGAGGGCGCCGATTTTTGCGGGGGGGGGGGGGGGGGAGAGGGCGCCGATTTTGCCTAGGGCGCCATGGACCCTAGCACCGGCCCTGGTCAGTGTTGCTTTTTTACGAACGTTGCCTGCTCCGATCAATACATTTAATGTAATTTAAATGCATTGAAGTCAGTAGAGTGACTTTCATTGACCTCCTGAATGGGAATACGACCACAAGTTAATGAAAACAACAGTATGAACATGAACTGCAAGTTCAAAAACCAGTGAGTACCAAACCTTAATGATAACGGAGGTCTTACTTATGAGGTTAGCATTAATTATCATTGTCTATAGTGCATGTTGTTTATCTGAGAGGAGGTGAGATGCAGAACTGGTCACATGTTAATAATTCAGTATAAACCAATAAAAGGAAATTACCCAGAAATCACTTTATATTAAGAAATGATGGGGTTGCTGTTGTCAAGTTTAGGTGGTTTGAAAACAGTGGACAAAATTAGGATGCTGAAGACTATAATTAAGTAGAAGTAACACACTTAAAATTACATATGTGATAATTGTAACCATTCCCAAAAATATCTTGTACCCCAGACTAAACATTTGCCCAGAGGTTGTTGACATTTCTCTAGATTGCCCCATTTTCCACTTCGCCAAATAGTTTTTCTTCAAATTAGTATCTGGAAGATGGTGTAGTTCCAGGTAATTGTGATAAAGCTACATAAATTACACGCTGTTAGGCTAAGGTCACACTAGCATTTGATTATCATTTCTGCTTAATTTAGTTTCTGATACAGATTCAAAACAAACTGGCTATTGTGGTTTCCTGAAACCATAAATCTAAATCTATATATTAATGTTTAGTTTTAGAAGTGGTAGAGTAGAGGAGAGAGAAATTATAAGTTTCTGAGTAAATTGCAATAAGGCACAAAAAGAAAGAACACGGATCCATACAATCATGTCCTTGGAAAAACACAACTTTTACTCTTCATGATATTTACAATCTTAAAAAAAATCCTAAAAAGGAAATGAGGCTTTACAAGTTTTACTGAAAATAAGTATTTCCGACCCGCTTAAATGCATTGAACCAGCTAACCAGGCCAATGGCTACCAAAAAAGCCACAGATTAAACTGTGCCCTCAAATTCACTGTCCAGGAGCACATAATCCTGACCCACTGCCCCTGAAGAAACATAAAACTGTGTAATATAACTCATAACTCATAAAAAACTCCAAAACAATTATATTAAATAAATGAACCTCTTAATACAATAATCATTAATAAAGTACTGTATATACTCGAGTATAAGCCGAATCGAATATAAGCCTAATTTTGCCACAAAAATCTGGGAAAACTTATTGACTCGAGTATAAGCCTAGGGTGGGAAATGCAGCAGCTACTGGTAAATTTAAAAAATAAAAAAACTTCTCAGCTGACCAAACACCACTATGATTGCAGGAGAGATATAATAGACCATAATGCTAAATCAATCGCTGCTGTTCTTGATTAGTAAATATTAATTCAACTGAGTTTAAAGAAACTTTGTAAGATACTCCGATCCTCCTGGTGTATGTATTTTGGTGTTGACTGAAATCAATTGAGATTGTCTAGTAACAACTAGTATAACCTTATAATACATAAAATATTGGTTTGTAATTATGTCCACACAAGGCTAGATTTTGGTGGCCATTTATGCTGTTTTATAACGAATTGGCTGTGAATTGCAGAGAGAGGGAGAGAGAGAGAGAGAGAAAGAGAGAAATTTCAGCCTTTTACTTACCTCCGCAGTGGAACGCATGTGCGTTCCACTGACAGGAAGTTCGGCATTTGCATTCCAAATGCCGAACTTCCTGTCAGTGGAACGCACATGCGTTCCACTGCGGAAATTAAGAGCTGAGCGACCGGAGAACAGGTAAGTTCACTCGTGTATAAGCCGAGGGGGGCTATTTCAGCATAAAAAATGTGCTGAAAAAGTCGGCTTATACACGAGTATATACGGTATGTTAAAATGTTGTTGTTTTTTTATCATAAAATACATATATCAGTATGTTTTTAATGCATGCTATACATAAAAAGCCTTTTTAGAGTTTCTATTACTTGCCTATACATTTCCTGGCATACATACTTGTCAGTCATCACTATCAGTCGGCACTTACACCTGCCCTGTAGCTGGTGCAAGTGAAACTTGTGCAAGCTAAAAAACACATACCTCAGAGATGACCAGAGCTTGAATACACATTGACATTCATATTGTCTTTACTGTACATTGCCTACGTGCGTCTGCCCCTGTTCCACCCCTCAGGTCATAGGAAGTCGGAGGTGCCAGTTGTGCGTGGACATGAAATGAATTGCATGCAAAATCAAGATACTGCAATGAGATTTACATCCCAAGATGAATCAGGCCCATAATAATCACAAAAATATATATGTATACATCCTGTCCTAATAACTGTAAACAACATTATTCAATACATATATTTTGTAAATGCAACGTCTACATGTATATCCATTGTCACTAGTTTTTTGGGGGGTTTTGGCAACATTTTTTGACAGAAGTCCAAGCTCCAGGGATACCAGGCACCTGTAATTCCCCAATTAAACACACCACTGTAGTTGCTTAGCTGGCTTAACTGCTTTTTTGTTGTTTACCATGTTATTGCAATTAGATAATGAGTGGAGGAAACAGTGTCCCATTATGTAAATAGGGCATTTGGCAGGTCTGTAGGTATGTTCAGTTAATATTTCATGGGGAGAAATGGTACTGATGTCTCATATGCTGTACAGCAGCAAGTAACCCTGAAAGTAGCTTTCAAGTGTTGAAAAGTAAAATATATACATGGAGAACAACAGTGATAAACATGTCCAGCACTAGACAGGGTGTAAAGTGTGTAAACTGACCTAATAATACAGTTTATGGCGTTCTACGGGAAGCAATATTTGCAACAATTTCATAAAAAGTTACTTTATGTTGTGAACTTCTAGATCCGAAGAATAAACTATACAATGAGATATGACATTTAATTTATTGGTTTTTTGTTTACAGTTTAAAAGACTGGTTTCCAAAATCAAAGATTAAATGTGTTGCTTGTTTATCTTTTACAATATGTTCTGTAATTTTCCCCTCAATTTATCAAATCTAAACCACTTTATAGATGACTATAATTAAAGAATGATTTGCCACTTTGATGAAACTTCCGCAGCTTCTAGGAGTCAGGTATCGGAGAACCGTTTAGCTGTCTCCATGTTTCTGCAGTTTAATCATTGTTATTATGCCATGTTTGTGTGATGCATGTGGAGGTGGTGACAGATTGACAGATGTACAAACAATGGTCTCTAGTGTATAGAGGTCTTTGGACTGGAGTGAAAGTCTGCAGGGTCTGTTTTCCCCCAAAAGGTCTATTTTAGGTGACCCAGATTTACTTTACCTGTATATAAATTTAATGTTACTAATAAATATGTATGTATATATACACATACAGTCGTCGAATGTCCATTGTTAACTCATAATTATACAGTTTAATGATTATGAATCTGTTACTTTAGCAAAAATACAAGTTACTGCTATGAGAGTTAATTGTATAAATGTGTAATATACAGTATACAGGGATCACTATGATGCATATAAAGGCCTTGCTTTTCCTCCACCACCAGATCAATCTTGTGTGATTGAAACTAATCATCTGGACATTAACAATGTGCTCTGGAGCCTGCAGTACATCTGTTGCTACGGACATGAGCCCCTACGTTGCTGAGGACAATAGCGCGGCCCTGCCCGCCCTGCCTAACATTACATTATGCAAATGATCTGTCCTGTCATCTGTGACAAGATAGAAGCAATCTGCCGAAAAGAAAGAATCATAGTGTTTCCCATTTTGTGCTTTACATACGTGTGCTTTATCTGCAATTATATATTTAAATATAAAGAACAATGGATGAACAATTTCTAACTCTACGAAGAAGTTTATCAGCTCATCTAAGGCGCTTGTAAGCCTTGATGTTATGTGACGTTAGTTTATTGTCTGGTTTATAATTACCATTAGCTTAAAATACCCATATAATGCCATTGGTCAAAGTAGGGTGGTATACGGTGATATGCCATATCACAACTTCTCCTACCACCTTCATTATAAAACTATCAAATGCCATTCAGTTACATTTTCCATACCGCCACTTCTAAATTTTCACTTTCACCACTAGAAATACCCCTCTAAAAAAGTTAATAAGAGTAATCAGTGGTGAGAACAATAACAGGAATGTGGGAAACCTTAAATGTTTAAATCTTCTCGACCAAATAATAAAACAAGGAATAAGAACCTTAACTAATTGTACTACTAATCCTCCTACACATTAGCTATAACTCTGTCCTAGTCTGAGCCCTAATCTAAATCTAACCCTTGTGATGAGTTTAGCATCTAAAGTGAAGAAAACAAAGCATCATATGTCTTATTCAATTTTTTGTTAGTAAGGACCAATGGGGAAATATTTAGCTTTTTCTTGATTTCATTTGTAATCTTATCTTTTGTGTTTCCTAAACACAAAAGATAGACATTTTTCTGCTTGTTTTTATGAATTCCAGTAAAGCACAGGATTGACCAGAAAAAAGGAACTTTCACCTTTTAACCCAAATGTGTTTTTTAACGCATACAAATTATGTATCTATTGATGAAATACCTGCATTTGACTCCAGTAACTGCTGAAATTGAACATAACTATTGCTTAATAGATTAAAATGTGTTGACTGAGGCATTTGCCTTAACCTTTGTACCCCCTGTGCATACAGCGATGTCAACTTCTGAGGTCTCTGGTTGTGATTAAAGTTGCGTTCGCATTGAAAGGCAGTCTTTGTAAACATGAAGCACATCTGTCTTTAGAATTCTCTCCCAAGCTCTAAAATTCCATTATTTCCAAGATCACTAAAGCTGTGGAAGGTTTTATTTTTTTTTCACAACAATACAGTAGGAAAGGCTGTACACAATATATCCCTTGTGTCATTCAGTATGTCAGAGTAATGGTACATTCCATCAATCTGCTACTTGGTCTTACAATGAGGTATGTCAGCTACTAAACGTGGGCAACAATATACTTAATGATCTTTGTATCTGCATGAAAATGAACAGAAAAGGAATTACATTTCTAGGCAAAATAACTCTATTCTTGAAGAGCCACCAAGGAAGCCAGTTATTATGTTTAACTTTACTTTAACCCCTTACCCACTTAGGCTCTTCTGACCTTAATTTGGTACTTTGTGGACTGGTCACATTCCAACGTCAATTTTTTTATGCAGTTCCCACACAAATTGTACCTTGGGTTTTTTTTCCAAAGAAAATACCATTTTTTTCTTATACCATCTGTCACAGAAAAGAAAATTTACCCAAAATGGCCAAAAGAAGTGTTATTTTTATTTTTAATGAGATTTCAAGAAAGTGAACCAAAAGTAAATGTGCACATTTTTGTTTTCTAAACCACCACCAAGAGATACGTTGTGGTTCTTGCCTTGGCATCAATTCACCTTTCCAAAACAGCAAAAAGCTATATTCTACACATAGGAGTTTATAATAAAATGAAGAACCAGGAAATTCCGCTAATCTAGAATCCAGAGCCAAAGGAGAAGTCAGGAACATGCAGGGGTCAGAATCCAAATGAGCATACAGGAAACAGGAACAAACACTGGAGCAAGGCAGAAGACCAAATACTCTGGCACCCTAATGGTGTCAGAGTGATCTTTAGACAGAGGGAAGTACTCCTTGATTGGAGCTGTGGGACACGGACATCACAAGAGGGCAGGCATCCGCCAGAAGTAGAAGCAGGACGACACTTGACACACAGTTTCTTAAATCCAGAATGGGATGATCTGGGCATTGCAAAACATCTCCCCCATTCTGGGCTCCATGATGATGTCATCATGCACTGGCATCAAGATGGCTTCAAGGTATGCTCAGAAGGGCAGAGTAGACTAGAATTATGTGGCCTCCTCACCTTAGGGCCCCATAGCCACCCCACCTCCTGCAAGGGCATTGGTTCTGCAGCTGCTGTGGTGCACATTATGAGGATAAAGGAGGACTGTGAAACTTTAGGTAGAAGGATTAAATAGTTTGGATGCATACTTTGTGATGCTGAAAACATTCATTTATTCTGATTAAGTATAGCATATATATCATACTTGCCAACTTTGGCAAGTTGTGTTCTGGGAGATCGGGGGGAGGTGGGGGTATGGGTCAGGGGGAGACAAAACATAATTTGGCCATGCCCCCTAAACTGACATCACATTTTCTAATTCTATTACGTCAGGGGGCAGGGCCACTATGATGCATGAATTGCGTTCTAAGCCCTGCCTGAATTGGCAGGTGGGTACCTTGTAAAGAGTGCGGGAGAAACTAGTTGGGGAAATTTACTTTAAAATATTGTTCTGGTTGGTATTCTCCTTTTGTTTAAAACAAATATTGTACAACGTTCAAGCAAAACTGAACTTATGGTACCTGAACCAAAGCCATATAGGTTAATATTATTATTATCTTTTTATGTATAAAGCACTGACATAATACACATCGCTGTACAGTTAGGGGATCATGACATGATACTTACAAATTACATACAGTTACATGAAACAGAATGTAATGGTGGCCCTGCCCAATTGAGATTACAATATAAAAGGCATGGGGTGTAATACTAGAGAAAAGAAAAGTACTTCATATATTACCCACTACTTCTATACCAAATTTGACTAATAAAATATTTTAATTTGCCCACCATGTACCATACAATTGCTCCAAAGTACACATCTGACTGTTTTAGTTTCTAGCGAACGATATGAGTGTAATAAATACTGTATATTAAATCTGTTAACAAAATGGGTTGTTATTATTAAAGTTCTACTAGTGGCATAAATGATTGATTAGGTAATAACTAGTGATACAAAGCTTGCTGGGTAAGTAGTTGACATTCAGTTTTGTGCACAATATCCACTAAACCGAAACTACAAGCCTCCTTACATTAGAGAACATTTGGAATTGTATAGACAGATAGCCAGGTAACTTAAAATACCAACCATTCTAACTCATTGTCATTTTAATTATTTATTTACATATACGTTAGTGAAGTCTTTATATATTGTAGTAAATTAACTAGCCCTTAAATGCAATCTGTTTTACTGTAAGTAAATCTTAACTTTAAATGTTCAGACTTTTACTCTAGCTTGAAACCTACAAACTAAATATCGGCTTTTGTCATTTGAAATGAACTTGCCTGGTTGAATAAAGCAGTGAGCCATAAATTGAGAGGTTCACAGGAAGCTCGACATCACAAAGCATTGTCTGGATTTAGAGAACCTCACATCTATTCTGTTGGGTGGTGATGAACTGCCTGTGTGTAGTTAGGGTCTATGTGATATCGAAAGAACATCTGTCTTTGCAACGGATACTGGTGCCTCATAATTCTAAATAAACGTCATCCTCTGTTTTAAGAAATTCTCTGGCTTGTTTGCTTAGAACAATTAACCTAGCTTACATTTCAGACCCTATTCCTGAATCAGAAATGGGAGCTTTTTGTCTCATTTGGAATATGCTGTACTTGCACTAGAAAGCTAAACTGGAATAGCAGTGTGGTTTTGGCATGAGCTGTGAAGATTATCTTTCATGTTAGCCCTTGAATACTTCAACACATTCAGTAGGGTTCATATCATGGATTGTATAATCACATAGGATTACATTTCAGCAGTATTGATAAATCCCAATGTTACTACAGACATGCATTAGAGCTGTGTATTTCAGGCCCTCTGATCTGTATCATTATTGTTCAGCAGCAAAAGGATATATACATGCTCGGTAACACATGTAATTGTTATCCATGTCCAATCATAGGATCGGGAGTAGCTCTGCACAGATTCTGAGAGCAAGCATAATGATGTAGTGTTCATTTAAACAGTCAGGGGGTCCTGTAGAGTCAGATGTAAGTCTCACTTGAGATGTATTTCCCCCCTTGCACCCTGGTACACTTAGAGAGGCGGAACGTGAGGAGGGAAGGAGTGAGCATCCGGTCGTAGGCAAAGTATAGCCAGGGTGTATTAATGCTCCTTGCATACTATATTGATGAGCAAGTAGCCACAGATATGCCTCTAGGAGGTGTATGTTGCAGTTCCTTCTTCACTGGTGCTAGATCTGTGCTGATGAGAATGATGATGACGACAAACATTTTTTTAACAATTTTTTAAAAAAAGTTGAGCCAGCCAGAAAATAAATGAAAAAAAGAAACCAAAAAACAATTAGAAAGACAAATAGCCTAGATTTTTAGGTGGCCAAAAAAAGATGAATTATTTTATTTATCAGTGCTAAGAGCTTTTATCATTGGATACACTTTAAACTTCAAAATGTATGCATTTTGCATACTATTACGAGTAGCACTTATCTTAAGATACCTGTGGCTTGGTATGCTAAGTCCAGCAAGCGCCAGGACCGTCTCCTAAAGTTGATTCAGCTGCGGGATCGGGGCACCACCAGTGCAGAGCTTGCTCAGGAATGGTAGCAGAAAGGTGTGAGTGCATCTACATGCACAGACTTTTGGAGGATGGCCTGGAGTCAAGAGGGCCAGCAAAGAAGCCACTTCTCTCCAGGAAAAACATCAGGGACAGACTGATTGTTTGCAAAAGATACAGGGATTGGACTGCTGAGGACTGGCGTAAAGTCATTTTTTCTGATGAATCCCCTTTCAGAGTTTTTGGGGCATCTGAAAAAATGCTTGTCCGGAGAAGGAAAGGTGAGTGCTACCATCAGTCCTGTGTCATGTCAACAGTAAAGCATCCTGAATTCATTCATGTGTGGCGTTGTTTCTCAGCCAAGGAGTGGGCTCAGTCACAATTTTGCCTAAGAACACAGCCATGAATAAAGAATGGTACCAAAACCTCCTCCAAGGGCAACTTCTCCCAACCATCCAAGAACAGTTTGGTGACGAGCAATGCCTTTTCAGTGGCTTGGGGATCAAAACATCGAAATTTTGGGCCATGGCCAGGAAAATCCCTAGACCTTAACTCCATTGAGAACTTGTGGTCAATCCTCAAGAGACGGGTGGACAAACAAAAACCCACAAATTCTGACAAACTCCAAGCATTGATTAGGCAAGAATGGGCAGCAGTAATAGGGTAATAGGGTAACCTAGTGAGGTTAAGAAGGTGGTTGAGGAATATTATATGATCATAATATAGTAGAAAAATAATAAAAATGATACACTATGTATTTGTTTCTCTAAATAATATCTCTATAAAATCTGAATTCAGTTGTTATCTCTAATGTTGACATTATCCCATATACAATTGTGTTTTACATTAATGGCTCCATTTCATTAATTCCAACCTACATTATACAGCATACATGATAATTTACAGAACAGAGAATTGGGAGAATCTGTAATTCCTGGGACTATAACTGTAAAATAGAGGCAATTTTTCTGTCTTGTAAATTGCATTAGATAAATGTACATATTTACATGAGGCAAATTTTACGTCAAGTGATAAAATATTAGGCATGCTGGCGGGAAAATTGATTGGCCTGCGGTTTGGGTCACATGAGTTTAAGAAATATATAGACATTATAAACAACATTAAGGATTTACAGGCACCGCTGAATAATATTATGGTGGAAGCTAAAACAGTAAAACACACAAAAATTCAACTCACAGTCTTGCTAGAAATAATGATTCAGTTACATATTTTCCTGCTGCAATAGTTTGCCAAGTAACATTGAGGAATTGATGTAAAAGTAATGAAAATGTAATTCAAGGGCTGTTCTCATAGATTGGGGCCTTCTCTGGCATGTTCTCAATGCAGACCTTGTTTTATAAAGTATCGTCTCTGCCATGTATGCAGGTTGGATGGCTTCCCTTGTTTAATATTAATGGGACTATCAGCAGAATTTCCTTTTGATCACCATTTATGTTAATCCTCAACACTTAAACTTGTCAGGGTGGTTATATTTCATAGAAATGACTTGGCTATATATTAGATAAATAAGTGATTTTCAAGGTTTTATGTTACCAGAAGCCATGTTATCGAGAAGCATCAAAATGCATTTAAATCAAGCTGTTTTCAAAAAAGGGGTCTATGACATCAACTGTTCCAGTCCTCAAACTGCATGAAAGGTTTTTTCATACATGTATATTTTTTTTATAACATATGAAATGTTCTAACCATCATTCTGCATTACCATCATGATGTTTTTATTCACCTTAACGTTATTTACATATTTTTCCAGACTAGTTTCTAAAAATCTGTCTGAACTCATTTGCTAGAGAAATATAATTTGGCATACCATGGTGTTGGATATAATGTTAACTTCAGGTTAGGCCAATAAGGAGCCTGAATACTTTTTTCTTTAAACTATGAGGTTTTAGCACTATCGTTCAATGTTTTAACCATGAAATCCATTTTATTTAATTGTACTGCTATGGTTCCACTATAACACCCCCTCACTCCAGTCCTGAGTGGGGTGTGCTGTATGCTGTGTTCACGTTACTAACGTCTACTTGTATTAGTATAGTGTCTCTACCCAAGTCTGTGCTGCATGCCATGGGAACCACTTGGGAGACCCCTTTGAATCCACACTAACCTCTAGATCTCTCTCACACAACACAGCATATATGTAAAAACCATCTTGGTTAGTTTATGAAAAGGGAGAGGTTGTTGAAAATGTGTTTTAATTTAACAAATAGCACACTTGCAACAAGTTACAAAATGCAATATATAGTTTAATCGCCGGTAGAACTCTCAATCACGATTAGAACACAACTTGTCAATCACCTCACCAAGGGATACCTTCCATGTGGAAGGCTATCGCCAGAGAAAGCCAGCAGATCACTGGAAGTAGTTCCCTCAGGCAGTAACAAAGCTATCACCAATGTTAACCTTTTGATAGATATGCAGAAGATGGAGATATCTACCTTTGATAAATAGAGCTGAAAATCCTGCCAAAAGAAAAACATTCTAATGGATGTTTCTATTTTCTTAGAAAGAGCAGCAAAAAGCCAAAAAGCCACTCACCATGAGATACATACTTGTTGGTCTATTTCCTAGGGAAACAAATGTATCAGGTGTTACATGGAGAATTAATGTATTATTTATTGGGGAGGAAAATATTATAGTGAAAACCAAGTCGGGGTGTCTAGCGCTGGTTATGATTTGAGATTTAGGGAGGGGACGTGCTGCTCATTTTTAGTTCTACTGAGTGGAGTTAACTATCAGTCACTTGCAGTTATCTGCTATATATGTTGTGTGACTGACAGTTAATCTGGGTACACACTTTAGAAACTTACTGCAGATACGATTTATGTAACGATTTTACCAACGACTGAAAATCCCGATAAGCATGCAAGATATACCTTTATATTTGTGCTCTCCATCTCTTATAACTATTAGCTGAAAAGATTGTGACTCTGCACACTATAGATATCTGTCTAAACTGCTGTTGTAAGTGCACACACACTTCCACATTTGCACAACATTGTTCCATCATTGTTTGTGATTTTTAGGAAGTTAATAAAACCAAATCAAACGACATGATGGGAGTGTACACACTACTGCGATATCTTACCAAACGGTCATTTATTGTGTGATCTGCACGATAATTGCATGAAATTACCGTAGTGTGTACCCAAGTTTACTTCTGCTCAAGTCACAGATGCTGCAGATTTGTTATTTTAAAATTAAATGTTTTTATTTAAAAATTGTTAATGTTTTAATTATGTTTAAATCTTCAACATCATTCATTCAGTGTAAACCGCTGTTCTTAGTGCAACCTCATATATTTACAATGATTCAACAGCTACACATGTAAAATGTATCAATGGTATGGTGTTTAACATCAACACTGCGTGTGGAAAAGCTTTATTGCATGGGCAACAAGTTGGCAGCAGATTTGCCCAGGGTGTATATAATTTGTGTGTATAAGGATTATGTCATTTAACCAGTGTTCCTTAACATGTCTCTTTACATATAGTCTTATTGTACATTCGAACATCAGTCTACTGCTGTTATATTGACATATGTGCTGTATATATTGTGTGAGAATGACTTTTACAGGTGTGTAATGGAACATGCTCTGTAGGTATTTAGTTCATCAGCACTGATATAAAATGTTGCATACTAGACAGGAAGAAATGATTACATTTCCACGTATTTGAACTGGCTGGCTGACCAGCTTCCACACACATAGGTGGCTTTCTTTCAGCCGTTTGTGTGCTTATCATTAGTCAGAGCTATGGATTCAGTTCATTTCAACTTATTGAAATCCCAAATACTTTTGGCGTCTCATATAAAGGTACTTTTTTTATTCTAAGAAAAGAGATGCATAAAGTTGCAAAAAGATTTAACTAAGCAAAACATTACTACAAAGCTAGGAATGTCATTACTGAGCCTCCCAGCACTGAAGGATATTATATTCTCCTATAACTGTAATGGGTGTCTATTGAATGCATGGATATATTTCCAGCTGTTGCTGCATCTCTCATAATGCTTAACCATTGGCTGAACATTATGGGACATGTACTTCAGCAAAGTCATACTCAGCAATATACGGAGCTGGGCTTTGTGGGACGTCTGGGGGAAAGACGGTAGAGGGACAGGCTTCTATTCAATTCAACTCAACTGTTATCAGCAAAATGGTTAGAGTATCCCTCCCATACATATAGAATTTGTGATTTTGTGGTGTTTTTATAGCAGGAAAATTAGGTTATTATGTTGTGTTATAATATGTTTAAATATCCATCATGATATATGTACAGATCAGAAAAGCTGTGTCTATTTACCCTAATTTTAAAGATCCGAATTTGGCTAATTGAAATGTTGGTAGCTATTTATAAATATACTGAATTCATTGCATATGATGACTTCCAGCCTCATTACTACATACATTACATAGCATAAATGCCATCTTAAATAAACAGACAAAAAATCATCTGCCAGGGATCCACCACTATATGGTGCCCACCATAAGGCATCATAGTAATATATCACAGGTGCACCTAATGCCCTAGTAAGACAAGAAAGCCTTTATTTGATAGAAGAGAGTCTCCTCTTTCAAACACATTTACATGTGAGACCAAACATTAGGATGACTCCACATCCAAGCCTGTAATGCATCCTTGCCCCTCTCTCCCGGAATGTCCAGGAGACTTCTGAATTACAGGTAGGTCTCCTGGGTGCCCGGGAGAGCAGGCCATTCTCCCACATCCTGCCCACTTCCTAGTGAAGTGGGCAGACTGGGAGCCTCCATGACACGATTCATATGAATTGCGTCATTTTGGCTCTGCCCCACTTGGCAAAATGACGCTTTGCATCATTTAGTCATGGGAGGGGCTTGGCTATACTGTTCAATCATCCAGAGGACCCTGCTCTAAATAAGCATGGGTGCTAGCGCAAGTGCAGTGAAACCCCAAACGGTGCCCCTCACCTCCAGGCACTGTTTTGTCTATATCCCCTACAAAGGTGGTATTGCCAGCACTGAATACTGTGGCACATAATAACAGTCAAGCCCATCTAGTATTCCTCATTTTCCCGTGCATTCATTGTGTTATGCATACATGAGTGCTACCTGTCCCCACACTACAATCCCCATCATGGATGTGCAGCGCAAGGAAGGGTTAATATGTTACCCTACACAGATCAGGCTGTTGGATAACCTAGTTATACAAACACATTAATCCCATTGTCCTACACTGATGATTAGATCATTTTGTTACGCAATCTCAGACAGCCCTGTGAGGCTCTTTTTCCCTGAGAGGGGTGGGAATCTTGGGGTTTTAAAAGATTGGTGATTAAGGGTTAGGGTTATCTTGGACAGAATCAAAGAAAAAGTTGATACTGGGTTTTAGTATTCCTGCCCATTCCAGTACCAGCGGCATTGGGTGCCTATTACACCAAGGCAGCACATTAAGGTAGATGTGGTGAGTCCGCCTAATGTGTGGAGACTCTGTGACCTATTATCTACCTGAATCTAATGGTCTACCCAAGTGCTAAAACGTAAGACACCCTTACACAGCATAATCTTAAAATGGTCCTGTAGAGCATATAGGTCAATTGTTCTCTTTGCTGTAGTGCTAGATTTCATGCATTGTGTTCCATAAGAAATCTCTTGTTTGGACAAGAGGCTAATAAACCCTGTGTAGTTTCTGTTTTGGGGGGCAGAGGGCACTTTTTGTTTTGTTTTGACTGAAACAAAGTAAAGCCTTTCATCATTACATGATGTATGAGCTGCTTTGCTCTTCATTTGTACAATATAGCAGAAGCTCACATAACACACATCCAAAAAAAATAGCTTATGCTTGAGCAAGTCTACAGACATTGGCATTGATGAAATAATGTAGGTCTTTCTTAGGAAGGGTTTTCATAAACACACATGGGGATATATTTACTAAACTGCGGGTTTGAAAAAGTGGAGATGTTGCCTATAGCAACCAATCAGATTCTAGTTATCATTTATTTAGCACATTCTACAAAATGACAGCTAGAATCTGATTGGTTGCTATAGGCAACATCTCCAGTTTTTCAAACCCGCAGTTTAGTAAATATACCCCATGGCCTCATTTACTTGATGTCTTGGTTTTGCTGTAGTGTGCCTGGAATAGTTTGCCCAGCAGAGTACTCTTCACACCCTGGAAATGCCTCTGCAAACTTCAAGTGTGACTTGATTTGCAGAGGGATGTAAAAATCTGAAAAAGCGCACTATGCAAATGCATATAGGCAAGGCTGCCATCAGAAACTGTGGGCCCCAGTACCAATTAATCTGGCAGGGTCTCCCTCCCCATACATGAGCCCCCCTCCTTATACATGGGTCCCCCTCCCTCTTCGCCATACATACGCCCCCTAACCCTCATCACAGTACATTCCCCTCCCCTAAAGATTATGCCCCCCCAATCACTGTTAATGTCCACCTTTTCCTCCCCCATCACAGTTAATGTCCCCCTCTCTCCCAGCCCCAATCACAGTTAATGTCCCCTCTTCTATCTGCCACTCCCCTATAAAATATATACCTAATAAACTTACCTTCTCCTCCGCGATGTTACACCTCCCGGTCACTGATACACCGGGAGTACGGCGCGCAGTGATGACATCACAGTGCCGCGATTCTAGCCTATCAGTGCCTCAGAGGTGGAGCTGCAGCACAGCAAAAAGAAGGGGCAGCACGGTCAGTCAGACTGAGGGGCCCAGACAGTCCAAGGAGCCCGGACAGACGGAGAGGTCTGTCTGGGCCCCCTAGTCTGTCCGAGCCCCTCACAACAGTACTGACCGTACCCCCCTGATGGCAGCCCTGCATATAGGTCACATCAATGTCCCACTTCCTACCACTATGGTACCACCCCTTTCATTAAAATAAACTTTCCCGCTTTATCTTAAAATACTGCTCAGTATTTCAGAATGTATAGCTTACGTTAGTCATGAGTGTGAGGGAACATCGTTACATTATTTAATACAAGCAGACTTTTGTGTGTGTGAAACTGTTATTACATTACTCGGAGTGCACTTGGAAATGCACTTCTCTATCAAACTGCAATATAGAGGTACAAGACAGATCCTATTAATCCGATAGGATGAGGCCGCTGGCTCTGAGCTGGTGCATAACTGAAATTCTTTTGTGGATCGGGAATGTCCACTCTCCCATTTATCTTATTTCAATAATCACGCCCCACAGAATGAAATCTAGTTTCAGAACTACTCTGCATTTAGCAAGGAACGTCCTCACTCTACCTATCTCTTCCTCTCTGCAAACTTCTGCTTCTTCACAAAACACTACCCCCCATCTCTGCCAACCATGGGTCTGATTCATGTTCCCATTTGTAAAAAGAGCACAGCACTTGAGCTTAGCTCCGACCGAAGCAAAGCGGATCTCAAGTTGTGTTTCCATTAGAATCTGGGTGTAAGTACACTGTGACTAAAAAGTACTTACCTTACATAGACAGACAGAACAGACTGCAGTCTACGCACAATGCATATGTGCAATATATTGCCATATCAGAAAGCATACAAAAAATGTTCTATTATAAAATAAATTGACAATTATTATTATATTTTTTTAACATTTTTTTTATGTTCAATACATAAATACTTTCAATGTGTACTGTACATACAATGCGTTTTTATAGCTTTCTTACCTTCATACACATATTCTGTGCTAGATGGTGTAATGCCTACATGTATTTCTTAAAACAAAGTCTATACCGTGTCAGTCATCACTAACAGTCGGCACTTACACCTGCACTTTAGCTGGTATAAATGATACAGCTGAAACCAAGCGTACTTACGATAAACCCAGGACGTGAATCAGCTACATTTATGTCAGAATTATTACTATTACTATTATTTATAATGCTCTTGATGTGCTCTTATTGTTCATGGGCTACATTAGTCCGCCGTTTTTGTTCCACATTCTGCCCTTCAAGTCGTGGGCTGGCGTAACATATGCGTTCATACATGAATTGATTGTAATTGTATTCACTAGCATAAGGTCCGTTTCTGAGTAGGCTATTTCCTGCGAGACACGCTACGCAAATGGACACTTGCACAAATTTACGTGCACAGTGAGACCAAAGGGTAAATGTATCAAGCTGAGAATTTTTCTATGTGTTTGTAAAACCAATCAGATTCTAGCTATCATTTAGTTAGCACTTTCTACAAAATGACAGCTAGAATCTGATTGGTTGCTATAGGCAACATCTCCACTTTTCAAACCCGCTGGAAAACTTTCAGCTCGATATATTTACCCCCAAATGTTATTGTCAACTGCTCATCAGTTTTGGGTTCAAGCTGCAGATCCACAGATAAAAAATGAGCCTGCTTATCCTGGGTTATTTAGCTACTAATACATGAAACTTATTTTTGTGGCTTTTATTTCTTCCAGCATTTCATTGCTTCTTCAAAGTACAGCTTGTGGTCTGAGGAAGTCAAATTCAAAATGTTTTTTCCTTGACCTCCCCTTTGCATTGGGTGTGCTATTAGCACTCACACTGACTTGTGCTGATTGTGCAGGTAGTCAGAATGTCTGTGGAATATTTTTGCGGTAAATATTGTGTCTTTGAACTTATCACTAAGCAATCTAACTAGATGGTGAAAAATAATGTGATCTTTTATCCTGCATAAATGATTCAACTTGAACTCGGCTGACTAACTACATTCCTTATTAACCTATTAGTGTGTGTGATGTTCAATGTCTTCACCATTGCTGGCTTCTTGCCTAGCTCAGCATTCCTAGACTAAAATCCTCTCTGCAGAAGAAGCCGCTTTATTGTGTGGATCATAAAAGGATTCACTTTGCTTTACATGAATCACTAGAGTCTGGAAGGTAACAGCTTCCTTCTGGCAGTAATATTTACTAAATTTGTCAAATATTTCCCGAAGCCTCAAACATTGAAAAAGAGTGGTTTTATCAGCAGCCGTCAAATAAACATTTTCTATCCACACACTTACAAGACATATGTATTTAGTTTATTTTGCACAATAGTTTTATTATAACAGTATGTATGGATTGTTTGAGAACACAGAACTACAAGATTTAATTATATAGATGATATGCAGGAAGTTTAGACTGCTCATTTTATATAGCAGCTTATGTAGACTTATATAAATGCCACATCTGATGGTAAAGAGAATAATCTATCTGCACAAGATCTAGTTCTTGGAAATGCTTCCAACTTTATTATTAATTTTTAATAAATTATAGCCACTAGACTTCCGAGTCCTAGATTTGGAATGCAATGGCTACAAGCCCACATGTAGGTTTTTGAGTTCTGTTGGAGTTCTATTCTATCAGTCTAAGTAATAGAACATGCTGCTTTTTTGATTATTAACACTTTTGTGCTTAAATCAAATATGACACCCTACTGACTTATCTATCGCTCATATAAATTGTTGACAAACCAACTATGATATAAAGACTTTGCTTGCCAGCAATTTTTCTGTGACAAATCAGCATAAGACGAACGCATATTATTCATATTTCCAATGAGCGCACAGTACTAAAACTTACATAACAGAGTGGCAGATTTCAAAGAGAAAAATAATTTGGTTTTAAAAGAAGACCACCCCCCAAAAAAGAGCCATAGTTTTTAGGCATCGATAATTATACAGTCTACAATATGAAGGTAGATCATACTTGCCAACCTTTTAAAACTTAATTCCGGGAGATCCCGGGCAGGGGGGCGTGGTTGGAGGGCGGGAGGGGCGTGGTGTGCTGAATCGCGTCATTATGGCCCTGTCCCTCGTGACAAAATGCCGTTTTTGTCACAGGGGGCGAATTGCGTCATTTTGACAGCAAGTTGCCGCTTGCGGGATACTTTCCTGCTCTTCCCGGAGGCCGGGAGACCTTCCCGAATTTCGGGAGTCTCCCGGACATTCTGGGAGAGTTGGCAAGTATGAGGTAGATTTGTAGAAAGGAGTGTGCTGAATATATCATTGATTTAAGTAATAACTGTAAGTTTTTATATATTGGAGCATACCAAAAACAATGGGTTTTAGATATTACAAAAAAACAGCTAACCGATCAGTTCCTTCTAGTTTAACAATCTTGAATGCTGTACCTGGCACATGAGATTACATACATTATTTTTTGATATTTATAATGACCGGTTTATAACAGAACATTACATGTGTTTCTTATTATAAGATTAGATTATAACAAAGTTATCCATTGTCATGACATTTTAATGAGGTTTTTTTCCTGGTCTGTGAATCAAATTTATTTAACTCAAAACATCGAGAGAAGTCCAAAATTATTTTACTGTACAGTCCTATTAAAGTAAATAACTGTAAGTGGATGGCAAAAATGCCTTTTAATGGTACATTACTTTCAGCTTACTGATGACAACCAAAACTTGCAGTATAATGACTTTTAATAAAGTAACAGAATGGTATATCAGCGTAGAACTTATGAGAATATATGTTGACCTATTACTACTAGATACCGTATCTCCCAACATTTCCAATAGGTATTTAAGGACACTTACGGGTTTGATATAGAAGGGATACATATTTATTTCTCACTCTGAGACATGCACACAGATCTCAGCAGGTTTTCATATACAAGTAGCAGAGAACATTTCTTATACATTTCTTCACAATACAAACATAACAAAACAGCAAAACACATCACAATGGACAGTGTGGATGCTATATATATATATATATATATATATATATATAAAATAGATTTTTATATATATTTTAATTAGGGATGAGCGCGCTCGGATTTCTGAAATCCGAGCCCACCCGAACGTTGCGGATCCGAGTCGGATCCGAGACAGATCCGGGTATTGGCGCCAAATTCAAAAGTGAAACTGAGGCTCTGACTCATAATCCCGTTGTCGGATCTCGCGATACTCGGATCCTATAAATTCCCCGCTAGTCGCCGCCATCTTCACTCGGGCATTGATCAGGGTAGAGGGAGGGTGTGTTAGGTGGTCCTCTGTGCTGTTTAGTTCTGTGCTGTTTAGTTCTGTGCTGTTTAGTTCTGTGCTGTTTAGTTCTGTGCTGTTTAGTGCTGTGCTGTGCTGTGCTGTTTAGTGCTGTGCTGTGCTGTGCTGTGCTGTGCTGTGCTGTGCTGTGCTGTGCTGTGCTGTGCTGTGTTCTGCAGTATCAGTCCAGTGGTGCTGTGTGCTGTGCTCTGTCCTTCTGAGGTCAGTGGTGCTGCTGGGTCCTGTGCTGTGTCCTGTTCAGTCCAGTGGTGCTGTGTCCTGTGCTCTGTGCTTCTAAGGGCATAGTTATTTCCCCAATATTCCCCTGTGTTTAAAAAAATAAAAAAAAGTTTTTTTAAAAAATACCAAAAACTACTTTAATATTTTTTAATTACCACAAAATTTTCACAACCAATCCTGCAGTATAAGCCCATTGGTACTGCAATATTACCAAGTTCACACATTCAGCAGTAAAAGTCCAGTGGTACTGCAATATTACAAAGTTTACACATTCTGCAGTATCAGTCCAGTGGTGCTGTGTCCTGTGCTCTGTCCTGCTGAGTTCCGTAGTGCTGCTGGGTCCTGTGCCGTGTCCTGTTCAGTCCAGTGGTGCTGTGTCCTGTGCTCTGTGCTTCTAAGGGCATAGTTATTTCCCCATTATTCCCAAGTTTTTAAAAAATAAAAAAAAAGTAAAAAATAATAAAAAATTTAAAAAAAAAAAAAAATATAATAATTATAACCAAATTTGCAAAACCAATCCAGCATTATAAGTCCATTGGTACTGCAATATTACCAAGTTCACACATTCTGCAGTATCAGTCCAGTGGTGCTGTGTCCTGTGCTCTGTCCTGCTGAGTTCCGTAGTGCTGCTGGGTCCTGTGCCGTGTCCTGTTCAGTCCAGTGGTGCTGTGTCCTGTGCTCTGTGCTTCTAAGGGCATAGTTATTTCCCCATTATTCCCAAGTTTTTAAAAAATAAAAAAAAAGTAAAAAATAATAAAAAATTTAAAAAAAAAAAAAAATATAATAATTATAACCAAATTTGCAAAACCAATCCAGCATTATAAGTCCATTGGTACTGCAATATTACCAAGTTCACACATTCTGCAGTATCAGTCCAGTGGTGCTGTGTCCTGTGCTCTGTCCTGCTGAGTTCCGTAGTGCTGCTGGGTCCTGTGCCGTGTCCTGTTCAGTCCAGTGGTGCTGTGTCCTGTGCTCTGTGCTTCTAAGGGCATAGTTATTTCCCCATTATTCCCAAGTTTTTAAAAAATAAAAAAAAAGTAAAAAATAATAAAAAATTTAAAAAAAAAAAAATATATAATAATTATAACCAAATTTGCAAAACCAATCCAGCATTATAAGTCCATTGGTACTGCAATATTACCAAGTTCACACATTCTGCAGTATCAGTCCAGTGGTGCTGTGTCCTGTGCTCTGTCCTGCTGAGTTCCGTAGTGCTGCTGGGTCCTGTGCCGTGTCCTGTTCAGTCCAGTGGTGCTGTGTCCTGTGCTCTGTGCTTCTAAGGGCATAGTTATTTCCCCACTATTCCCAAGTTTTTTAAAAATAAAAAAAAAGTAAAAAAAAATAAAAAATAAAAAAAAAAAAAAATATATAATAATTATAACCAAATTTGCAAAACCAATCCAGCAGTATAAGTCCATTGGTACTGCAATATTACCAAGTTCACACATTCTGCAGTATCTTGTGCTACATATAATGGAGACCAAAAATTTGGAGGATAAAGTAGGGAAAGATCAAGACCCACTTCCTCCTAATGCTGAAGCTGCTGCCACTAGTCATGACATAGACGATGAAATGCCATCAACGTCGTCTTCCAAGCCCGATGCCCAATCTCGTAGTACCGGGCATGTAAAATCCAAAAAGCCCAAGTTAAGAAAAAGTAGCAAAAAGAGAAACTTAAAATCATCTGAGGAGAAACGTAAAGTTGCCAATATGCCATTTACGACACGGAGTGGCAAGGAACGGCTTAGGCCCTGGCCCGTGTTCATGACTAGTGGTTCAGCTTCACCCACGGATCTTAGCCCTCCTCCTCCTCCCCCCCCTACAAAAAATTGAAGAGAGTTATGCTGTCAGCAACAAAACAGCAAACAACTCTGCCTTCTAAAGAGAAATTATCACAAATCCCCAAGGCGAGTCCAAGGGTGTTGGTGGTTGTCAAGCCTGACCTTCCCATCACTGTACGGGAAGAGGTGGCTCGGGAGGAGGCTATTGATGATGTAGCTGGCGCTGTGGAGGAACTTGATGATGAGGATGGTGATGTGGTTATTGTAAATGAGGCACCAGGGGGGGAAACAGCTGATGTCCATGGGATGAAAAAGCCCATCGTCATGCCTGGTCAGAAGACCAAAAAATGCACCTCTTCGGTCTGGAGTTATTTTTATCCAAATCCAGACAACCAATGTATGGCAATATGTAGCTTATGTAAAGCTCAAATAAGCAGGGGTAAGGATCTTGCCCACCTAGGAACATCCTCCCTTATACGTCACCTGAATAACCTTCATAGTTCAGTGGTTAGTTCAGGAACTGGGGCTAGGACCCTCATCGGTACAGGGACACCTAAATCCCGTGGTCCAGTTGGATACACACCAGCAACACCCTCCTCGTCAACTTCCTCCACAATCTCCATCAGATTCAGTCCTGCAGCCCAAGTCAGCAGCCAGACTGAGTCCTCCTCAATACGGGATTCATCCGAGGAATCCTGCAGCGGTACGCCTACTACTGCCACTGCTGCTGTTGCTGCTGTTAGTCGGTCATCTTCCCAGAGGGGAAGTCGTAAGACCGCTAAGTCTTTCACCAAACAATTGACCGTCCAACAGTCGTTTGCCATGACCACCAAATACGATAGTAGTCACCCTATTGCAAAGCGTATAACTGCGGCTGTAACTGCAATGTTGGTGTTAGACGTGCGCCCGGTGTCCGCCATCAGTGGAGTGGGATTTAGAGGGTTGATGGAGGTATTGTGTCCCCGGTACCAAATCCCCTCGAGATTCCACTTCACTAGGCAGGCGATACCAAAAATGTACAGAGAAGTACGATCAAGTGTCCTCAGTGCTCTTAAAAATGCGGTTGTACCCACTGTCCACTTAACCACGGACATGTGGACAAGTGGTTCTGGGCAAACGAAGGACTATATGACTGTGACAGCCCACTGGGTAGATGCATCCCCTTCCGCAGCAACAGCAACAGCTGCATCAGTAGCAGCATCTACAAAATGGCTGCTCATGCAAAGGCAGGCAACATTGTGCATTACAGGCTTTAATAAGAGGCACAACGCTGACAACATATTAGAGAAAATGAGGGAAATTATCTCCCAGTGGCTTACCCCACTTAGACTCTCATGGGGATTTGTGGTGTCAGACAATGCCAGTAACATTGTGCGGGCATTAAATATGGGCAATTTCCAGCACGTCCCATGTTTTGCCCACACCATTAATTTGGTGGTGCAGCATTACCTCAAGAGTGACAGGGGTGTGCAGGAGATGCTTGCGGTGGCCCGCAAAATTGCTGGACACTTTCGGCATTCAGCCAGTGCCTACCGCAGACTAGAGGCACATCAAAAAAGCTTGAACCTGCCCTGCCATCACCTCAAACAAGAGGTTGTGACGCGCTGGAACTCCACCCTCTATATGCTGCAGAGGATGGAGGAGCAGCAAAAGGCCATTCAGGCCTACACAGCCACCTACGACATAGGCAAAGGAGTGGGGATGCGCCTGAGTCAAGCGCAGTGGAGACTGATTTCCGTGTTGTGCAAGGTTCTGCAGCCATTTGAACTTGCCACACGAGAAGTCAGTTCCGACACTGCCAGCTTGAGTCAGGTCATTCCCCTGATCAGGCTGTTGCAGAAGCAGCTGGAGAAAGTGAGGGAGGAGCTGGTAAGCCATTGCGATTACAGCAAGCATGTAGCTCTTGTGGATGTAGCCCTTCGTACGCTTTGCCAGGATCCGAGGGTGGTCACTCTTTTAAAGTCAGAGGAATACATTCTGGCCACCGTGCTCGATCCTCGGTTTAAAGCGTATGTTGTGTCTCTGTTTCCGGCGGACACAAATCTACAGCGGTGCAAAGACCTGCTGGTCAGGAGATTGTCCTCTGAAGAGGACCGTGACATGCCAACAGCTCCACCCTCATTTTCTTCCACATCTATGGCTGCGAGGAAAAAGCTCAGTTTTCCCAAAAGAGGCACTGGCGGGGATGCTGATAACATCTGGTCCGGACTGAAGGACCTGCCAACCATTGCAGACATGTCTACTCTCGCTGCATTGGATGCTGTCACAATAGAAAAAATTGTGGATGATTACTTTGCTGACACCATCCAAGTAGACATGTCAGACAGTCCATATTGTTACTGGCAGGAAAAAAAGGCAGTTTGGAAGCCCCTGTACAAACTGGCTCTATTTTACCTGAGTTGTCCCCCCTCCAGTGTGTACTCGGAAAGAGTTTTTAGTGCAGCGGGGAACCTGGTCAGTGAGCGGCGAAGGAGGTTGCTTCCTCACAACGTTGAAAAAATGATGTTTATAAAAATGAATAATCAATTCCTCAATGAAGTACAGCACTGCCCTCCAGATACTACAGAGGGACCTGTGGTTGTGGAGTCCAGCGGGGACGAATTGATAATGTGTGATGAGGAGGAAGTACACACTGTAGGGGGAGAGGAATCAGAGGTTGAGGATGAGGACGACATCTTGCCTCAGTAGAGCCTGTTTAGTCTGTACAGGGAGAGATGAATAGCTTTTTTGGTGTGGGGGCCCAAACAAACCAATCATTTCAGTCAAAGTTGTTTGGTAGGCCCTATCGCTGAAATGATTGGTTTGTTAAAGTGTGCATGTCCTATTTCAACAACAGACCTCTCAACTGCAGCTCATCCCTCCTCTGCGGGGATAATGTCTCCTGTGCTCTGACACGTCACTCTGTGTACTCTCAGCCTCAGGATCTGACACTACAGCTACCATGCCTCTTGTAGCAGCCCTCACTCCAGGGCCTCTTCCATGTGCAGTGTCCCCCTCTCTCTTGGGTTCACTATAGTGGCATGGAGTTCTCCCCCTCATCCAGGGCACACATTCCTTGCCCTGGCTCAGTCACCGCGCTCAGACTTCCAGGCAATGCTGGGGGAGCCTGGGAGCTTCCACCCCAGGTCCCCAGCTACAACTCTCCTCTCCTGTGTCTTCTCTCTCTTTCTGACACTTTAAAGATCGTGCCTTTAAATGAAAAAGTCAGTCTTCATTGCACGACTATGTGCAAGTGCAACAGGGACATTTTTTTGGGTTTACAAAGTCAAACAATAACACTACGACCCTGTCTGTCTGGGGTCTGTCAATGACGAATTGTCTGGAGCATGTTTTGAGGAGGTATTGTGGCCCCGGTATCAAATTGGGTACCGGTGCCACCCCACTATGCAGTCCAGATACTTGTTTGGTGGAATTCCGACACGTGGAGGGTTTTTTAATTATATTGTGGCCTCGGTACCAAATTGTGTACCGGGGCCACCACACTACGCAGTCAAGATACTTGTTTGGTGGAATTCAGACCAGTTGAGGGTTTTATTATTATATTGTGTGGACCACTCTATCTATACCACACTACAACTCTATACCACTCTATTTCCTACTTTAATTCTATTTAATTCTATTTCCTACTTTAATTCTATTACTAATTAATTAACATAAAGAGGAACAAAAAAAACCAATTTTACCAAAAGTATAATATGACTTAGACTTACAAACACTACACTTGAAAGATCGTGCCTTTAAATGAAAAAGTAAGTCTTCATTGCACGACTATGTGCAACAGGGACAGTTTTTTTCTTTACAAAGTCAACTAATAACACTTGGACCCTGTCTGTCTTTAACATACTTGATGGGATCTCAATGACGAATTGTCTGTAGCATGTTTGGAGGAGGTATTGTGGCCCCGGTATCAAGTTGGGTACCGGGGCCACCCCACTACGCAGTCCAGATACTTGTTTGGTGGAATTCTGACACGTGGAGGGTGTATTTATTTTATTGTGGCCCCGGTATCAAATTGGGTACCGAGGCCACCCCACTACGCAGTCCAGATACTTGTTTGGTGGAATTCTGACACGTGGAGGGTGTATTTATTTTATTGTGGCCCCGGTATCAAGTTGGGTACCGGGGCCACCCCACTACGCAGTCCAGATACTTGTTTGGTGGAATTCTGACACGTGGAGGGTGTATTTATTTTATTGTGGCCCCGGTATCAAATTGGGTACCGGGGCCACCCCACTACGCAGTCCAGATACTTGTTTGGTGGAATTCTGACACGTGGAGGGTTTTTTAATTATATTGTGGCCTCGGTACCAAATTGTGTACCGGGGCCACCACACTACGCAGTCAAGATAGATAGATGCGTATCATAGATAAAGTACATTCAGTGGTGTGGGGCAAATTGAAAAATATTCAAAATGCACTGACATTATCAAAAACAAGAGGTTGTCACACGCTAAAACTCCAACATGTATATGATGGAGAGGATGGAGGAGCAGCCGTATGTGTAGTGTAATGCAGACCTGTTGAAGGTTTTTTATATATTTTATTGTGGTGCCCAGTGCCCACTCCTCTAGGCAGTCCAGGTACATTTATTGGTGCGATTCATAAAAGTTCAGGGTTTTTAATATATCTTGTGGTGACCCACTCCTCTACGCAGTCCAGGTACATTTATTGGTGCGATTCATAAAAGTTCAGGGTTTTTAATATATTGTGGTGACCCACTCCTCTACGCAGTCCAGGTACATTTATTGGTGCGATTCATAAAAGTTCAGGGTTTTTAATATATTGTGGTGACCCACTCCTCTACGCAGTCCAGGTACATTTATTGGTGCGAATCAAACAAGTTGATGGTTTTCTTATTATATATATTGTGGTGACCCACTCCTCTACGCAGTCCAGGTACATTTATTGGTGCGATTCATAAAAGTTCAGGGTTTTTAATATATTGTGGTGACCCACTCCTCTACGCAGTCCAGGTACAATTATTGGTGCGAATCATAAAAGTTCAGGGTTTTTAAGATATTGTGGTGACCCACTCCTCTACGCAGTCCAGGTACAATTATTGGTGCGAATCATAAAAGTTCAGGGTTTTTAATATATTGTGGTGACCCACTCCTCTACGCAGTCCAGGTACATTTATTGGTGCGAATCATAAAAGTTCAGGGTTTTTAATATATCTTGTGGTGACCCACTCCTCTACGCAGTCCAGGTACATTTATTGGTGCGATTCATAAAAGTTCAGGGTTTTTAATATATTGTGGTGACCCACTCCTCTACGCAGTCCAGGTACATTTATTGGTGCGAATCAAACAAGTTGATGGTTTTCTTATTATATATATTGTGGTGACCCACTCCTCTACGCAGTCCAGGTACATTTATTGGTGCGATTCATAAAAGTTCAGGGTTTTTAATATATTGTGGTGACCCACTCCTCTACGCAGTCCAGGTACATTTATTGGTGCGAATCAAACAAGTTGGTGGTTTTCTTATTATATATATTGTGGTGACCCACTCCTCTACGCAGTCCAGGTACATTTATTGGTGCGATTCATAAAAGTTCAGGGTTTTTAATATATTGTGGTGACCCACTCCTCTACGCAGTCCAGGTACATTTATTGGTGCGAATCAAACTAGTTGATGGTTTTCTTATTATATATATTGTGGTGACCCACTCCTCTACGCAGTCCAGGTACATTTATTGGTGCGATTCATAAAAGTTCAGGGTTTTTAATATATTGTGGTGACCCACTCCTCTACGCAGTCCAGGTACAATTATTGGTGCGAATCATAAAAGTTCAGGGTTTTTAAGATATTGTGGTGACCCACTCCTCTACGCAGTCCAGGTACATTTATTGGTGCGAATCAAACAAGTTGGTGGTTTTCTTATTATATATATTGTGGTGACCCACTCCTCTACGCAGTCCAGGTACATTTATTGGTGCGATTCATAAAAGTTCAGGGTTTTTAATATATTGTGGTGACCCACTCCTCTACGCAGTCCAGGTACATTTATTGGTGCGAATCAAACTAGTTGATGGTTTTCTTATTATATATATTGTGGTGACCCACTCCTCTACGCAGTCCAGGTACATTTATTGGTGCGATTCATAAAAGTTCAGGGTTTTTAATATATTGTGGTGACCCACTCCTCTACGCAGTCCAGGTACAATTATTGGTGCGAATCATAAAAGTTCAGAAAGATACCTTTTTGCAACGTTTTGGACTAATAACTATATTGTGAGGTGTTCAGAATACACTGTAAATTAGTGGAAATGCTTGTTATTGAATGTTATTGAGGTTAATAATAGCCTAGGAGTGAAAATAAGCCCAAAAACTTGATTTTTAAACTTTTTATGTTTTTTTCAAAAAAAATCCGAATCCAAAACCTTAAATCCGAACCGAGACCTTTCGTCAAGTGTTTTGCGAGACAAATCCGAACCTCAAAAATAACGAAAATCCGGATCCAAAACACAAAACACGAGACCTCAAAAGTCGCCGGTGCACATCCCTAATTTTAATAATATTTTAAGGTGTTAGAAAATTTCACACATTAAGACATTAAGACAAGTGTTTTAAACCTGTCCTTCTCCTAAATAAAAAAAACCCCACAGTATTCCATTACAAGGATCCCTAAGGTTAAGAATTTTGACGGAGCCCTGTGTCAGCTGCCCCTGGAGAATATGAAAAATGAATGTGGCTTGGACTCGATGTTTAGACCAGAGGTGTGCAACCTGTGTGTTTTGGACCTCCAGTGGCATTCCAGAATGATTGGGGGATTCTTAATTGTTAGTTAAACAATACATTTAATCAGGTATGAACTCTTTTGGGGTCACAGGACAAAAGCACATTGACACTTGGATCCATAAGCAACAGCAGATTAGTATTTGGGTCCCAGCTATAAAAAAAATTGAGCACCATTGATCATGACACTGCTAACTGAATGATATCAACTGGACCTTTCTCCCATCCTGATCTCATACTCTGAGGTCAGAGCACAGGGAATTTATAGTCTTTATAAATAAATGCACAGAGAAAGTCCTTCATCATCTAATAAGATTTTTTTTAAATCTGCGTTATCTGACAGACCCCAAAAAGAGAACAAGCAGCACCCCTGGAATTGGGTGAGTAATAAAATGGTTAAACAGGGTTGTATGGAGTGTTTATATAGAATAAAATATTTTTATCACAATATCTGTATTTATGTTAAGTCGAGGTGCACTACAGTGTGCCCAGGATGCCAGGTCACTAGTAGTGCTACATGTGCCAGGGCCATCTTTTCCATTGGGCACGATGGGCAGCTGCCCGGGCAAGGGGGCCCCATAGGCAGGGCTCTTAATGAGAATAAATAATCCTGCAAAAGAAAAAAACCTGCAAAAAAACCTACAAGGGTCACTGAGCAGGTACATCTATCTATCTGTATCTCTATCTATATCTGTATCTGTATACATCTATATATCTATATCTATATCTAGGGGCCCCGGTGCACTGCTTTGCCCGGGGGCCCATAATGTTGTTAAGATGGCCCTGCTTGGATCAGTAGTGCACTATGTAAAAATGGTAAAATATCACTTCAGTTTTACAAATTAACCTACACCCACCACTCCATGGATGTGGGAATAGACTAGTGATTTCAGCACAGCCTAAGGATGATTGGCACTATTGCAGAGGGACCCCATGCTGCCTGTGCTGGTATTAGCATTTTTGGGTGGCCCCGTGCTTTTAATTCCCCTGATTTTGTCGATAACGCTCTAGGCTGGCAGTTCTAGTGCTGGTTTGGCATCCTTTTATCTATACAAGCCTGTATAGATAGCAGGCATCATCAAAATTGCATACTTTTCATGGGAGCAATTGACTGTAAGCTCCAGTGGGACAGGTACAGATGTTAATGAAATGTCCTCTGTACAGCGCTGCAGAATTAGTGGCACTATATAAACAAGTGATGAAGATGATGAATGAGAAGGATTGGGTACGAGCTAAAAAACTGAGACATAATGAATAATAATTATGATAAATAAAATAATAGCATAAATTGAAATCGGTTGCCAGCTTTGGAATTTATCTTTAAAATATAAAAGAACATTTTCATATATACATTTTACATGGTACAGCTGCTCAGACGCAAAGTATACTTGTCTATAACATAGAAGGTGCTAGATGTATAAATGTAATAGAGCGTAGGTAAGGCTGAATTACTAGGATTGTTTCTTATCAGTGAGAAGATCTCTGGAGGTTTCAGAATGTCACATTTTCCATCACCTAAAATCAATTATAGGAAAATGCTGTTTGCGATAAATGTTAGTGCAGCTTCAAAATGCCCCCACTCAGCATTAACTGCAAGCTGCTGGAAAAGTAGATTTCAGATGATAGACATGTCTATATTTGTCCACTAGTATTAGCCACATGCTGGCACTGTCAATAATGTGAAACGGCACAGCATGGTTTTCAAACTGCCTGCAGGTGATAGCTAGCATCCTGTCACCCATTACTCATCTGCAAATGACACATTTTTCTGCTTTGTTTCATTGCTGAACAATGCCAACCTCATCAATGCACTACTTTATCATTGCAAGTTATTTATTCTGACAGTGTGCATACAAGGGAAAATATCCCAGGCATTTTTATGTGACAGGGAAAATCTGAATTACTATTATCTGTTATGTCATATGCTGAATATAGAAGCATAACAGTTTTAGGTTTGCCAAATACAGCTTCCTTAGCTAATCACTCCTGCTAGTGTTTATAACAATATTCATATTACTTATGTTTGTACTTTGTGTCTCTGTACCGACATTCTGGTACAGCATATTGTAAGACCTAAACCCATGTGTGGCATCCTTCTTATTTATTTGTGTACATTCATTTAAGGACTATGTAACATAAAATGCCAAATTGCTGTGTAATGTTCTCAGATATGCATGGAAAAGTGTGATGAATTTATCACCACTTAAAATACTATTTTGCTATGGGAACATTTACAGATATATCTCTTACAAAAGTTTTTTAGGTTGAATCAACTTTAATTTTAGTGGCTGTTCGCAGTATATTGGAATAGGAGCCTCATGCCTTTTAGAGATGGATCCACCGGCTGTGCAAGTTCAGAGGCCGAAGGTAATTTTCTGAGGGGAACGAAGTGTGCCCATTTAGAAAAACGATCCACCACTACCCAAATGGTGTTAAAGCCATGACTATCGGGTAGATCTGTGACAAAGTCCATAGAAATGCTTGTCCATGGGCACTCAGGAACTGGAAGTGGTAGAAGAAGTCCAGCTGGAGATCTCCTAGGAGTCTTGTGGCGGGCACAAACGGCACAGGCAGCAATATATTTGTGAACATTGGGGCTTAAAGAAGACCACCAATAACTACGAGATAGGAGGGCAATGGTTTTCTGCGTGGTCGGCAAATTTGGAGTCATGAGCCCAGGAGTGAAGATGGATATCCACAAATGAATGCCCAACAGGAGGTGTTTGAGGCGAGCACTTGCTCAGAGCTAAAATCTTGAGTGGACTGATAATGGGTTTCAGCCCAGGAGGACAGGTGTCAGACAGATCAAAGGACCTTGAAAGAGTGTCGGCCCTAACATTCTTGGAACCAGCACCAAAGGTCAAGGTGTCAGACATCTCAGGGTGCACCCAATGCATACCTCCTGTGGTGACTTAGGTGGGACAGTCTCAATTTGAAGCTCCGTCCCACCATCCTGATCAGGACATCTTTGTCCCAATTAGTGGAAACGTTGGCAAGTATTGTCTTTCAATGCTGCTGTGAAGTTGTTTGGAATGGAGGAGGGGAGAGAACGTGATAGCCTAGAGCTTCAAAAGTACTAGGCACGCACCATGGGGTGTACCCATGCACCACTGTGACTTGTCCCCACCCCCTGCCCCCCTGCCCAAATATTGTAAGGTATGCAAAAAGAAAACTGGTAGTACTCTCTTGTGTGTTAGCCAGACACTGCAATGTCCTTGGCATGTGTAATTGCCATCTATTGTGGGTATATTCAGGCCTGGAAAAAGGCCACAAAGGTCTGCTTTTCCTCTTATGTATTGCTGCCAGCATGAAATAGAAATTTAATCTTTTTACATTACTAGTAGAATACAGTTGTTACTTCTATACTGGTGATATATGGTAGATGTGGTGATGTGTGGAGGTGGAGATAGGGGAAAAGCCATTTGTGTAGAATCAGTTGTACAGAAAATGTTGCCTAGAAGGCTAAAATATATAAATCTGGGCCTTACCTATTTACAGTATGTAGACCTGTGCAGTCTATGACCCAATGCTATGACATTGCTATCAAATATTTTAATGGAAGAGCCTAATAAGTCCTGGATAGTAGATCACACTAATGAAAAGGTTAGAGGTAGAGATAACACCGTGACATAAACAGCTGAAAGTGGACAAAAGGCCCCAAGTTTCCATTGATCTATTTTTATATAGTGACTTGGGTATAAACTCTCACAGCCTGAATGAAAAAAGTGCAATAACAGTGGCTGAAAATGTGTATTTCCTACAAGGAGAGTTTTATCACACATCTTTATAATAGAGATAGACTCCTGCCTCTGTAGATATCGATCACTGCTGAGCACAACTCCCCATTGTCTTTTTACATATAAACCACTATAGGCTTTCCGCCCTTGTATCTGAGATGTTATACACTAGCTATGGATCAAGTTCTAGTTGGCTACATTACTTTAGTGCAATGGTGTAAAACAGCTGAGGTGACACAATGCTCTATTCCCATTAACCCGAGGTCTAACTGGGCTACAGCCCAGAGGCCTAGGGCATCCAGGAGGCCCTTGAAAGTGCCAGGCAGCATTTTTAATTGGTGCGGGGGCGCCCCCTGCCCAATCAATGCTGTTGAGCCGGTCACTGCAGTCCTTCCGTGTCGCTCAGTAATCTTTTTACTGAGGAGATCTCGTGAGAGTGAGACTATGAGACTATGAGTCTCACTCTCACGAGATCTCCTCAGTAAGGAGCTTACAGCGCGCCGTGGAAGGACTACAGTGACAGGAGAACAGAGAAGTAAGCGCTTGGGGGCGGGGCGGAGGGCGGCTCACAGGGGGGCCTCACAGGGGAATGGAGGCCCCCTTAGCCCAGGGGCTTCCATTCCCTTAATTCGGCCCTGGATTTAGTTTGAGGGTGTCATTACATTTCCTGCTAACATCTCCATCTTCCAGAGCACAGGATTCCAGCATCAAAGAAACTTGTCTTACCTGAACAGTCATGGGGGTATATTTACTAAACTGTGGGTTTGAAAAATTGGAGATGTTGCCTATAGCAACCAATCAGATTCTAGCTGTCATTTTGTATATTGCACTAAATAAATGATAACTAGAATCTGATTGGTTGCTATAGGCAACATCTCCACATTTTCATACCTGCAGTTTAGCAAATATACCCCATGGTGTTTAGAAGGTCTGTTCTTGCAATTAGTAAATTGTTATTAAGTAATGGCAAATGAAGAATATCGGTAACAACGTTAGCACATATGTCATTGGTGCAGAAAGTATTAATTTTTTTTGATTTGCATGCAAGGGCTTAGTGCAACAGGCCTCCAATATTTTGGATAACCAAAAGGGATACTTAATACAATCAAAACAGTGGCGCACGCAGGGGGGTTTTCTGGGTTTCCAGAAACCCCCCCCCTCTGCTAACTAAGTGGCCACCATAGCGGCACTGTCCTATACAGCAGCCACGGCGCTGTCAAAGAAGCGTATACAGCACCGCCGCGGACGCTTCTTTGACAGCGCTGCGGCTGCTGTATAGGACAGCGCTGCCCAAACGGAGCGCCCCTGCAAAATATGCATTCCCTTGAGTGCTCATAGGCATACATGCACCTCGTCAGCCTTCAAGATACACATTTTTTAAATAACCTATTATGCTGTTTAAATATCTAACATGCATACATGAACTGCACAGTAATTAACACTAACACCTTTCTCAAGAACAATCAGCTAATTAGCCTCCTCTCTGTGTCATAAATACCTTATTATGTGTTATATAAAGTACTTGTTGGCGTGGGAAGAAGTTGCTGTGACACTATTCTTGTGATGATTCAGAGTCAATGCATTATGTTGGTAAGATATGATAACATTCTGACATAGTAATGAAGTATCCAGTTTGAGGATCAAAAGAACGGTATTAGTCCAATGTTGTACCACCTTGAGTTATCACAGCCTTGCAAGTTTCAGGGCTTCCTGAATTGGAAGAAATTTATGATAAAGGCTAGAAGAAATGCAACTCTTTGGGATAGAAAAGGGTCAGTGTTACTTTTAAGCATTACTTTTAAGTGTATAAAAAACCAATGCCTTATTTCTGTACGGTCATTGCTAAGCATGTTCTGCAATACAACTGCATACAGAACTGCAGCGTGAAATTGGTGAGCTCTTGATCCTTTTCCAGTTTTACTTGCTCTGTGGAAACAAACACTTTTGTCTCCAATAAGATAAATCAGTCAGATAGAAGAAAACATCAGCTTGTGCCAGGAGATTTAAACTGACATACGCAGTTCGTATACCATGCCGGGCAGCCTGCCAAGCCACAAATGGGATTTTTTTTTTTTAACTTTACGATAAAAGTCCTGATGTGCTGCTCGGTGCTGAGCCTCGAATTTAGTGTAAGAGGCTGGCAAACAAGCCATGAGAAATTCAGTCTAGGCTGCAAGTTCTCTGCTCCCCTACTGTTGCAGAGAGTTAAAACTTACAGTAAGATGTGGAAATAAACATAGAAAGAGACATCTGGGCTGCAGATACCGACCTGACCATTCATCTGTGTCCGTTCTTTATCTCATTTTGCAAAATCTCTGACAAAGTCCAGTTTAGAGTGTGATTCCTTCTATCAGTGCACAGGGAACATTTTGATATATCTACAATTATATATACAAACTTCCCCATTGTTCCCATCATTTGAATGTTGCAACAGAGTTTCAACTTCTCTTAGTTGAGTCAGCTATGATTATATTGTGGTATGCAGTTCATGATCTATTGAAAATAAATGATAAAAATACCACTTTTTATGATGTGTCATTTTAAATGTATCACAAAGTACCATATGATAATATAGGACTAGATAAACTTTAGATATCAGATTGCTGCGGTGCCTAACTCTGTTTGGTACTTTCTATAACTGCCAATGGGTGTATCTAACGGGTGTTCCGTAAAAAAATGCGTCAATGTGATTTTTGAACTTCTGTAACCCAGAGCTTATTAGCATTATGCCTATATCACTCAGGCTGCAGAGAGCCCACAAGTCAGGGGAAAGGCGTGTGCTCATTGACTCATGGACCCATGGACAGTGCGCACCCTGTACCCATGGTAAATAGGCCAGGGCATCTCATGACTAGTTTCCTAAAATGGTAAGATGGCTAGATACCGATGCTCACTCCTACTTTAATGATATGTTTTATGTGTCTGTAAGGTTTTGGGCTGATGTCACATAAGTGCTTTGTGTGCCCACAGGTGTAATTTCCAGACATATTAGTCTGTATGTTGTATAACTTGAAATCAGTGAGCATTTTATATATGATAATATTAGTGTAGTGTCTTATGTCCACCTAGTGTGCTCAGAGTGTGATGTGCTTAAATCCACCTCCTTAGGAGTAACATTTGTACATTTGTAGGTATTTTTTATTAAAATGACGGCATAAATTACATATAAATATATTGATATAAAGGGGAAATCTAGAAATGTCCCTCAGCGTACAGATTAGGGCTGGAATCTTGGCCATGAGGAGAAAGAATGATGGAATATCCAATATGGACAGAATGACAAAATATATTTTTCATTAGCACGTTTTTATTTTATTGGTGGGGCTCAAATGCAGTTCACGCCAACAGGTTATTTTTTTCAATTCTAAAATATATTAAAGAGGTCTTGTCATCACTGGGATTGAGTTTATTTAGTTAACTTGATCATTATAGCATTCTATAATGATAAAAAAAATGTTTCCGTCTGCCTTTCCTTTCACTAGAGAGAGTTCCTGGCATGCAAATAACATGCCAATTACTGTCTGGGCAGAGTTCTATCTCTAGAGTCACTTGTCCCTGTGGTTTACCAGCACTCTAGACTCGTGAAAATCACTGAGAGCTCTGACATGGGGCAGGGTGGTGGCATTTGATAGAGAGATTACTGCACCGTGGGTATTTGGCATCCTAGGGGCACTTATCACCAAACATTTACCCAGGAGCGGTGACAGTGATATTTATGTTTGAAAGGTGGTATTGTATCTCCAAAAGTTAGATTGTTGGGATCTATGAAGAGAGAGCCATAAGAAGAAATTAGTGTTTCTTCCAGCTAGCAGACTTTTTCAGAGATAGTAGTAATTTTACAATGCTGATTTAGCAATTGCAGAGAGAAAAAACTATTAATGGTTATTTTCAAATCTAAAACCAAGACATTTTTATGGATGGTTATTGTCCTGAGAAATTCAGTTCTTATTTTATGACTCACTGATGAGAGACTTAAGCTCAGTTCCCATTTAAGTTGGTTGGGGAATGACAAGTATAACTCCTAGTAATGTCAGTGGGAATTGTCATTGAGTGTAAGTACAGACCACAATGACAATTACAGCAGTTTCCTAAACTTAATAATCTCTTTATTAGTCAAATAGAGACTCTATTTAAACTCCAGAGACATTTCACATTCTTTGCCACATAAATTTCCACAGCACAGGGAGCTCATTTGGAAGCACTTTGGTGCCCTAGTAACCTTGAAGACTACATAGAACTTTTAATCTTTGACAATTTTTGACCTATAAATGAATTATAGAGATTATACGTTAATATTGATTTCCTGCAGTTGAGATCATAATAACGCAGAGCTATATTCACATATTCTGTTCAATTAAGGAAAAATATATGTGTGAAGAAGATTTATTTATTTTCCTTATGAAAAATATATACATTGCTTGATAAGAACTTGGCCTAATGGGATTTGATCCATTAATTATAGTCCAATCCCTTCTCATTATCTGATTGTGAATTCTTGATGTTGTAGGGGAATATTTGTAAATTATATACTGGTGATAGCACTTGGGCTGCCAGCAGAACGGGCATCCCCCACGAGTGTTATGCCCCCACCCCTGCTGCTTCTTACTTTAGAAGGTGGGTGCACATAACGCCCAACATTGGTGAATCCGGCATCGGGACAGAGGGCATGGCCACATCATGACGGGAACGTGGCCATGTCACAACGAGGGTGTGGCCAGGGGGCATGTCTAATGCTTTAGAAGCACTTAGTTGCCTGTTCTCTTCTCCCCTTCCCTCAAACACCTCCATTGCAGTGCGCACCAATGTGCGTGGCACTTGTGCACGTGAATCAACATCATCATCATCTGCTAATTACACAGCGCCACTAATTCCGCAGTGCTGTACAGAGAGCTCACATCAGTCCCTGCCCCATTGGGGCTTACAGTCTAAATCCCCTAACACACATACACACGCAGACTGCAAGAGACTAAGGTCAATTTAATAGCAGCCAATTAACCTAGCAGTATGTTTTTGGAGTGTGGGAGGAAACCGGAGCACCTGGAAGAAACCCACGCAAACACGGGGAGCACATACAAACTATACACAGATAAGGCGATGGTCAGGAATCAAATTCATGACCCTAGTGCTGTGAGGTAGAAGTGCTAACCACTATGACAATACCTCACAAATTTTCCACACGCAAGACAAAGCAAGCCCTCAAATCAGGACTGTTCCTCCTAACTTGGGATAGTTAGGGGGTATGGGTGCAGTCTCCTCTGCTCCTCAGTGTAGGAGTGTGGTACTTGGCTGTGACATTATAGGCAAGTGCAACATTCTCAGCCCAAGTGCCACACCTCTCCATGTCAGTGGCCAGCGCTCTCTTAGGGGGTGCTACGGAGTCATTAGAAACACTGGACAGTGACATTATGTCACTCATTCAGTGTTTTAGGTGTCCCATAACCATTGGTGTGCTAGGCAACCATTTAGGTCTACTCAATGGTAGCATCAGCCCTGCCCATAAGAAAGATAAACTACGTATAGTCCTTAATCAAGCCTCTATCTACTTTATAGTCTTAATCTGCACAACCTATTGCAGGAACATTTATGGACTGCAGAAACTTTAGGTTATGTTCTTTTTTTTTTACTTATTTCTTTTTGTACTCTGCATCCCCTCATCCCAAAAGTATAGGATGTTGGGCTGTGTGACATTAATTTGCAGGGTACACTGTTGCTGATTTAGGACATATTTTTCCATTTGGTTAGCCGGAATGGCCCTTTTGAATGTTTTTACAACACACAGAAGGGCAAAACTCCGGCTTCCTGCTTATGTGAAATGAATAAACTGAAGTTTAGTGAAACAGTAAAGGTTCATTATTCTTTTATTTGTTTTTAGCCCAGGTTTTAAGCTGTTGTTCTTGTTGCATTAGACTCTTTGCTGGTGTAACAGGGCTGATGGTTGGCACCCAAAAAGTAGTATAAGGAAGGATTCTACAGGCCCGGTGGTATGCTAGAGAGGCGAAGGTCCCCCCAGTAGTGTTGGTATAAAACAAGGTACACCTTATAAACTCATGGGTTTATTCTCTTTGCTTGTGGCATAAGGCTTTACCACAGCAGCAGATCAGTACCGGTAGTGTAGAGAAGTAATAGCACAATACCATCAACATGCAATGTTATACAACATGTCACAAAATAAATGACATTTTAGGAATCTTGGTTCAACAATATGCAAACATAAATCAACACAATACTTTTAGTACAATTATACCGATTATACTTATCAGACAAAAATCAGCAGAGATCCATAATCCAGTTTATTCAGGTTAGATGCTTTCTAGTTCACTCTATGATATACAGAACCCAGTGGGGTAAATTGTAATCCATAGGTTTAAGCGAAGTTTCACATGAAGCATATTTACTTGTAGCAATCTGTCTAATGGAATAAGCAACTCTCTCCCAGCACCTGTAGGGTTAAACAACTTGCAATTCTCTCATCAGCATCCATTTTAGGCAGTTTCAATCAGCTTGTAGATAACTTTAAATAAAGCAGATTTGGCTGTAACAAACTCTTCCCTTAGCTAGTGCTATAACACCTCTCAATAGCAATATTACAGTGCCGGTCAGAGGTTTTAATAACACAGTTTAATGTCTAACTTAAATAACTTGAACATAGCAAAGCAAAAGAAACTTATCTGTCTACATATGAGTCCTGGTGAGATCTCATGGGCAGTGGCAAATTAGGTCTTTTCCTATCCTGCAAAGGTGCTTCTTTTTGGGCTGGCTGCAAACATCCCTAAGGACAGCAATTTAGCCATAGATTCAGTGGCTCTTTATGGGAAGATCCTTCATTAGTTCAGCCAGCAGCCACACACATCACTTCTCTCTCTAGCCAGTACATTTTTGGCCCCTCCCCTTTCCCCCCCAAATATCTCCCTGAAGCCTTCTAGTACATTCTTGGGCTCTAGAGAGCAGCCTGAGCTGTAGTTTGCAGTCTTTACACGCAAAAATGTTTGACACAATTTGCATTTAACTTCCAGAGGCTGCAGTGGTTTGGGAAGGAAGGCTATTTATTAAATGTGAATATGAATTGTTTAATGGTTGTGGGAAAAGGTTATATTAAGCGTAAATGCTATTTAATTTATTGCTGATGCTATTTGGAGGGAGGGAAATAGGTTTATTTATTAAATGGGAATACTATTAATTTAATGTTGGGGCTGGTTGTAGGGAAATAGGTCTATTTATCAAATGTGAGTGCTATTAATTTAATGTTGTATCTGAAGGGAGGACTAGTTATAAAATGTGGGTGCTAATGATTTAATCCTGGGGATGGTTGGAGTTTTCTAAATTTCATGTACCCAACTAAAGACACCAGCAGCCACAAATGGCAAAAGTGACAAGACAGGTAGGAGAGAGCAGGACAGTCCGCAAAACTGTCCTGAATCTGGTGGAGCAGTCCCGAATTTGGGTGACTGTCTCACTTAGTCAGGATTTGGTCCGACTGCAAGGACAGATGCGGGGTATGTCGCTGCTTCACAGTGTATGTGCCCCTAACAGTAATGCACACAGTATTGCCTGCGTATTTGTCTAAAATGATAACCATGTTGCAACATAGGGGCATCCTTCTTTAAGTGCCCCAGCCCCCCCCCCCCTCCCCCCCAGAGCCTTAATGCAGCTTTGGACCAGGGTGTCAGAATGACACTCCCTGCTTTTCTCAAGCCCTTTTGCTGGCAAAAACATAACTGTTTTTTTTTAAAGCAAATGGGCATTTTGCACTTTTATGAATATGCCCCTGTGTTCAGTACTGTAATAGAACAATATTATATAATCTATTGCTATAATGTGATATAAATATATACCTCATTATAATCAGCCAGGTATGTAAAGAAAAAGGTGCTGTAGAGGGAAGGAACATATAAAATAAAATGTAAAATAAAATGTAATATAAAGTGAGGTTTGTTTTTTGTTGCATTATTTATTTAAGATTCATCATTTATAATAATAAAGTACCGCTGGGTTAAGCAACACTAAAAAAATGTTTTTTTTAAACATTATGCTTTTATGCATGTTCCCGGTGCTCCAGGTGCTTTGCATAACAAGGGAAGTTATCAGGGTGAGCAGAAGACCAAGCGTTATACACAAGTTTGTGTCGATGCCTCATGTTACACTGCACCAGCAACGCCACATCAGTGTTCAACAATATCGTGTCTGGAGCCCACAGCAGGTGGGCCTGTGTGCTTTAAATGCCAAGGCTGATTTTTAGTCCCAGTCCGGCCCTGAATACAATTATATTGAATACAAACATTTGTTGTTTTCTGAAATGGTTGTCTTCTTTCCTGCAGTAATCCAATTGGAAATGTCACTTAAATAATTCGAATATATGTCTGTAACTTGATATAATATGGCCCCAATGCTAATCATTTAAGTGCCATCAGCTGAAGGGGCTTATCAGCCAATCAGCAGAAGCTAGGTAGTGATGCTAATAGTCATCATCATTGTGTATTGCTGCACTTGCCTTCCAGCACCTGCATGAGATGCATTAAATAAGTATATACAGCTCAGGTACACCTATAATGTACATGCTTTTCCTGTTAAATTATCACACTGTCTATTTCATCTCTTCCTGATGTGCAAAAGTAGAGAGAAGTGAATGTTTACATGGCACATATTGTATCAGTGTCACGGGCACTAGGAGTTTTACCCAGAATTCACCAGGTGTAGCTACACTTACCAGAGGTGCGGACCTCTGGGTAGTGTGGTGAATCAGTGGAACCATACAATAGAAAAGAGGAAAGGAATGTCAATAGTATAAATGCTGAGTCTTGGCACCGTGGAACTGTGATGGTACAGCAGATTAGTAAGCAGGAGACAATGAGGAAAGAGTTCAAGTGCCTTAGCACACAGGTAGCATATAGCAGGCCAGTATTTGATAACTGGATAACGTTAGGCAAAGACCAATCAACAATGCAGTAGAAGAGTCAGCGACTTGCAGCTATAATACAGATGCACTTGTAGACTTTAGTCCAGCTCATAGGTACCATACTGAGTAGTAGCTATATCACAAGGAGACATGAGTGGTCTACAGCTGGTAGGTTTTACCACAGATGTGTAGAGAAGACTTGTCCAGCGCAGATATGTAACGGAATAGCGTCAGTGGTCCGCAGTTGGCAGTTTACATCACTGATGAGAAGAGAAGACTTGTCCAGGTGCAGGCATATAACGGGGTAGCGTGAGTGGTCTGCGATTGGCAAGTTTTACCACTGATGTGTAGAGAAGCCTTGTCCTAGCGCAGGCATGTAACCGGATAACATGAGTGGTCTGCAATTGGCAAGTTGTACCACTGATGTGAAGAGAGGACTTGTCCAGGTGCAGGCATGTAACGGAGTAACGTGAGTCGTCTGCAATTGGCAAGTTTTACCACTGAAGTATAGAGAAGCCTTGTCCTAGCGCAGGCATGTAACCGGATAACGTGAGTGGTCTGCAATTGGCAAGTTTTACCACTGATGTGAAGAGAGGACTTGTCCAGGTGCAGGCATGTAACGGAGTAACGTGAGTCGTCTGCATTTGGCAAGATTTACCACTGATGTGAAGAGAGGACTTGTGCAGGTGCAGGCATATAACGGAGTAGTGAGAGTAGTCTGCAGCGGGTAAGTTCTACTACTGATGTGAAGAGGAGACTTGTCCAGGTGCAGGCATGTAACGGAGTAGCGAGAGTAGTCTGCAGCGGGTAAGTTCTACTACTGATGTGAAGAGGAGACTTGTCCAGGTGCAGGCATGTAACGGAGTAGCGAGAGTAGTCTGCAGCGGGTAAGCTCTACTACCGATGTGGAGAGGAGACTTGTCCAGGTGCAGGCATGTAACAGAGGTAGCGAGAGTAGTCTGCAGCGGGTAAGTTCTACTACTGATGTGAAGAGGAGACTAGTCCACAGCAAACGGATAACACAAGCAGAAACAGGAAACACCTCAGAGTCTCAAGGGAATGAGAACCAAGAACAGGCAAAGGTAATAGGGCAACAGGTGCCTTAAGTACTGAAAGGTGATTAATTAAGCAATGAGACTAGAGGCGAGGTTTTAACAGTTCAGGGTTTCTGCACATGCGCAATCTTAGTCAATATGGCGGACGGCCGCGGCTCAGGAGTGGCGCCGGCAGGAGCTAGAGAGACCCATGTCCCAAACTAGAGGCACTAACAGTCTGGTGAGTGACAATCAGGCTGTGAGATTTTGCACATATCGCTAGCGTAAATTTGTCTTAAGTGTTTCTAGTCCTACCACAGCATGCACAGCAGATTTCATTGACCGTTATCATCTCAGCCAATGGTAGAAGTGGCTGCGTATACATATGCCACCACTTCTCCTCCTGCTTTTATTGTAAAACTATCAGATTACATTCACGTACATTCCCATTACATTTTCCATACCACCACTTCAGCTGCCCGGGGGCCCCACGGGCAAGGGGGCCCCATAGGCAGGGGTCTTAATGAGAATAAATAATCCTGCAAAAGAAAAAAACCTGCAAAAAATACCTTCAAGGGTCACTGAGCAAGTACATCTATCTATCTCTATCTCTATATATCTATATCTATATCTGTATCTGTATACATCTATATATCTATATCTATATCTATATCTAGGGGCCCCGGTGCACTGCTTTGCCCGGGGGCCCATAATGTTGTTAAGATGGCCCTGCCACTGATCCCAGCTCTATTCATAGACTGTAGATTCTGCTATATGCAAAATTACAAATGCAGTGTGGAATGGAATCCTGAGGGAAAGTGTAGCAGACGTGGAACTTGAAGATTGTATTTCTGGAACTTTGCACCTCTGTAAAATACCTTGTTTCACAGGGAAACTTGATTTGCGCTAAATTTCACTGTCATTTTGCTCATCTGTATGCGAAACCACATCCCTTTTCTAGTGTAATGCATCACAAGACATTAAATCTTTCATGAATTAGGAGAAGTATGTTTAAAATGACTATTAATTGTGATAAGCAATTTTGATATGATAAAGGTTAATTGTTTGTCTAGATGTCTGAAAACTTGACTTGAGGTTTGCCACCCCCTCCCAGCTATAAATTGCAAGGTATGAATACATTAAGACAAAATTGTATTATTTGAGCAAATATCAGTTGTCTAGTTCAGGCTTGAATATAATGCAAATGGAAAGTCTTTCAAGTCTCATCTGATCAGTGTAGGTGAAAGCAAAGGTCAATAAGATCTGATAAAACTGTACAGTTACCATGGCTGTTATTTTACTAAATAATAGTGGGTGATATTCAGTTCCTTATTGTATCTCATTGTGTTTAGTCAAAGTATATCAATATATGTCACTTATAGACATGCCTCAGTAATAAGCTTAGAGCACAGCATCCATGCCTCCGCTATGAGTAGTCCAAGTGCACTTAGGGGCCTATTTATAAATGGGCGCATTTCCCACCTAATAATTATCATTACTTATTGTAATGACAAAGTATGTTATATCGCAGCCACTTATAAAAAATAACATCCCAGGACAGTGCATCCGATAAGAGGCTGTCCCAGTGATGACTCTGTCTTACTAACAACTCCGGGTTCTGACCCAGAGTCTTTACTGTGCATGCGCGATCTAAGAGCCATTTAAATTAGTTAGTTAACGGAGGGGAGAGCACAAAGCCTGCTGGAGAGGCATCCAAAGATCCCTCTCCTCTGATAGGGCACAGCAGCTAACGCAATCTTCAGATGGGGTTAGCCATCAGGGTCAAGCCCCAGAAAGGCTAGGCTTTTCAGAGCTTGTTAAATTGGCCTAGACTGCACTCCCCATTGAAAATTATGAGGACTGCGTTTTAATGTGATACTTAGCATAGCTATCTCCTGCGTTAGGCTTTAGTTAAATAGCTATGTTATTTAAAAATGCCTAAGTCATGCAGAAAAAGCCGTTTCCACATGGTTTAAGGCTTAATAAATAGGCCCCTTAGAAGCCAATAGTGTAAGCTCCTGGATGTATTTTCATAGATCAATGCACAGTCCAGGCAGTAAACTAATATCTGTAGAGTCTTATTTGTGCAACAACCATTTGGAACATGTGAAGGTGAAGATCCACTTAGCAGCCTAGTGCCAGAGCTGTAGCAAGAAAAGACTCTAGAGGATGTTATGCTTTCGCGTCTACATTTACATAGCACTTTGAAACTGATAGTCAAACTTCCTGCTTGTGCTCCCTATAAAAATTGCACTGAAATGATGACATAGTTGAACATAGGGCACCATTTTCAGTGCTGGCACTTCGCTTTGATGGCATCATTATTGGCTGTACTAAGGAATGTTCCATTATACTGTGTATGCTCTTAAATAACAAAGTACACCGCCAGTGGGAAGAGCAGGCTTTCATGACAGCGTGTGTAGTCAAGTCAAATTTATCTGCACAGTACTCTACAATTTAAAATGAGTCACTTATCTACCTTCTTTTCTGGCACAGAAAATCTGTAAAAGTATATTGCTAATATGCATCAAGAATACCACAGCCACAGTCCTGTCCTTAATACCTTAGTTTATTTGTTTGTTTGTTGATAGGAATTTTAATTGAAGCAGCTGAATGTGTGCCTCATGCACAATATACTATAAAATTATTTTGGCGTCCTTATCTTATTGATATGTTGTGCTGAGATCCCCCAGGCATCTATCACTAGGGTCTTCTTGAAATAATATATTTGTTGTTTTAGAGGGCCATCTGACAAGACTTTGAAGCAAATACACTGGGCTAAGAAATGGGTTTACATGTAAAGAGACAAGCAGCATGTGCTTCAGAGGCAGATTATTGATGGGAGTAGCGTTTCTCACTTGTAATGTGCCGCTCTTAATCTGTCAGGATAGGATGTCTTTATAGCTCATTCAGTGTCGTCACCAGTGAAATGCAAAACTTTGGCGTTCAGTGAATACTCTGTCATCATAATCACGAAGGCCTGCCGGATGAGCTAAGTGTGCAGATCAGCACCTGTGGTCTAAGTAATAGTTATTTTTCCTTCCATGTTATTCATTTCATTCACACACTAATCTACCAGTGCATTGAAAATGGGGCAATAACACTGAATGTGATTGTAGCTTTGTTAAGTGTCATAAAGGAGTCACAATTGAGATACAAATCAATACAGTACAGTACAAACAATGCCGAATATCTTGATGTCTATATACAATCAGATATTATTAAAGTATATGGCTAATAATTGTAGAAAATAACATGGTAATTACTAATCACAACTACTGCTAACCAAAAATTTCCATGCTCCATCATAAAAATTAGCTGAATAATTGAAGAAATAGAGGTAAGGGGGAGGAAGTAGGATTATGCCAAGTGACGAAAAGGCTGAGAGGACCTTGAAATGATTCTGGTAAATGATACAGGGGCAATGTAGTAAGCAATGTACATGTGCATGAAGTTTTTGGAGAAATAGAAATTGAAATGTGTATCCAGAGAGGAGAGGATCTTTGTGTTTGTGTCCAGTGTGGAGGAGTTATGTGTATTCTTCTGATCAGATTGGAGAGTTATCTGAATGTCACCTTGTCGACTGTCCCATTGCTGATTTTGATTTAATAGTTATACCATGGAGGAAATGGGTCTCTTTTAAAGTGGCCTGGCATGGATCCTTCTGCGGTTCTTGTAGCTTTTTCTAAAAGCTAATAAAAACATGAGAAAAGTCTATATTACACAGTGTCTATAGTGTGATACCATATTATACTATTGTGGGATTTTGGTATGGTGGCGAATTTGTGGTAATATGTACATATATATATATATATATATATATATATATATAGCTATAAATATATATTTAAATTCCACTCATGAGTTCATTCATTGGTGCGCCTTCTGTATACTTTTTTAGGTCAATGTTCAATATAATCTACGCCAATACTCTTTCCACTTCTGCTTTAATTCACCTCCTGTTCTCACTGTATACTGTGATCGTACATAGATTTGCAGCAGATTAGGTTACTGGGTTACTTTGGTGTATGTCCTTGTCCTTACTACTGTATATATAAAATGTGGGAATGTTAATGGCACAGACAGGATTAGGATATTTTCCTGAACATTTTATAGATCACAGGTACTAATGGGATCCAGAAAAGTAAAATTCATACAGATAATCCACTTCACTGTAATGTGTATTGTATTTTATGCAGATACCGTAACATTAAAGTTTTAAATGAATATTTCACTGGGACAGAGCTGTTCTTTTATAAGCTTGTCTGTGCATTTAAAAGAAAGGAAAGAACACACACCCTTCCTGCTGTCTTTAATTACATTGTAGGATGATTTATTTTCTGGTTGGTGCTACTGCCTCTATATAGGGGATTTTGAAAAGAAGTCAACTACTGTTTCATATCTTTCAGGATGTGCTCAGCCTAATGTATAAAACAGAGATTGCAGCAATCCTTTTGGGGAAACAGATTTCTTTCTCCATTTTGTTTTTTTCTCATAACTCACTCAACATTTTTATAAATTAATTTTGGACTTAGAAGAAAATGGTGTTATTTTAATCTGATATCAGAAACCAATGTTGAAAGAGCCCCTCTCGAAGAGATATAACTACATTGGCAAGTTTGAGGCTTAATTTCTTAAATGTGCGCACAATAATGTTAACACTCTACTTTGCTGTTTCTAATTATTAAAAAAAATGCCCATTTGAAGTCTAACTCATGAACTATTATATAATTTACATTTTATTCAGCAATCTGGTGTGAAAGAAAGGTTTGTTTTAAAATTGATGTCTTAATCAAAATTTAAATAATTAAATGAATGCTAGGAATGCAAAGTGGCCACTCCTATTCAGAACAAAGGCAAATGGCATTTTTCATGAATATTGTCCCTATCTCAAAACTTTCCCTAACCCTTTTCTTAGTTTTGGTGAGATTGTCTTATTAGCGCTTCACGTATTAAACAGAAAACTCCTATCCTACATAGATGAACAGTCAAAGTGTTTGTTTTACTTCTGTCTAATCTAATCTGGCCTGTGCAGATTTCAAATGCCCAGTGGGTAAACAATGAGTATGTCAGTCATTGTCATAGTCATACCTTCCAAATCTGGAGCAGCAGAAATCGGGATAAGGAGGTGGGGGCGACATTGCAATGGGAGCTTGGCCATGTCACCATGGGGGCGAACACTTTTAAAGCATTAGGCTGCACCATTCATTGCTGCACACACCAATGACAGTTGCGCACTGCTTCCATCCACATAGCAGAGCAGCGGCAAGCAGGAGATAACGCCCATCCTCCTGGACATGGGACAAAGCTGTCCAAGGACAGAGACTTCAAATCATAATATATTCAGGTTAAATTGGGAGGTGTGTATCGTGAGTGTGTGTATGTCAGTCATTGTGGGCAAGGATGCCAAGGGGAAGAGCACACATGTGGACCTGAGGGTGACAATTAGGGGGCCATCTACAGCCCCTCTGAGCCAGATCATGGATATGGGAAAGTGCTGGTGTAGACCAATAGCTTGGAACGTGCCATTACACTCCACTAGCGGGTGCTAGATGCAGCCATATCAGGGACTGACGGTGACTGTAAATGTAAGTCTGTCCGTCAGTCTGTGTAATTGTGAGTCTGTATGGCAGTATGTGCCAGTTGCCTTGTACTTTTATATGGTCACTCCTGTGTAACTTATAATATATTCTTTCAAATGACAGTAAGGGTACCTTATGCCACATATAATATACAAGTAATGCAAATATATGCATCAACTTCTGAAATACTATCTGTGTAAATGGGGAGTTTTGATGTTATCTCTATAGTCAGGGAATTCTGATGTCATCTGCTCAGTGTTCATTAAAAATATGTATTTATTGTAAAGGATAATGCATCTCCTATTGTAAATGAATATTAGAGGGCATAGGCGGTACAGCTGTAAGGGGTTTTGATAGTCTAGGGGACCCAGACAGACCCCTTCGTCTGTCCGTTGTCTGACCACCAAGACTCTGCATCCTGCTAGGAAAGCGGTACAGTGACATCATCACTATGCTTCACGCTCCCACCCTATCGGTGTCTGGGAGCCGCTGCATTGCATCAAGAATAAGGTAACTAAATTAGAGGAATTTATTGTGCAGATGGATGGGGGCATATATTGTACAGAGAGAGGGGGGCATGTATTGTACAGAGAGAGGGGGGCATGTTTTGTACAGAGAGAGGGGGGCATGTATTGTACAGAGAGAGGGGGGCATGTATTGTACAGAAAGAGGGGGGCATGTATTGTGAAGAAGGGGGAATGTATTGTGAAGAAGGGGGAATGTATTGTGCAGAGGGAGGGGGGCATGTATTGTGAAGAAGGGGGAATGTATTGTAAAGTAGGGGGCATGTATTGTACAGAGAGAGGGGGGCATGTATTGTGAAGAAGAGGGAATGTATTGTTCAGAGAGAGGGGGGCATGTATTGTACAGAGAGAGGGGGGCATGTATTGTGAAGAAGAGGGAATGTATTGTTCAGAGAGAGGGGGGCATGTATTGTGAAGAAGGGGGAATGTATTGTGCAGAGGGAGGGGGGCATGTATTGCGCAGAGGGAAAGGGACATGTATTGTAAAGTAGGGGGCATGTATTGTACAGAGAGAGGGGGGCATGTATTGTGAAGAAGAGGGAATGTATTGTTCAGAGAGAGGGGGCATGTATTGTGAAGAATGGGGCATGTACTGTGAAGAGGGAAGGTGCACGAATGGTAAAGGGGACATGTACGCAAAGAGCAAGGGGGGCATATACGGTAAGAGGGAGGGGGTCATGTATGGTAACGAGGGAAGGGGGGCCCTGTCAGATTAATTTGTGGTAGTTACCTATGTACACCTACCACTTTCCTGATCCTTGCTGTGATATAACTCCACTTATCCAATTTATTTACCTTTCTATATAAGTGCCATGTACATCATAGTCATACACAGCCTAAAACCCCATAAATCTTGTCTGTCTGATGGCAATGAAACACAGTCTAGCTACAGACTCAGTGTTTGCAGATATTGTTTGCATATATATCATGTAATGTGCCAAGAAACATTTCTCCCACACACATTTTGAGTAATTTCCAAATCTAAAGTTTGTATTGTAAATGCCAAGTGATATGGCTTTCTATCAGGAGGAAATGTAAAGAAAATGTCAGAACAAATGATAATAGATTATTTTTCTTGAAATAATATCTAAACATTCTTGTAAGGCAAACATTGTTAGCAATCTGAAGCTCAATAATCTCAGCTATATCAATATAGAAGAGACAGTCCCAATCCTAACTACCTCTCTGCACAGCAGGAACAATGCAGAGATATAATTAGAAAAGGAAAATGAGCTTAATTGTTTACTTTGTTGCAATGTTTGGTAGACTACCTAACTTTGGGGAGAATTGGCCATCCTAACTGATCCTGCCGGATCTGCAATTTGCCTCTTGGATCTCCCCTCTGGGTTCTCCTGGAGCAGAGGCATTAACAGTAGACAAGTATGGAAGGGAGAGGGGTTGAAGGTGACCTAGCTCTACAGAAGCACGATGTACATCTCCATGGGACGTACCGCAACGTACACATCCAAGCAACCACTCCCCCAGCACAATGCAGTCAGAGGGGGAGTGACTGTGTCCCATTTCCAAGCCATAGAACGTTGGGAAGTATGTAACACAATAAATTGTACCTACCACCTACACACAGTGGTTGCAGCTATTTTGTGGGATGTAGAAATATTCAGCAGAGTTTTTTTTATGGCTCCAGTGTGTTAGACCTGAATATGTATTGCTGCAAATAACAGAGTTACGTAATGAAGTACCGCTGCAATTTAATATGTCGAGGTGTCTCTGGGAGCCCCGTAGTAGACCCCCCTCTTCACCAAGGTATTTTCCCTCTTCAAGGGCAGAATGGAGAAAGTGTTATGCGCAGCATAGCCGGAATTACCTAATGCTGTTGTCCACATGGAGGACTACGTGGACAGCGGTAAGTGCTGGTAATACGGTTATCTCTTGGGGATAATGGAGGTCTATTTATTATTACACAGTGGTGATCATTATGTATTGCTGTAAATCGCAGCAATACATAAGGCAGTTACGCTGCTATTTGCTAGGCCGAAACTGCTGCTGGAGCCATGGCGAAGACACCCCTATAAAACAAAGTCATTTTACTCTTCACCGGCAGCTTAGTACTGTCAGGGAATTCTGAAAGTGAAATGCGCATGCAAGGCTAATGTCTGTGCATGCCCATAGTGATCTGCCTGAGTAGGGACCAAAAGAAGCCGTTCCGGACCCCAAAGGAACAGGTAATGCTTGATAAGTCACTAACATCACAATCCCTATAGAGTTCTTTGGGGATTGGGGTAACAAATGAAAAGTAGCTTTATTTTGGCAGGAAGTCCGCCCCCCCTCGAAAAACATGATTCATACCGTTATAATAAGAAGAGCAGCTTTCTTCTACTAGAGCATGCATCAAGACCATGTTCATTTTCTATTTAGACCCTACTTTTCCCATTATTTGTAGGCACTTTTTACGATAATTGGACATACATCTGAGGTTTTGATTGTGACAGTATATGGGAACAATATATACAACATCACTAAATGGGGCTAACCATAGAAACCTAGGGATCGTCCTGGAGGCAGCCAGCTCCCAAATGTATCACTATAATTGCTTTAACGTTGCTCGTTACATGTTAACCTTTTTACTGCCCTATGACCATTACATACCTTAAAGTAACATATACATCTAACTTCTAGTTGGCAGTGCTTTCATCATGTAACCACTGTTGACTTTGTTTAATTGCCAGATACTGACACTCCCACTGAGACCTGACAAACTAAGTAAACTGTGCCTGCTTCTGGAGTGGAGTGTTTTAACATTAAAGTAAGGTGTCTTCCATCAGATGCCTTGAATTTACATTCTTCCCTGAGCATACAACACATGGAATTGACCTTTGACCACTCACATCCCACAAAGGGAAATGATTTAAGGTTATTCACTGGTAAATGTATAAAATATTGCAGTGCTGGCACAAACATGCATAACGTTCTACTACGATGATCTTGTATTATCTCAATATTATTTTAAAAATTGAGGAAATAAATGAGAAGAACAATATTGTTTTAACACAATTTTATTGTATGTTATTTGTGGTGATTTAGATTAAGAAAGGAATTTTTGCAAGAAATTTCTGACGTGGGCAGTTTCTTAAAGCTTGCTCTAAAGTATACAATGCTTCAGTTTTAGTCAGTCATTAAAAGTAACATATTCATAATATATTTTTTACTATAACAAAACTTCTATTCTGTTGGCTAATAGTATACCATCTTTTCTCACACATTTCCTGCCCTATTAAGCCAAACTGGATAAATCTCACAATGAAACAACCCACCTTTTGCAGATTTGATATGGTTTACACAATGGATGGACACATGGTAATGAACTGGTCGAAAAATAAATGAATACATTTATCTTTTTTTTATTTGTAATACAAATTTTAAACCATCTCCTCCATTGCTGACCCTATTGACATAGGCTTTTGTAGGCCACATGAGCGGTGGAAGTGTGGTTAACAGAAAATAATGAGTGCCCACCGGTGGCAAGAAATCGCACTTCCCAGCAATGTTTATAATTATACACATAAACTGCCTCTGGGCAAGACATAGCAAAGTAGTATTACGCCATTCTGTCCTCCATTAGCTATCAATAAAGCTATTGCTGCATTGAATAATTCAAATACATTTGGTGGCATGGACAATTCCTTTTCATTTTAATCCATATTGCTGATTTATGGATTGTATTGAACTAGTTCTGTCCATCCACCCATCCACCCACCCATCCAAGTATACCAATAGTGAATTGTACAGAAGGTTTTTATAGTATCACAACTGGGTGCTGCTATTTTAAAGCTAAAAGCCTGACCTCGGAATATGGACAGTCCCCACTTGTTACCATGGAAATCTGTCATTTTAACTTTTATGATAGTAGGAATAGATAGTAGAACTGTTTTACCTCACAGCATTTGACAATCCATACAGCAAGGTGTGTATTGTAGGAATGGAGCAAATGTCATGTCACGTAGATGTACTAGGCTCCTGCTTTGGATTTTTAAGAGCCAAAGTCATTTAATTCATACAAATCCCTCATTTAATTCATATAAATCCCCAATTTCTTTAGTTGTTCACTAAGCTGTTGGAGGAACCTAGGTCACACACAGCATAGAGTTATGACTTGTCCTATCAGGTGGGGAATTTACTACAAATCTGCATGCCATCTACTTCTGAGCTTCAATGCTGAAAGTGCACTTCTGTGACAGTGGGCACAGTGCTGAATATAAAGCAGCATTTGGGGCCTTAGCAGCTAAATTGCTCTGGGGGCGGGTAGGGGAAGGGCATTTGTGTGCTAAAGAGGAGAGTTGTCCCAAGGAACATTGCAGTATACTAAGTCAATCAGAAACGGGAGCTACATAAAGAACTATTTAATCCATTGCAACCATGCTATATTATTAAATAAGTAATTAATTTATTTAAATGATGAAAGTATACTCTTAATTAAGTAAAAGCAATATGAACAATGGAGAAAACAATAAGCTGGCAATCTACACGTGTTTTATTGAAAAGGTAGACTGATGGCAAGCATTAGGAACACCTGCCTCAACAAATATGTGCCATATTTTACTATAAACCTTGACGGACTGACATTTGCCATCTGGAAACAATACTATATCTTACAATGATTCAAGGCCTGTAAATTTGTTTGTTGAAATTGAAATAACTGCAATGATATAAATTGCATTTTTTTTTTATTTAATAGACATGCCGGTTTACTTTTCAATTGGGTACCTCAGGGAACATGTTTTTTTTTATGTTTTATATTTTTAAATTGTTTCTATCATACTTTTTAGCAATGCTAGCAAATCTTTTGATGCTAGCAACTGTGATATGGAGCTAAAGTATAAGGTAATTCCCACTATGTTCCTAGTAGAACTTGCATTCATTAATCTTTATTGAAGCGGTTTATTCCCGTTGGAACACAATTTTTATTTGACGTAAGAGTCTGGAAATTGGTGTAGACACCTAAAGAACAAAATATTTCATACTGAAAACTAAGATTTCAATACCAGGCGCCAAAGCCTGTATCCTTCTCTTAAACAGAAAATTTAGCAATTAAATTGAAATGACATGCTGTACTTAATTTTTCTATGTGCTAAAGCACAGAATTCTGGTTTATTTTTGCATGGTATACTTATACTGAATTACTGGGCCTTTAAAACAGTGGCTATTGACAGCAAGTATCTTAGGGGGGGAATACTGTTGCAATACCTGTTTCCAAAGCGGGCTGTACATTTTAAAGGCATTTATTTACAACGCATCATCGGCAGAATTCCTGGATACTTTTAAGTGACAGGACCCTGCTAAACAGAGTTAATGGGGACTCTGCACCAAAGTCAGTGGGGACCCCCTTCCAAAATACTACTATTGGTAATGGATTAAGTAAAGTTTATACTGGAAGTGGAAAACCTTTTAAAGAAAACTATATAAATATATTTCCTGTGCTACAACACTAAGTATAATTTAAAATATAATGTCTTATATTTTTGTGCTTTGTCACTTTACCTGTAGAGTTAAAAACAAGCACTGGTTGTCAAGTTCTATTGTAGGGAATATGGGAGGAAGGGGAATGTGAGCGTTGTGGCTAATATCTTTTTTAATGTGATCTGTCTGCTGAAATCTCCAGATCACAAGTAGATAGGTTACAAACTGCTTCAATATGTCATTTTACTACCAGAAGGCAGCAGAAAAGTTAGCTTGCCATCAATCGCTTGTTATCTCTCGCCTTGACTACTGTAACCTTCTTCTCTCTGGCCTACCTGATTCTCGCCTTGACCCTCTTAAGTCTATCCTCAATGATGCTGCCCGCCTCATTTTTCTCTCCCACTGCTTTATCTCTGCAGTCTCCCTCCAACAGTCACTACATTGGTTCCCCATACCCTACATACCCTACAGAATTAAATTTAAACTCCTCACCCTCGCCTTTAAAGCTCTTAGTCAATCTTCCCCTCCCTACATCTCCAATCTCATCTCTACCTACACTCCTACCCGCACCCTCCGTTCTGCCTCTGACCGCCGCCTCACTACTTCACTGATCACCTCCTCTCACTCCCGTCTTCAGGAATTTGCCCGGGCTGCTCCCCTGCTGTGGAACGATCTTCCACGTTCCATCAGGTTAGCATCTACTCTCAAAGGCTTCAAGCGTGCCCTTAAGACTCATTTCTTTATTCAAGTCTATCAGTCCTCCTAACTTCCTTGTCCTGGCTCTCTCTCCTAGTTAGTACCAGAGCTGGATTTAGACCTCATGGGGCCCTAGGCAAGATACTGGTTTAGGGCCCCCTCCCTGAAAAAATCCATAGCACTATAGTTTTTTAGCATAACATATACCCCTATTTAGGGGCTGGCTGGCAGACTTTAGCCCGGGGGCAAGCATATAGCACTGGCCCATAAGTAGCAGCCCATTTTTAAAGGGTGGTCTCACCGCAGAGGGCCGCTGGGCCCTAGGCAATTGCCTAGGTTGCCTAGTGGTAAATCGGGCCCTGGTTAGTACCACCCTTTTTGTGTCTCCCCCTTCCCTTTAGGTTGTATGCTCTCAGGAGCAGGGCCTTTTCTTTGTGTGCTCCTTCTACTGTTCCTTCACCCTCTGTACCTCTTGGCCTGCTTCGCTAGCCCTGTTTTCCCTGTTTTCTTAAGCTTCAGCCTTCTTCTTGCTGATTTCTACCTTCCCTTTCACTATCTGTCAGATATGATCTGATTTGCTTTACCCTGTTACCTGTGTTTGTATATATTTGTGTATCATGTTGTGTGTTGGTTCCGTTTTCTGTATATGTAATGTACGGCGCTGCGGACCCTTTGTGGCATCTTATAAGTCAAAGATAACAATAATAAAATCTATCAAATGTAGGAGATTAATTTAATGAAATAGACAAAAAGGATGTGGTCGGCAGCATGGTGGCTAAGTGGTTAGCACTTCTGCCTCACAGCGTTGGGGTCATGAGTTCAATTCCCGACCATGGACTTATCTGTGAGGAGTTTGTATGTTCTCTCCGTGTTTGCGTGGCTTTCCTCCGGGTGCTCTGGTTTCCTCACACACTCCAAAAACATACTGGTAGGTTAATTGGCTGGTAACAAATTGACCCTAGTCTGTGTGTGTGTGTGTGTGTGTGTGTGTGTGTGTGTGTGTGTGTTAGGGAATTTAGACTGTAAGCCCCAGTTGGGCAGGAACTGATGTGAGTGAGTTCTCTGTACAGCGCTGTGGAATTAGTAGCGCTATATAAATAAATGGTGATGATGATGAAGACAAAAAATTGCTGAGACAACAGATACCAGTTCTGTGGCTGTGCAGTTGGTCAATATTTAATCAAAAACAAACATGACTTTTCAGGGATATTCTTGTTTGACCTCGGTGTGGCTTTCTAATAGCTTTATTGAGTTGCAAAATATTCACATCTTACAAAATGATCCTTTTGTCATGTCTATTTCTTACTTTGAACAATATTTCTATTGTTGTAAAGCATCTAAAACAATATACTGAGATTATTTATCATTTGCCGTCATTTCAAATGATAAAACTTGCGTTGTTATCACCCATACATGAAATCAACACTCGTATCCTTCCACTACATTAATTATATGGGAACATTTCGTAGCACACTACTTGTTTTACAGTCCCATGAGACTAATATGTCACTCTATGGATGACATAATGACACTGCGCCTTACAATCTTGGCCCACTGTCAAGCAATGGCAATGTTACAGTAAGTCTTTGTCAAAGCTAGTCTGTTTTACAAATAGAGCTGCCACTTTTTTTCTGTTTGCTGATGGTATCAACCCTTCATCCACAATGGGAAATGAATGGCAACTTCAAACTCTTAGCAATTATTGTGGATGTGATATTCTCATATATACTGTATGTGCAATAAAATAGCCTGTGAGAAAAAATTGTACATGCCAGACCAGGGTAACCAGTTTCTATCACTTCTGTTCCTGCAAGAAACATGACATTTTCAAGAACAGGGGTGCATGTGGTCATTACGAAACAGTGTCAACATTGATGAGAGAGATTCTCAATTCAGCTGTCCTTTCCAGAGCTTGTTGCTGCTTTTCTTCCAGAACTAATCCTTTGATTGCCAGAGACAGACTTCATTAGCCCACACACAAACCGCAGCAGTTTTTTTTTCCCTCAGTGACATTTTAGGACCTTTGACAGGATTTTTCTGAACACAGAGCTATATCTGCACAGTTCTCTCGGATCCTAACACAAGTAGCCTAATCTTTTCAGCAGCGAATGCCAAAACTCCCTGTTTCCACCTTCAAGGAGGTGCCCCGTTGTTCCTTTCAACACATTGATTCCTGCAGACTAAATAAGAAAAATGTCACAATGAAAGAGGAGTTTACGCAGGGCCAACAGGGAGATGAGTAGGGAAAAGTACTTTTTAAATAGAGATTTCAATTTTTAGACACATTGAGGGACATGATATTCATGGAAGATTTCCCAGTCTATATTATCACTTATATTAGTTTAAGGTTAATTTGTTTTCCTTTAAACATGATATCATGTGTTGCATTAGGTACTATGATCAACAGACATTCTTGTTGATTACATATTGGAAGTTATAGCCTGTAACCAATTAGCATATTTCCCAGACCAAGCTACTGTTCCAACAGTTCTGTATATACCGCTTATATATTGGAAAAGCATAGCAAATACTGTATTTCACAACCCCTAGTTCTTATTGTTAGGGGGGAATTTAATGCCCCTCAAAGTAGCGCAGCGTTAACCTATTACCGTTAATACAGTGATTTTAACTCTACTTTCAGGGAGCTGCGAGCAAAAAGCCGGCATTTAAATTACCATAATATTGGTAATAGTGCGCAGGCCGCGTTACTTCCAAAAGTAATTGAATTCCACCCTTAGTCTCCGAAAGTTGATGTTTTTTTCTACTGCTACTAAGACCTTTGTAATAATTCCACCCACCTCTAAGGCTGTAAGTCTCTCTTGCTGTTCCCTGGGATCTGCTAGGGCAAGTCACTGCCAGGGGCGGAACAGTGCATCACTAGGCCCCAAATTGTGGCAGAGGCCCAGGTATGCCATTCTCAACTCCCGGCCCTTCTAAGCATGCGTGGTCTGGCGGGGCAAGCAGGGACCTCAGATTTGAGTGGCGACCCAGCAATGTCTGGTTCCCCTCTTTGTCATGCCCCATAGTTGCCAGACCCCTGTTGCTCCTGGTCATTGCAGTAATGTTATAGGATTTCCTGTCCAGAATAGGAAGCAGAACATAGCGTTCACTCTGAATGAACGTAGTGCTAGGTATTTATTCTACAATTCCTGACACTTTCTCTTGATTCCGGGCTGTCATTATGTGCAGAATTAACCAGCTATTGATGTGCTGTTTGAGTACAGTATGCAGTCAGCAAGTGGTTAATAATAAAAATATGAATTTATAATATATAGTACAAGATAAATAGTAATTTAGGGTTTAGCTTAATATAAATTATAATTAGCATGTTATACAACAAACTGAGTGCTAGCAAACATATACAACTATTATCTGTGTTCTGTAAACCCTGAGAATAAATAACAAGCTGAAATCCAACTCCAATAACTAGCAGATCTGGGAGGGTCTAGTTTACAGGACCCCTGCCGCTTCTCAGATACTTATCTCACCAGTGCCACTAGCACTCTAATTGCCTTCCTCAGCAGGAGAATGTAGAATTTTCGACACCTCGGGGCCTATAATCACCTGGTCTGCTTCCAATAACTGGTCACAGATTGTTGTGATTTAGGAATTTCTGGATTATAGAATGTAATCAATGGACTTGAAGGAAAATGTCTACTGTAGAATTTGCAGTCTTTCCCTATTTCATAAGACATGATAATTGCCTACTCAATTGGGTTTAAACAGAAATGCAAAGGGAAATATACTAGAATTTATTTTCCCTTTAGTTTTCTATAAACTATCAGCATATAATATGTTTCATTCATTCTGCACATAAAGGGCCTGATTCATGTTAGGATGCACGCAAGTTTCATTTTAAAAAAGAGCTTGGAACTTGAGCACACTTTCGTCCGTACTCAAATGGAAGTGGATCTCAAGATGCGTTTCATTTTGAATCTGGATGTAAGTACTCTCTGCCTAAGCTGTACTTGCCGTATGTAGACAGCCAGAACAGACTGCAGTACCACACAAGCGTATGTGCAATATAAGGTCACATCAGAACACATACAATTTTTTTTATATTAAATTAGTTAACAACTCTTAACAGTATAATCATTAATAAAAAATTGGATGTAAAAATATATATATATATTTTTTAACATGAAATACATAAATAGAGATGCTTTTAATGCATACTGTACATACAGGGACTGTTTAATCTTCAGACGTATCCTGCACGCAACTTGCATATAAAAAACAAGCACAGAACTTGAACGTAGTTCCGACCATCTACTATATAAAAGCCTAGTGGCGTGTGTCTGTGTGTGGAAAAAAAACAACAAGCTGCAGCGCCACCTGCTGGGCGAAGTTATACACTGACCTACTAAATTCTTAGTGTGTGTGGAGAAAAAAACTCAGAAAGGGCTGAAATTTGCTGCAGCGCCACCTGCTGGGCGGAGTTATACACTGACCTACTAAATTCTTAGGGCTAGATTTACTAAGCTGCGGGTTTGAAAAAGTGGGGATGTTGCCTCTAGCAACCAATCAGATTCTAGCTGTCATTTTGTAGAAGGTACTAAATAAATGAAAGCTAGAATCTGATTGGTTGCTATAGGCAACATCCCCACTTTTTCAAACCCGCAGCTTAGTAAATCTAGCCCTTAGTGTGTGTGGGAAAAAAAACTCAGAAAGGGCTGAAATTTGGTATACTAAGATGTTTTTAATTTGTTAATTTAATTTGTTAATTGTTAAAAGTGTTTATAAAGATTTTAATAAATATATATATATATTTCTTGAAGGAGAAGTGACAGTTGGGAGTGGTTGGTGTTTGCCCGGGGGTGACAGTGGGGAGTGGTTGGTGGTTGCCGGGGGTGACAGAGCGAGAGGAATGTGATACTCAGGACCGCTGAGAGAGATCCCTGTGTCTGGATAGACATCTGGATAGATGTGGCGATAAAGATGAAGGATGAGGTGATGGAGAAAAATGGTGAAGTGGTGACATGTGGACAAAACCACGTTAAAAAAGGGCGCTTGCGTCGGGAAGTAACGCTCTTCCCCTGAGGAGGTCTGGGCTATGGCCCAAATGCATGACAAGAACCTTTTTAACACCTTAAGTAGCTTGATTTGACTAGAATGCATGAGTATCATGCACGGGTTAACTTGTATATAAATACAAGCAGATCTCAATATGTTTCCATTTGAATCTTGGTGGAAGTACGCTGTGGTGAAATGTTACTTGCTGTATGCAGGGCTGCCAAGAGGAATTCAGGGCCCCGGTACAACAAATTGATGGGGCCCCCCTTATGGTCGAGTATGCTTAAAAAAAATTGCGTGTCTTACGGCGCCGCAAAATTTTTCGGAGGTGTGATCATGCATTTGGGGGCGTGGCAAATGCGCCATTGGGGAAGGGAAGCTGGCGCCGCGATCAAGTGAGTATGGTTTTTTTTGTTTTTTTTTAACTACCCTGCTCCCCCCACCAACGACCGAGCTCCCCCCCCCGCAAAAAAATAATAATGTTGTTTTAAAAAAAATAATAATAAAAAAAAAATCGTCGGCGCAAGAGCCCAGCCCGGGCCCCCTGACATGCCCGGGCCCAGGTAATTAGTACCCGCTCCCCCCCCCTCTCGGCGGCCCTGGCTGTATGTAGCATGACAGAACAGAGTGCAGGATACACGCATGCATATGTGCAATATAAGTCCCATCAGAAAGCATGCAAAAATATATATATTAAAATATATTAACAACTCTTAATATTACATTCATTACTAAAAATATATATGTTTAAACTATACAGTATATATATTTGTTCTTAATGCGTATTATACATACAATGCTTTTTCATAGTTTCTTCTACTTGCAAACATGTGTTCTGGACTATCCAGAAGTATACATATGTGTAGTTTTTAATACAAAGACTATTCCGGGCTTGAAACGGGCACGGCTGCATTGGCACACTCTCGGCACACGCTTACTGTACATTGCCCACATTCATCCACCTCTTCACTCCACCATCCCACCTTTCAAGACGTAGGCAGTTGTAAGTTTCATTTGTTTTAGACATGAATTGCATTCAATGGCGTTATTTCCGTTTCTGAGCATGTGCAGAGCTGTTTTACCTAAAGATACAGCATGCAAAGGGACTGAAGTCCGAAGATGAAAGAGCCCCACAATGCCTTTTTATAGACTCATGTTCTGTGCTATCTAGTGGCACACATACGTGTAGTTTTTAAAACAAAGTCTATATGGGCAGCACAATAGCTTAGTGGTTAGCACTTCTGCCTCACAGTGCTGGGTTCAAGAGTTCAATTCTCCTGACCATGGCCTTATCTGTGTGGAGTTTGTATATTCTTCCCGTGTTTGCGTGGGTTTTCTCCGGGTGCTCCGGTTTCCTCCCACACTTCAGAAACATACTGGTAGGTTAATTGGCTGCTATTAAATTGACCTAAGTCTCTCTCTGTCTGTTTGTCCGTGTGTGTTAGACTGTAAGCTCCAATGGGACAGGGACTGATGTAAGTAAGTTCTCTGTACGGAGCTGCGGAATTAGTGGCACTATATAAATAGTCGCTGCTGAAGCCTTGTTAGCACTTACACCTGTCTTGTAGCTGGTGCAATTGATACAGCTGACAGCAAGCACACTTATGAGAAACCCAGGACTTGAGTCGGCCACAACTGCTGTAAGTGGCCTACGGTAGTATGAACCTTCTCTCCACCGTTGAGAACCACAATTCATAGACTGCAGTGTCATTTGCATTCAGACATGAATTGCGTTCATTGGCATAAGGGCTGTTTTAAGCATGCGAAGAGACATTTCACGCAAGATACGCTGTGCAAATGAATGTACGTCCAAACACGAATCAGGCCCAGAGTGTTTGCGCATTGTGGAATTGGAGGAAAACTGGAAGAATAAATACAAACAATTGCCCAATAATATAAAAAAGTTATGTATTTAAATCTGCTTAGTCCCTAGCATGAGTTTTTATTATTAATATTAACAATTATGAACAAACAGTTATAAAACTAGATCAGGTATTAACAAACTAACCAAGAATGGCCATGAATGGACCTTACTCACAACCACATGCCTACCTACCTAAGGCCTGCCTGCAAGAATCAATTAGGCTCTTGTGGTCAGGCTGATTCTGGGAGAAGGGAAATCCTATCCCCATGCCCTCTAAGGTCCAGGCAACCAATACGGCAGGTCAGAAATCCCATGTGACAGAACCAGAAGATGAATAAATCTGGCTTTGAGAAAATATTCTTACTTAACTACTTTTCCCGGGGCTTGGGTTCCATTTAATCAAGATGAATGTTAAGGTCTATAGTCTGTTTTCTTCCCCAGGCACCATAAAATTTTTATCCTCGGGCCTGGAAGCTGGAAGTAGCAAAAGCTAATTTATTATAAATCAAGACTGGTAGCACCAATGTCATGTTTTTCTAATAAGTATTCTGCAAAAAATCTTCATGTTTTCAAACTCTAATTTTCACATTGCTAAGACTTTATCCCACCAAATTCCTGATTTTATGGTATCATAATTCAATTTTACACCAAAGTGACTTCAAGTTGGTTAGTGTGGCTGTCAGGAAGGAATATTATGGATTTAACTATGCCCCAAGTGAAGGTTACAGATATTGAGTGGGTATTTAGCAGCATGTTTAAAACCAGTGTGATAGATTTTGAATAACATTTTAAATAGAGGTGTGTTTTTCTCAGGAAATTTGGAGCTGTTTTAACTGAGTTTCGAAACCTGGAAAACTTTGATAGTTAATCTTCCTTCTTCCTGTCACACTAATAGATCAGACTATATTATTAAAGAAAACATTGCCCTAATACTCACAGCTTAGTCTTAATTTTGGAGAAATGTGTTAAAGGTACAGAATAAACAATTTTGAAAATTACAAATTTAGGGGTTTTTTAAAAAAATAAAAAAAACACACAAGTCAGAACCCAGCTGTCTTTTTTTTGTCTGACTTTTTAAAGATGGTAGGCATAGGTCTAAAAAAATAAATAAATATTTCAATATAAATGAAACAAAAATATCCTATAGTGAATCTGGCAATGCACTGTGTCGAATATCAGTAAAAAGTGTTTATTATAAAATGTAACGGAAGTAAGTGAGAATGTTGTGTTTTATATACAAACAAGATGGAGAAGGGCAACCTTTCCCAAACGTACTGCCTGGGGGGTTCACAAACGGTGACTGCCCTAGATGTAGAAAGGGAAAAACTGGAAAATAAAGAAAAGGACACGTCATCAAGCATGCCAACAGGAAAACATTTTGTGAAATGATTAGCTCAAGACCATTTACCACGTTTCTTTATTGGCGAGTGAGAGAGAGAGAGAGGTAATGCATTGGTTATAGTTTTGGGGGTAAGAAAGTCATTTATAGAAAAAAAAAGTGACTAAAGGAGGAAATAATGTAGGGTGGAGGAGTTGTGTGATCTTTAGCATGTGTGTGTATTGTTATAGGTCTGCTTTGACAAAAGCAATATGCAACTGTTGCAATTAATGTATTCTGTCTGTTTGTAGTTAAGAAAAACCCCATGCACTAGTGTCACATGACCAGTGCAATATTTCTGGTATATAAAGCTAACAAAACTCACTTCTCTTCAGGGCCACTCTCCAGGGTGGTGTCCTTTCCTGCATGTCCCTTGGGCACATACTCCTTCTACATTGACTCTCCTTAGTTTCATTTTTCTTTCTTCTGTGTGTGGGCTCCTTCTTCCTCCCTTTGCCATTTCTTTTTTAGCTCCTTTTTTAATTCTCTTTCTCTTTCCCTCAACACCATTTCTTTCCCAATAAACCAACACCATCTCCCTGCCCCAACTAACATCATCTCTCTGCCACCACCAAGCCATCTCCCTGCCTCCACCAACACCTTCTCCCTGCCTCCGCCATAACCATCTTCCTGCTTCCACCAATACCATCTCTCTGCTACCACCAACACAGTCTCCCTGCCTCCGCCAACAACATCTTCCTACCTCCATCAACCTATCTCTCTGCTACCACCGAACAATCTGCCTGCCTCCACCAACACCTTCTCCCTGGCTCCGCCAACACCATCTTCCTTCCTCCCCCAACACCACCTCCCTGCCTTCACCAACACCACCTCCCTGTCTCCACCAACACCATCTCCCTGCCTCCACCAACACCATCTTCCTGCCTCCATTAACACCATGACCCTGCCTCCACCAACACTATATTCCTGCCTCCACCAACACCATCTCTCTGGCTCCACCAACACCATCTTCCTCCCTCCAGCAACACCACCTCCCTGCCTTCACCAACACTACCTCCCTGCCTTCACCAACATTGTCACTCCACACCAACACCATCTCCCTGTCTCCACCAACACCATCTCCCTGTCTCCACCAACACCATCTCCCTGCCTCCAGCAACACCATCATCCTGCCTCCACCAACACTGTCACTCTTCACCAACACCATCTCCCTGCCTCCACCAACACCATCTCCCTGCCTCCACTAACACCATCTTCCTGCCTTCACCAATGCCATCTCCCTGCCTCCACCAACACCATCCTCCTGCCTCCAACAACACCATCATCCTGCCTCTTATTACACCATCTTCCTGCCTTCACCAACCCCATCTCCCTGCCTCCACCAACACCATCATCCTTCCTCCAGCAACACCATCATCCTGCCTCCAGCAACACAGTCATCCTGTCTCCACTAACTGTCACTCTTTACCAAAATCACCCATGAGTACAAGCCTTTTCATTTTTCCATACATTCTGCTGATCCCTTCTTCTGCATGAATGTAATTCAACAGAATATACAAATATCAGTGAAGGCAAAGCAAATCAATGTATAAAGAACAGTTATTTAGAGAAGATATTTAGAGAAGATTTAGAACATGTAAAATCAATATATATATATATATATATATATATATATATATATATGTGTGTGTGTGTGTGTGTGTGTGTGTGTGTGTGTGTGTGTGTGTTAAGTTTTGGTATCAAAACCCTTTGATTATAAAGTTGTCTGCACAGAAATGTCTTCTATGATAAGTATTATATGAAAAATAAATATTACATTTCTTTTTTTTTCTTTATAATAGCTACATAAAATGTCTATGTGAGTCAGTGTAAATGTCCTTCACAGTTTGGTGGTTACCTTGACACAGTGTTGTGTTCTAGATCAGACGGTTTAGGCTTGCCGTAGGTCTGTAGCCTCAAGGATTTAATAGATTGCCCTTGGTATTTTTTTAAACAAACTTCAATCTGAATTTCATTCATAATGAATAATCCAGTGAATAATTGCTTGTCATGAAATTACTTCAGATATAATTTCTTAGGCTCCAACCTTTGCTGAAGCTTTGGCTAAAAGGTCGGAGGTTCAAGCACTGACAAGGTCAGATCAGCATGTAGAAAAAAGAAAGACCGCTTAGTTGTATTAATGTAGGTCTTTATTATAAAGGTCTATGAATTGCAAACATAGTTATCCACAGCGAAAAACAATAACTAATAAAGAAAATCCTACACATGTTTTCTTAATTTATTATTATTGTTATGTAATTGCCAAATCTAAGGATATCTGTTTTCATTGCAGGCCCTCCAGGGCAAAGAGGCAAAAGAGGGAGAAGAGGTGAACCCGGTAAGCTGTTTTCCTTTACACTCATGTACTGTATTATAAAACATAAACATTTTATTTCACTTGTTCACACAGATACATCATTCGTTGCTTTGAAATATTTTTGCATATGCATTGTGTTTCTGTTAAAACGCTATTGCTGTTCCTCAGATAAGTTTATTTTTCCACCCAATAAAGTCTTTATTAGCATGACTAACACATGACCTGACATATTGATATAGTATACATAAGTACACAGCATGTGAATTGCGATCATGTGACCACCGATACCAAGAAACGTGGCTTCCGACATCGAGAATGGACTGCGCTGGAGCGAGGAGAGGTTAGTCTGTGACAAGTGCAGGAGTAGGCAACCTGCTGCTTAGAGGACTTTTAGTAACTTTTGTACAATCACCTCTATCAGTCTCATTCAAGACCTTCTGCTGAACAAGTGCGTAGAACACAAAATTCCAAATATATAGCACCTGATGCTGAGTTGAAAGTACGAGCTTAAAATCTGCACATTTGTAATGCACATGCCCTAAAAACCAGCTGCCCCCATATGCATGAATCTACACTTGCGACTTCTTAGTACTGGAGGAGTGGGATGGGTGTGTGGGGTTGTCTATCATAGGCTGAATCCAGTTTGACAGAAATGTGGCTGAGGCAGACCACCGCGGAGATGTACACCTGTAAGAAGAACCGGCTAGTGAGCAAATACACACTGATAATGGTGAGGGTGTCAGCACTAGCTAGTCGCTTGAGATTGGCTGATTGCTGATTCACCACTAAAGTTGATAACTGCTTTCTTCATTTATCGTACAAATATTAGAGAAATGTTTCTACTTATATTGGTACACAAGATGGACTATCATATCTGCTGTATTATACCAAGCCTTAAAGCGAACGCTAGCAAACTTTTGTTATGCTTATGACCTGGTTTTGCGTATGTATGTGTATGTGTGTGTCTGTGTATGTTTGTCTGACCTAAACCTAGTGTTTATTCTACAAATGCAGAGATAGGCGCATCTTGAGATGCCTATACTTAGCATATGGGCGTAAATATGCTATTTTTATTAAACGCTTTTTTTGAGTGTAAATTACGCCCAACATGTGTCCAACTCAGCCACCGGCCCATGGTGCTGCCTATCACTTCACCTAGTTATAGGAGATATATACACAAACACATGCTTAATAATATACCTTACTCTCCTCCCAGTATTACTATGACAAGGGTCTGATGCTCAGGACAACTGACATTCACAAAAGATTAAGATCCTCTCCAGTGCCTCTCGAGAGTTCTCCTGCAGCCGTTGAAATTATGCACTTCAAACATGTGTCAGACATATATTTGTCATAAGTGCAGAGCACAGTTTTTTCAGTGACAAACGTCTTATATGTCATGTTTAGCCAGTGCTCTGAACACTTTACAAGTCCCTGAATGTAGGAATATTGTAATTTCATAATTCTGCTGCCATTGGAGGAATTTTTGTGATACTTGAGGGAAGGGTTTTACCATTAAAATGTGTTGGGAATGGACTTTTCATACCTATTAAGGCAAAAGAAAATGTTGAAAAAATTTTGTGAAAACTGTATCCTAGCTCACTCTTCAGTCTTATCAGTAAACACAAGCAAATCGGTACATTAATTGATGGAATTCAGTGGTGTTTGATCAGTCCACTGATTTCAAAATTATTGTAATTTTATGCGTGTTAAATTAGTGCAAGTTGTGACTTAAATTCAAGCAGTCCAAATCATATTTGTTTTTTAAAATTGCTTAAAGATAAAAAATTATTATAAAATAGCTAAATCTCCAATAATCATTATTATTATTATGCATCATTCTACATTCACAGTCTCAGGTACACATCATAGAAGACCACATGGACTTTTTTTTTAAGTGAATAGGTGAAAAGGGATATTAGTCCAGTTTGTTCATACAATAATAACTAATAAATATTCACGGTTTCAGTTAGTAAACTGTGCCCCTGTTAACATCCTGGTACCAGAACTTTAGATGATGTTGCATGTTTACTTTGGTATCAAGACTAGCAGTCAACTCATATTCAAGGGTATATATTTATTCAAACTAATTAAGGTACTATCTTCTTTCATTACACAACCCAATTGTACTACTTTGCTCCTAAGTGAATGCATCTTTTAGTTTGTTTTTCTTATGTAACATGTGACACTTCCTGTAAGTTATAGCCAAAACGTTAACTTGGAATTTGGGTCCAAACATTGGTTGGTTTGTAGGATTACATAAATAAGAAGAAAGAAAGGGAATTGATAGGATGTTGAGTAGGACATAACTTACTATTACATAGTAGTAACAAACACATAGGACTGAACTGGGCACTTCAATACAAAGATTGGACCTTAGCCTTTGTACAAAAATTAAGCAAAACACTATTATCTGTAACAGTGAGTGCACATAATAGTCTGCAATAACCTCCAGCAGTTGATTTAATATAATTATGGACTTTACATGATAGTTGATGTAACAGAACTGCTGTTAAGAATGTGGACAATCTGTTTATAAACCAGGTAGCTTTGCTCATAGACCAACCTGGTTCCCCAAGGTTATCTTCCAGGACTATTAAAAACAAAGGGCAGTTGGCAGTCCTGGCTACCGCCAATCTTTCTCGAATACTCCGTGAATAAGCATGGATGATGATGATGAATGTTACAATGGTGAAGACTAATGCTCCCAAAGTAATTTTTTCTGCTAAATGTGACCTTGCCGGGAATTGAACCAAAATGTCATCCTCAGTTTAAATAGCTTCTGTAGAAGACTGCACCTTTTTTTTCACTCTTATCTACAAGTTGACAAGTGGCCAATCAATATTTGGCTGTTCAGGAAAACAGATACAGATATAGGGATGAGCAGCATCCATTGATATATATTGACTTTCTATGAATATAATTGTTTTCTAGCAACTGAATCTGTTTGTGAAAGTTTCAGAACTCAGATGAAACGTTGGTCTTTCAAAAGCCATTTTTATCATAATTTCTTATAAAATATAATTTTTAAACTAATGTTAAAACACCCTCAAAATAAACAAATAGTTATTCAATGAGTTTTTATACACTTCAAACACATTTAAACAATTTGCTTAAGCTGTTGATAAATAATCCCTGCTTTTCTGAGATGTCCAATGATCTAATTGGTTAATCAACTGAAGACCTCCTGGATAAACAGGAGAGGAGTAAGTTTCTCTGTTTCTGGTCACATGTCCCTTAAAAAGAAACATCTAAAACATGAAACTGATGAAATGTGAAATATGTTATAATTTATAGGCAATGCTATTAGTCAATGCCCTCACATACCTCACAACTGTCCCTATTTAAGCAGGACATCCTGATTCTAGGGCCAAAAAAGAGGCGGAGCTTAACATGAAAGTGAGCAGAGTTTTACATTACAATAACAATTTGTAGGTGAAGTTTGGTGGCTCAGGGACGGGACTTATTTTGTCCCGCTTTTGGGGTTCTAAATGTTGGGAGGTATGCCCTCATGGTGAAATAGTTCTTCTGAGACAAATTAAGGATTATCATCTGTTTTTATTGTTATATTCATAGTAGGCTAAACGTGACTAAAGAAAAAAACAAGGCATTATTAAAGTCATTTTATCGCTTAACAATAAAACACTGTCCAATGCGATTATTGTAGTTCCAAAACACAAAGATATTTAATTGCAAAATATAGCAGGATTTACAGCAAGCCATTATTATGCATTAAAGATGTTACAATAAACTAGGATAGTATAAAAACACTGAATACATTACATCACCTCTAACGCTTCATCCAGGACAAGATAAATTCATGCTGTCTGTAGTCAGGATCAGAGAGGCAGAACAATGGGCCAGCGTGCTTATATGCAGCTTCAGTATAGAAAAAACTACTGGTGATGTCACTATATAAACAAGCATCATGTCTAGGGGTCTTCATTGGCTCAGGGTTAATGATGTTGTCTGCTAATTCAAAGGATTTCTCTGGGAAGGTGTGATCACCTTCCCCCTTCCCCAAATGTGCTTCTCAAGGAAACTGACCTAAACCAGTTCTAAACAAACTTAGAAACACAATGTCATTTTGATCATTCAATCTTTTATCTTCCATAACTATTGATCGCAGGAAACGATAGCAAAGCAAAAGTAGCGGATTTGAGATGGTAATGTGCAGATCAAAATGACACTAAACATGATACATTTCCTATTTACTGAGCCTTAAATACCTTTAATATATTATCACCTATGTACAAACAATCTCTAACACATTTTACTAATAAATAAATGTGGATTGGAACCTTAATATTATTTACAAGTGTAAGTACGAATGTAAATGTGTGTGTTATGAATCTGTGCGATTGTATCACAACATGTGGCGTACCAATCGCAATTGCTCAATAAACAACATTAATCAATTTGGTTTACTTCATCCAATTATTTGACTTCCACAGCCTGCACTGACTCCATTTAAGTGTTAACCACTTTTGTATGCTATATATATGTATAACATATATTATCTTTTGTCAGGTGCCTTAAATGAAGAAAGAAAAATAATCATCACTTTACATAGTATATATAGGATTAAAACATACATGTCAACTGACTTGTGTAAACCTGTTAAAATACATAAATCAATTTGTGAAAATATTACATAATTTTAGATGCAACCATTTGTTATTAAATTATTCTTAACATAAAATGTGATAAGTTATTAAGTTTATCACATTTACAAACAGGGAAATTCTGTAACGTTATTGGTAGCCAAGAATTCTGAAAAGTGTATTGAAATTGAACTTATTGAAACCAATGGGTTCTTTGCCGCTAGTGCTACAATCCAGTACAGTTATATTCTTATTTTGCTGGGGAAGTAGGGGTTAGGTATGTTTATCCATTCTAAAAAAAATTAAAAACTGTGGTGCTATCTTTTTATCCACATAAAAAGTATGGATAATTGACCATTAAATGGGTTGGTATAAACCCATTGAGCTACTGGCAGTATATGCTAATGTATTTCCCCAATCATATATATTTGAATTGGCGAGTGCTACCTACCCAAAGAGTAAAGGGCACTTGTGTAGACATTATAAAAGAACATTGCATTGTGAAGTCACATGGAAACAATTAGGGACTGACAATATTTCAGGAGACTGCAGGAGGCTAATTGTTTTCCTTGCGACTTCAGCCCGCACTGTTCTTTTATAGTGTCTACATGAGCACCCTTTACTTGTACATTGTGGATTTGTTCTGCTGTGGTCTGCACCTGCCAATTGTAAGGAATAAAATGCTCTTATAAACCCATCTGCTAAATAATGTGGTATTGATATGTTACACCATTAAAAAAAAAAAGGAAAATGTGTCCACCAGCTCTCATAAAACTGATTTTGTGGTGCAAGGTGATTGCTCCCCCCCTCCCCAACAAAGGAAACGTATTTACTGCAGTCTGAATTAACTTTACAATAAAGAAATTCAATATTAAAAGTGAATTAAAGCTACATCTGTTGGTGCTTTTTGTGCAGCCCTAGCACCCTGCTTGTATTGCAGAGAAGCTAATTTAAAACATTGATTGGTAACCTGAAGTCGCTTGATGTAATACGACAAAAACATTGGGTTAGACTTGCAAACTTATTGTTTCATTTAATGTATTATTTCTGCAAGACTGCAGACCAAGCTAATTAGAGCTAGATAAAAATATTATATCACAGTGTGTGACATTTTAATAGCTGCCCTTGTGTTGCATTTTTAGAGATGCAGGTAATAAAAGAAAGATTTCAAAGATTTGAGGAAGCTGGTAAAGGCTAAGAAATAAGGTAGCATTAGATGAGACACATTGGTAAGACTTTCAGCGCGGCACAAGACTTAGAGATATGTACAGTGGTTAGGAGCCAACCTTTTATATAGCCAAGAGTTTGGAATAGGTTCAAAAGTCCTAAATCAGCACTCCATTGAATCCTCTTTCTGAAAAGACTTAAATATAAGCCCACAAAATAAGCAACCAATATATACTGTAAAAAATGATCATCTTTCCCCCTATCAATCAAAGGGTCACCGCCGGCGGTAGACCCTGCTGGAGAAAAGATTTGCCGGGTCTCTCCATGAAGAACCCTACTTAACATCGTCATCATACGATGGCAATAGCAGAAGATATTCAATGATAAAATGCTATGTAATTTAAATAAAGCATTTTTTGCACCTGGGATTTATTTTAAAATAAAAGTGTTATATTTTTATTCTATTTCAATTTATAACATGCATGTGTTATACTTTAAATAATACAGCAATTATTTCAGTCCTAGTAAAAAAAACTGACAAATGCAATAAATCCGTTAAAGGAACAAATTTCTACTACTACATATATCTGTATCCTTTCATTGTCTATTGCAGCTGCTATAGCAATATTTTGACAGGTTTTCGTATATAATTACACTTTTTCCATGGCAGTATTTTAAAAAGTAACATTACATTGAGCAATTGCTCCTCCCGCCGCTAGACAACTGAAAACACATCCCACATTTTTAGGACACAGAACATATGGGATCTGATACAGGACCCAGTATTATTTATTACTGTTTGTCCCCTATTGTAAAGCGCTACGGAATTTTCTGTCACTATATCAATTATGATGATGATGATTCTGATGCAAAGTTTTACAAGTTAGTTTGCTGTGACATCACTGCCCATACTTGCCAACTCCCCCGGAATGTCCGGGAGACTCCCGAAATTCTGGTAGGTCTCCCGGGGAGAGCAGGCAAATATCCAGCAAACGGGATCTTCCTGTCAAAATGTCATTTTGTAGCGGGGGCGGGGCCAAAATTACGCGATTCACCGTGCCCCGCCCCTCCTGTCCTCCAACCCCGCCCCCTGCCTGGGATCTCCGGAAGGAAGTTCCAAAAGGTTGGCAGGTATGTCACTGCCCTGCCTCAAATGAATCCTCCAATATGGAATATTAATAAGAGCATTTCTACTAACTTTAAAACTAAACATTCAATCAAATGTTCTGGCTTTACCCTCTTCCTCAATTATGTGATTTAGATAATCTCCACCTTACTAAGCAATGTCTCTCAAGGACATAACAGAAGGCATACAGAAATACACTTGTCAGACATTTCTGGCTTATTGTGTAGCTTAGTAATATACAGATTTCCATAAATTGTAATGTCAGTCATGGCTTCAGTTGCTCTTTAAAACATAATTGGGAAACAGAACACACGCATTAGTTTTTATTTACATTTATGTTAAACTTTCCATGCTTTTATTTCATGTTACTAACAGATTTTTTTCCCCTTGTTTTCTTTTTTGTTCCTTTACAGGACCTCCTGTAAGTATCACTTCCATTATTATTATGGTATAAATATTATGTCCTGAAAGCTACTGAAGAATTTTCTGTACTGACCTGCATGATCTTTATATTTTGTTACCGTAAGTGAAACTTTTGTGCTAATGAACTGTGTTCATTGTGTAAATGACAATAAATGCTTCAAAATAATTACATTGTGTTGCTCAAAATAAATAATAATAAATATATTTTTAAATAATAATGAGGAATTAGTGATACACAGAAATGTTTAAACATACCTTCTTGAATCGGGACAGGGGCGTGGCCATGTCATGATGGGGGCGTATCCACCCCAGAGGGGGGGGGGGGGGGGGTTACTAGTGCTCTTGTAATGCTACTCTGAAGCAACTAAGGGTAATGCTAGTCTGAAGCAACTAAGGGTTAAGTGTTGTGCTTGTATGTGTGTGTATTACATATGCCTGCTATGTTTGTGTGGAGACTGTGATGATAGGCACCCACTTTGGTAAGGGGATTGTGCATCTGGGTCTGAGGACCTATAACTACATCACTTTTCCAGTTTTGCAATGTATGATACAAAATGTACTACCAGAGTTTTCCAATAGTACTCGAGGGACATATAACTGTAACTTGGTGTTTATGATATGTTACAGGATTCAGTGATTTAGAAGCAGAGACAACAATATTTTGCTTATATTATTGTAGTCTGTCGCATTAACAGGCCATTACATTTTACTGGTTTGTAGGGAAATTCACATGGAGCAATTGTTATTAAAAAAAAAAGCAAAATGTGTGGAAAGAATATGAATTGAAATGATAATTTCAGCTTACTGAGATGTATTTCCGATGCCTTTTGACCAAGAAACCAGAAAAGGGATGACAACAGTAGATGTCCCTAGAAACCCCAGATAATCAGCAAGTGAGGACTGGTGTCTGTGCAATGTGGCCGAAGCTGTACAGTGTAGTTTAGGCTCATACGGCAGGGGCTGTGGAAAGGAGATAAAAATAATGTGCAATGTGACTGGGGCTCTATAGTAAGTCTAGGGACTGTTTCTGTGCGCAATAACAGCCAATGGCATATATATATATATATATATATATATATATATATATATATATATATATTATTTTTTTTACAAGTAATTGCCCAGTTGTCTACTGACAAATGTAAATAAAAATAACTGTAAATATAAGAAATATAAATTCCCAAGCAATCTTTGATCTGAAGCCTCACTGAGTTTCTAAACTCTGAGCAACAGAGCAAAGCACAACTTCATTTCAAGAGCAGAAAATCGTATTACTATGTTCTTTCGCTTGTACGTTCTGTTTATTGACCTAAGGTTGATATTTGCAAAATACAATGATTTAACAGCGAAAGCATCTGCAATAAAGAACTGTAGCTCTCATCATTTATCCCTAAAACGTGCGCAGCTTTGGCCTTTCCTGGGCAATTTGTCACTTTATTTTCACGGTCAGTAACAGAGATTTCACAGATAATTCCCTGTAGGTAAAAAAATGTAGATAGCCATCATGTTAAAGATTAATGGGAAAGGCTTGTGGATAAACCCTTTGATCAAGAAAGGTATTTTATGTATTTTTGTTCTCTTTATTAGCATGATGAGCAATTATAACAGGTGTCACATTTCTACATAATGTTAATGAAAAGCATTAGGGAAGTACAACATGAATAATCTCAGTCACAGACATATCTGTTAATTCAATTAGACATTGGATACACTTCTTAGCAGGGACGAGTTGGATGCAGATGTGTGCTATAGTGGATAAGCAGGATGTGCCCATGTGTCCGTGTTGTATTCTCTGCAGGTATAGAAATGCATTCTACCTAAACCCTACAGATCCCATTTTATTTACTGTATTCAGGGATGGATGAACAATTTTCCTCTAAAAATGAAAAGAGTATTTAAAGCAAATGATTTATATACTGTAGACAAGACCACTATTCCTGTCTGTCTGTCTGTCTGAGCTAATCCTTATAATTTAAATTAGGCCACCACTGAAACTAGGAGCGCACTTGGGAGGAGTTTAGTTGCCCAGAACAACCCTTAACCACCCCCGGCCTTCTCCCGAATAGCTGATAAAATACTTTTATATTTAATGTATATTTCAAATGTAAGAAATGGAGTTACTGCGCATTCCTAGCAGTGACGGCAGTAACATTAGTCTCGTGCTTTTACGCACTTTCAGCTCAGGTCATCACATTGGACAACGGTGTAAGTTAATAATTGATGTGAATAATTATGCAGTGCATCTGACTTATTAGAAATACAGTTAATATAGTCCAGTGCCAATGCTCTAATGGCAGCAGTAACCCATTTAAAGCAAATGAAACAACCAGCTCCCATTTGTAAGATCCATTTAAATTGAAAAACATCACAGCTGTAAAATGATGCTGTAAGATCCACTGGCAGCAACCAGAACAGTTTTCATATTCATATAGGTAATATTAAAGAGTTTGTGCATTACAGCTAAATGTACATAATAAATTAACTATGATACTTTAACCACCATACAGGGACAAATTTGTGTTTACAGTTACCCAGACCCCCCCCCCCCCCCCCGGCCTGCTTATAGAGTTTGTTTATGTGGGGGGAATGAACTGTAGGAGGCTGGGTGCGGGGGAGAATGGGAAATGAATTTACTTCCATCTTGTCCCCATTTGGTTTCTTTAGTTTTCATGTTTGGTTTGTTTAGATTTATTCTTTAATTACCAATATTATAATATTAAACCTGCACCTGCTGTACATATATGATAATAGAACTACTGGGGTATGGTGTTGTCGATTGATAAGGTTACAGTAAAGACTGAGTTAAAATGGTTTTGTTGCCCAAATATTATTTATTTTTTGCTCTAAAATATGACTGTTTCATCTGGTGGAATATTATGGTTTTGGAGAGAAATGAGACATAATACCCTTTGTTGTTGCCCATTCTCTGGAAGTATTATTGAGGGAAGTGGCATTTGATGCAATTTTGCCTGTTTTTCCTATTTTTTCTTTTACATTTTAATTTCATATATGTTTAGTACCTTTACGCATATTATTGTAGCATTTTATAACTATAATCTTTATCACTTTACAGGGTCAACCCGGACCTCAAGTAAGTAACAACAAGTATATTGTGATATGTCATGATATTGACAGATGTTTTAAAAGTCAGAATTTGCAGCATTTTTTTAATAATTGCTTTGAAGGTTGAATATCTCCTTAAAAATAAGTTGCTTGTATGAGATTTAGGTGGTTTAATTCCTCAATGGAACACTTTCGAAATGTGTCATATGACACAAGTGAGCAGGAGTAGAACATTATCTGCAGAGACTGTCAGGTAAGTACAAAAGGTTGATAATGTCCTGTGTTCATGTTTCCACATCATTAGCTGTAAATCAAAAAGTTAAGTTTATGTTTCTCACAATTGACGTGTAAGAGGTTGTCCGGCAGTGTAGATTTTGATAAGAGACTAATAAGAACAGTAACAGAAAGCAATACGTTTAGTCAACTAATTGAAGTGTAGTGGGGGGAAAACACACATTGATCATTTAGGTCTAAAATTATTTATGTTGCGTTCACCATGTGGAAAAACTGGTAGCGCAGGTCGGATCATAGCGCATGACAAGTGCCAAATGTAGGCATCCTGGCACAACTACAATAATAGGAATATTAAGCCAGAGCTAAATTTATGTTTTTGCACACATAGGGGGGAAATCAATTGGCCACGTTACTGCCGAAAGTAACGAGGCCTGCACACTATTACCTTTACTACAGTAATAGTGCACGTAATTGCCGTTAGTACGGTAATCTTTAACACTGGTTTTTGCTCGCAGCTCAGGGAGCCACCAGCAGAAATCTGGGTTAAATTTAGCGTATGAACGGTAATAGGTTTAACGCCGCATTATTCTGTGGGGAATTGAATTCCCCCCATAGAGTCTGATTTACAGCTGGGCGAAAGTCCATTTGCGGAACCTAAAAATATGCAATTTCCATACTGCGCATGCGTACCAGTATGCAGCCATGTTTACTGCAGAATTAACCTTACCAAACAGACCAGCTTTATTAACCAGAATGCATAACAGAAGAAATCCTCAAAGGAGAAAGAATCTGTTTGTACAAGACGAGGATAGTGAGTAAGAAGAATTCTTATATTATGATGTGTAGACTCAAAGGGTTAGAGATAATGCAAATCTGTTATTCACTGTAAATAAATTTACTGAAACGTGTGGTAGTATTATAACCTAGCCTAGTGATACTTTTTTCAGAGAAAGAAATTTCAGGCAATCTCACATATGTTTCCTCCCCTTTCTGTTATTTAGTAGGAGAACAGAGGAGAGATGCGCACTCACATAGAGATAGCTGACCTCTACACAGAGGGAATGGTGCAGGAAGTGGGTGTCAGAAGGAACAGGAATAGGAAGAGCAAATTCTACTTTCACCAGTCCCTGCTCTGTTATCCACTTCTGTAATGTGCCTGACTGTTGTGCAGCCGCATCTATCCATCCAGTTCAGTGATCTTAACACTAGTATCCTCCTCTCATCACTTGACAATAAAAGGACAGGGTAGAAAGCAGGCAGCTATATAGACGCCCATATTCACACAGCCTATCATGAACATATTTGATATCTCTATATTCAGTATTACAGAGACTCAGTCAGTTTAATTCTGTAATTGAAATAGTTGAGTAAACTAGTGTATGTATGTGTTTGCCTACATAATAAATTGTACTGTAGCATTTCATGCCTTGAAGAAAGACAACTATAGTATACTAAAAAAATGAGTTCCCAGTGAAAACAATGTATCAACAGTGTGAACATTGGTGAGTCACTGACAAGCACTATCAATAAGGCTCCTTACCCACTGGCATCCAAATACATGTTAAATGAAAATCGTTTATGTGGTTCTTGTTTCATGGCATCTTTACTAAGTTAAAATGACTGTTAACTGATCTCTGATGAAAGTGGTCTAGTTTAATCACTCCATATATAAAATAAATAAAAATAAAATATTTATTCTATATATGAACTCAATTATGTGCGACTTATATTTGCAATGAAATAAAGCATTTTTGTAAGGACGAATGAGTTTGTATAAAGAACAAGCTGGATATAAGAGCTTTGTTTTATATATAGATAACACTACAATCTTCTCACATTAATTTGACAGAAGCCTCACAACACTACTGTGTGCTGTTGGGGAATCCTGTCGTTCAGCTCTCTATCAATCTTTTGTCTCCATTTCCTTTCCCACATCATGACCCTGTCCCGTCACATACAGCCCTGTCCTAACTTTAAAAATCACACAAGTGGGCAATTCACTGCCTGCAATAAGATCATGCTAGTGTCTAGATTTAACTGGAAAAGCAATCATCAAAACCCATAGCTTGAGGCTTGGCAAATCTCAAGATGGCATAGGAGAACAACTGCTGTTTCAAAGAAGGATTTCTGATGAGGTTTCTGAAAACTACTCTAATACTGGCACCAGAGCCAGCCAAACTACCTGTGACTGCCACAGCACCCATAACTTCAGCAACAGCGTCAATGTTCCTGCTAAAAGCACTGATCTGGAATTTCGGTACCAACTCCTTACATGGGTTGTGTCTCCTGAATTATACATTATTGTGTTGATACCTGCAAGAAAGACTCACTAACTGAATGCCGAACAATGTCCCCAGCTGGTTGTTCTAAAGGGCATTATATAATCAAGATACATTGCTATTTTTCTAGCACAGTTGTGTCACAATAAAAAAGCAAAAAACTGCTTGAATGAAACAAATTAGACCTTGCAAAAATATTGTTCTACATGCTGAATGTAAGTAACGTGTTGCCTTGACAAGTAGTTCTATGTACATGTATTTTATTTGTTTTACACTTCATTTGAGTTTGCCTCAAAATACTAAGAACATTTTGTGAAGAGGTACTTCTGCTCTTAGAAAAAAAAGTCTTTTTGCAATGTTCTAAGCGCTGCACATGATGAATCACCTTTATTCCCCTGTTCGTGGATGCCATGCAATTTAAAAGTTATAATCAATCGTAGAAAAAAAATAGACTACATTGCTCTTCAAAGGGGTAGACAGAGTATGGCATTTTATTTTAGCAATGCTTGCTATCAACTTCTAAGCCTGTAATGAAGTAAGACATGGGATCGCAGTGATTGGTACTGCATGATACAGAAGCAGCACAAATTTGATCACAATACCGCAATTGACTTATACTATTTGCACCAATAGATTAACTGATGGTGCCTACCGCCTATACTAAAAGTAGATGTGTTTGCAGTTTGCACTACATAATAAATAAAACACAATTTATACTGTATAGAAATGTATATTGCTGGGTTATATGTTGGTGCTTTACATATAAAAGTTAATAATGACTTTTTTATTTCTGTATTTACATGGTTACAATTGCTCTGTAGAACACAGCTGCCCAGATCAGACCTCATGAAGCAGTAACAGGACATATTCGTGGCATAAGTTAAGATCCCAAAATTAGTATGATTGGCAGGCAGAATAACTGCTACACTGTGACCAATACAACAACTGACCTGTGATCTACTCTCATTGCATAAAAAGCCTCAGGAGCTTCAGTGACCAAGAAAGCTCAACTTACTCTGGTGATGTCAGCGTGCAATTTCAGGGACAAACCATCAACAGCAAAGGGCAACAATGGGCAGAAGCGCATACTCCAGGATTGTGAAATCCATGCATTGAATCTGAAGTGTAAGGCAAAACTGACACGCAAATGCAGAACAGTTGGTTGTAAACTTCATCCTGTGGTATGAGCACAAAGTTTCATAAAGAGGGTCTGACAAGAACCCGTCATAGATTTCCTGTGACATGCCCCAGAGAAGAATATCGAAGTTGGATTATTACGTATAAGCCGCTCATTACACATTTGCAAATTCATTGGTGAAGAACACAGGAAATGAACTAACGAGCAGTGGAGGAAGGAGTTATGGACAGATAAATCATCATTCACCATGTTCTCAATAAATGGATGAGTACACCTGTGGTTGCAACCAAAGTAACACTATAGCCGTGAGTGCTTGTTTTCAATAGTGAAATGATCTGGTGGTTCCAAAATGCTGTGGGGTGCATTTTGCTGACTTGGCTTGAGTTCAGTCATTCATTCAGGAGGCAAGATCAATGCTAATTGCTACTTAATAGTATTGGGGGATCATGTTCATCCCATGTTGTAGCATCTCTTTCTTGACGTGATTAGTTTCTTCCAGGATGACAATGCTCCCACCCACAGAGCACCCAATGGTTTGATGAGCATGACACTGATGTTTTCTAAATGTCACGCCCTTCTCAGTCATCAGATCTGAACCCACTTAAACATCTATGGGATATTCTGGAATAACGCCTTAGACAACATATTCTACATATTCAGCCCAAGCTCCAAATGACCACATCTCTTCTAAATTAGCCACCCATGTGCCACAATTTGGCCACACTATTATTGGTACAGATATAAGAAATGTATGGCCCAAAACAATCATCCCTAAATATCATCAAGGTGAAATTACTAGGATCATTTTTGAGCATACCTGAAAATGCAATCAACAGATGACTGCTGTGTGTATAGTCATTTATCGACCACACTAAAAGGCTCCTATGGGATCCAGTCACTCAGCTGATTACCAGGCAACCTGATCTGTCAAGGTTGGCCCCCACTTGCCACACAGATGTTAAGTTTGGCTCATGTAAAGCACAAATTAGACCTTCTCACAGAAGGACATACTCAGACTTTTGATAAAAAGAATAATGTTCATAGGGTCCAGGGAACCACCACCATCTACTGGAATCACAGGCCTTGATGACCAACTTGCTTATAGCTAAATCAAGACTACATTTGGATAAATCATCATCCTGAAAGGGATACATTTCTCTTCACATTAGGTTGGTGTTTATCCAACACTTGCCACTCTTTATATGAAAAAAACCCAGCTTTCACCTGATAATCTAAAATAACACATCCTACGATGTAATGGGGGCTGACCTCATCCATACCCCATGAGGGTAACACTAAACGAGTCTAGGTTAAACATTCTGGGATTTTGTTTGATCTCTCCATCACTATCCCCACACAATCTAACCACATTAAGAAACTTCTCCTTTCTATTAAACAGTTTAGTGGCAACCCCCATGCTTAAACATTTGAAGATTATATTAGGAAACAATATTGGGTATAGTATTCTGTTTACATTAGCAATCTAGCGACATTCCTAGACTGCATCATAATAATATTATAATGTGCTAAGCACTAAGCACGGCAGCTTAGTGGTTAGCACTGCCCTACAGCACTGGCTTTGTGAGTTCGATTCCCGACCATGGCCTTATATGTGTGGAGTTTGTATGTTTTCCCTGTGTTTGCGTGGGTTCCCCCTGGGTGCTCTGGTTTCCTCCCACACTCCAGAAACATACTGGTAGGTTAACTGGCTGCTATTAAGTTGCCCTTAGTCTCTCTCGGTCTGTGTGTGTGTGTGTGTGTGTGTGTGTGTGTGTGTTAGGGGATTTAGACAGTAAGCCCCAATGGGGCAGGGACTGATGTGAGTGAGTTCTCTGTACAGCACTGCGGAATTAGTGGAGCTATATAAATAACTGGTGATGATGATGAACAGTGGTCCAAGTCATTTTATTTGCGAGTGGTTAAGGTCAGGTTCTAGTAGTGGATGATGTGGAAGATTAAACAGGACATGTGCATAGTTTAAAAAAACAGGCACTTTAGTGACAGGAAATGTCACTTTTGTGGCTAAAGAAACTTGCATGTGCAGGAAGGTCAGAATTTTGTTTTTGCATACTGATAACTGGGATTGATGAAGGGATAATGGTGTCTAGATGAAAGCAGTTACTTTGATGAACGAGATCAACTTTACCTCTATAATGCATTTTATATAATGTTATAGATGTTATAGATGAACTGTAATCACTTTAGAAGGTACAATTGTTCTTGTTTTTGTTTTTCAGGGTTCTCCTGGTCCAAAGGGTGAGAAGGTCAGTAGTAACACCTTAAAGGGGTAAAGGAAAACCCAGCCACATCACAACACTTATTGCACTGTGGCCAGGGGACTGGACAGCAGCTGGACATACCTAGCCAAAGAGGCCATCACAGGACTGGACGTGGTTCACATATTACCCTTGGACATCCTCTTCAGCCAGGTACATCCTGCTGGTGTACAGTCCACTGGTCGCATTGCAACATTTGTCAACATATCCTACCCCTTTTAATGTATATCATTTATAAGTGGTATGGCAAATCTATGCTGATGTTCAACTGGAGCATAATAATGCATAATAAAGCCTGTGACATACAACCAGCATTTATGAGAGAGTCAAGGGTAGCACAGAGTCATTGTTGAAACTATCATCTCATCTTTCCCCTTTGCAGGGAGATCAAGGTGATCAGGGCCCTCGGGTAAGCACTTTCAAAACTGTTACACTGCTAAACACATTAGTTAAAATTTTAGCTAAAGCCAGAACGTACACAGCAGCCCCACTGTGTATCTGCTTAATAGCCGCATCTTTTCTGCATGCTCCAGTCACTACCTCAGCAAAGTCAGTGTATTGTACATCTGTTTTGCACATAACAAAATAATGCTTTTTGTACCTACTAAACAGCAGAACTCTTGTAAAATGGTAATGTGTTTATTCCTTTCTACACTTACTACAGGGGGCTGCTCTTTAGAGACACCCAAGTTTAATGGTCGAGATAGTAACAATTTAACGTAAATTTACATATTAATTAACAGTGGTAAAACCATACTATGGGGCATATTCAATTGTTGGCGTTACTGGTCAAAGTAACGCGGCGCGCACACTATTACCGTTATTACGGTACCTTTAACGCTGGATTTCAGCTCGTGGCTCAGGGGGCTGCGAGCTGAAATCCGGCTTAGTATTACCGTAATAAAGGTAATACTTTTTACATTGCGGAAAACGGGAACAATTGAATATACACCTATGTGTTCATTGTACTTTATAACTTGCTGGCGTAAGCGCCATATCGCCATTAAGTAGAATTTTGGTTGGGCTAAGAGGTTGTACGCCTTCTGTGCCATATAAAATATACATTTAGATAGTTCCTGTCGGATCCGAGCCGCCGGCAGGGCATGCTGAGACTTGTAGTTCTATAATAGTTGGAGCGCCACAAATTGCTTACCTCTGGCATATCAATTCTGGATCTATACTTTATACCAAATGCATTAAAGAGAAGCTTGCAATAAAAAAATGTCATATCATTTTCAGGAAGTCTTATTTTCATAGGTTTAGTTCCTCATTAAACAATAAGACCTCTTTTGCCACCATCCCTTGTTAAGTATAGTATGGACCCTTTTGCAGAGTTATGGTGATAACAAATTGACTTTGATGAATTTTCTAGATGAGTGGGTATATTCCACTGCTAGATGTGTGTTCCAAGCGTGTACTAACTATGTAATAATTTTGTGACAGTATATTCATTGTTGTTATTTAACTGAATATTTATGCCATAGGCAGTGTATAGGCATTAACAAAACAAATAGCATTGCTAATGGTGGGAAATAATTAATTTCAATTTATAAAGAAAATTATAAATCTGTTTACCGGGTAATGCATCAATTTTCTCATTGGTTTAAAAGCCTCAATGGCAGTGAGAATCAGTGATCTATACAAAATTGAAAAAAATACAGAGGAATATTGAGTTAGGGATATAATTAAATGTTATGCCTTGGCAGGCTTCTTTTGACTTTCTAATTATTTCCAAGTATTTGTATTTCAGCGGGAATTTCTTGATCTATAACCCTACTTTCTAGTCAAGTATAAGGAAAAATGATTAAGTATAATATGTTTCATAAACAGGGACACTATATTTTAGAATACTGGATCCTTAATTAAAATGAAGACAAGGAAAGGAGATTCGCACCATCAGAAGTGTGGGTTTTATCCCTTGCTAGTGCACCCCTATGGTATAAATAATATATGTGATGTCATGCAGTGTAATAGGGATTTTGCTATTCATGCTGAGATGGCAACTGGGACTAATCCTCTCATTAGACACAATCTCTCAGCAGTAATATTAAAATCCAGATTCCACAGTGTGTGTATTGTAATTAATGTTTGTACACCATGTGTGGATGTGTATATATCCCCAGTATAAACCCTTTAATAACTCACATCTAGATTTTGCATGTCTTGGTTTTTCAGCTAACCAAATAAATAACAGTTAAAGCCTTTCTCTCATTTTTTCAATGTACTGTCTGACATTTTTAGACTGCTCTAGACATTTTTGTTTCCTCATTAAACATAAACATCTCTCCTCGTTAAAGCCCACATTAACTGTAAGTCTACAGTATATGCACAAATCCAATTTTTCCACATTGGATCGGTAAAGAAAATGAAAATACTGAATGTTTCTTACTCCTTAGAAACGAATAGTAAAATTCAAGTACAAATATCTATAGATTCCTGTGTATTAGAATTCTGTATATATTAGTGAATTCAGCTATTATTATTGCTGCTTAGTGATGTCCTAACCAGTGTTCTTTATGAACATTTGTTAGGAATGACACCACTCCTTCAGACAGCCATGTGAAATAAAGCAACTCGTAAAAGCCCTTCTGAAACACAGGCGGTCTGAAGGTATGTTGTCTAAATTGGAACTATTTGCATTTGTTTGCTGTTGCTGGAGGTACCAGATTTGGACAACCGTTTCTTCTTTACTTTTTTTTACCTTAAATTTTTATTAAGAAATTTTCCAGTGAAATATAATGAATATATAACAACCTTGAGATTACATAACAAAAACAAATAAATACAACAGGGTGAAACAACATCAAACTGAGGGGTGAGGCAGGTAAGAAAAGGAAATACGTATAAGACGGTAACCATACTAATAAAACGTACACCTATCGAGCAAACAGTAATTTTATAACAGTAATGCAAGGAAAGATGAAGAGACTGAATTATGTATTAGAATTCGGGTGTGATGGGGCTAGGTGTTCAGTATAGTATTTATACCATTGCTGACATTTAATTAGGGGGGAGGAGACTGACATGAAGTATTTGAACCCAATGGTTTCCACATCATAGCTCCTCTGTATATTCAAAATTATTTTAGAAAAATGTAGGGGGGCTGGGTTTTCCAACAATTGAGCTAGTGCCGAACTGGTCAGGATTGGGATATGACAAATTATGTATCTGTGGGTGAGGTTGCGGGAGGTAGTTATGTCAGAGTACCAGTTCAGGTGAAGAAAAAGTCTTGTGTTAGTGACACGGAAGATAGAACCTTTATTTATAGGTTTTGCATCTGAGGGCAACTGAATTTTTTTTCCTCCAACAGAATTTGGATACAATAGGCCAGATTTTGTGAAGCTTATCAGGAGTATGACATAGTCTATGAATAATTTTAACAAGCATCTCGGAATGGTTTGCAGCCAGTGGCGAACTTATAAATACTTTTTTACATGAGTGATGAGCCTTCATACAGATCATGTATTTTAGTAAAGCCCTGGTCATGCCAGTTGTTTAGATATAGATTTGGGATTAGGTTTGTAAGAGTGAGGATGGAGAGGTAGGAGGATTGGAGCACAATTTCATCACAGGATTTCACCATTCTGGCCCATGCTTCTAAAGTATCTTATATGGTCCTAAGCATGGTGATGCTCAGTGGTCTATGCTTTTTTTCTAACCATATGAGATCTTCTAGGAATGATTGAGAGGTCTGTTGAAACTGTATAAAACTGCTATAAGAGTTTGGAAGAGTCTGTATAGGGAACAGATCAAAAAAAATATAATATTTAGGGAAGGAGCATCATTTTGACAGACACTAATTGACCCAGCCATGAAACCTCATAACTAGCCCCTTATTTGGTCAGTGAATCAAATTGTTCCAGAAGCGGTAGATAGTTGCAGCCTATGGTATAGGTAGGGACTAAAGGAATATTTATTCCTAAATATTTCACAGAGGTATATTTATATTTTAAGTGTCTGCAGTGGCCCCTGAGCCATTGCAAAAGCAAAGGCTTCTGTTTTAGTAATGTTACATTTATAATATGAGGTTTGTGAATGTTCTAGGAGAACTTTATGGAGGGCAGGCTGTTCTGTCCTCACTATAACTTTCCTTTGGCCTGAATATAATCCAACAGACAGCATAGCCACTCCTACTTTAATGTTGTTTATTCAAGTAGTTAAGAACGTGATAATTCAAGTGGTAAAATTGTAATACAGAAATAATGGAATACATTTACAACATGAACAGATGCAAAATAATGCAAACATGAAAAACATAGCAAAAGTGCATAACTAGGGAACAATCTTACCATCGATGCTGTGCTAAGGGGAGAGATATACTGCACCTCTTACTTCTTGGCATGTAATATCTAAAATGGAGACCTCCTGTAATTCCCATGATGCACTGAAACGTAAACTACAGAGGCCCTGAGAGTTCAATTTTAAGTTAATACCAGACTGGCCACTAGGTGGCGTTTACACAGAATATATGCATATGTAAATATAAAATTGCTGAAGGCATAACACAAGCAATAAGGCCTCAGGCTTGATAAACAGCAATACATATTCTGCAAATAAACAGATTTTGTGAGAAATTGATTCAATGGGGACACGAGTAATTAAGTCAGTGGTCCTGATTTTTTCCACCCATGGTTCCATGGCTTAAGCGAAAATGAGTGATGACAAGGGGTACTCCTGTCTGGTCCCATTCAGTATATCAAAGTTTGAGGATAGGAAACAACTGATAAAAATACAGGCTGAGGTTATGTATAGGGCAAGGAGAGCTTGAAGGAAGAAGCCTTTAAAGCCAAACCTGGCAAGGACCTTAGTCAAGAACATCCAATGCAGCCTGTCAAAGGCCTTCTCCGTATCCAGGGAAAATAATACTAAGGGTTCAGATCTATTGTCATGATTGGCAACTGCAATGAGCAACTGTCTTCGGGGGTTGCCTGCCCAGCAGAAGCCCATCTGATCTTGATTGATTAGCCGAGGGTGGATTGGCTATAATTCTAGTGAAAATTTTAATACCAGAATTTAACAAGGCTATTGGTCTGTCATTCGGACACTGCATTGGGTCTTTACCTGGTTTAGGTATTGTGATTATTTTGGCATCTAACATTTCTTTAGGGAAAAAATAATTTCTAGTTACATGGGTAAAAAAATTGGTCCAAATAGGGATCAGCTCTGACTGGAAGGAATAGTAGAAGCCATATGTGAATCCATCCAAGTTTTATTTCATTGCAGTTTGTACAGTTAAAGCTGGGATTTCTCACATAAAGTTTGGGTGAATGTATAGGTAGATGCAGAATCTCCACCACCTCTGAGGATATGTGAAAATCAGTTTATTTATGGGTGAAATAGCCTCTGTGGCCTTTTGCCAGAGCAGGAATGTCCACTTCAATGCATAATATTCATCCCTTGAACCCCATTTAAATATCTTATCCCACAGCACAAAGTGAGGCATTTCCTCCACCTTGTCTGTATTCTTCAAGGGATGTCCTAATCTCCCTCTTTCAGAAGAAACTAAGTTTTATTGCTATCTTGACACGTTAAGAAGCCATTTATGAACCAATGTAAATGGGCATATTCACACCTAAATGGACACAAGGTCACAAAATTGTCATTTGAGAGTCACATTTTTCTACTTTTGGAAATGACCTTTACTGCGTTCTAATAAACTTCTAATTTAAAGTATTGGGTCCAGCACTTGGACTAATGGCTAGTAGGTTAATACACATAAATACACTGCCAGCTAGTAGCAACTGTTTAGTGTGCATGTACTATTTCATCACATGTATATATTCTTACAACATGACAGTTGAAAGAATCAATATTTCCTTTCCAAAAAGCTCAACCCCAAATCATTTTTTCTTGCTTTGCTTTCTTGTTGATCAAGTGAAGACATTACACCCGGGAGCCTAAAACATAAATGCTGCTCAGCATGAAATAAATGATATATTAATAATTTTAATGTCGTAAAATCCTCAGCCAACAGCTGGCATTTAATTAGTCTTGGTGTCTCATTGCTGCCATAATAAAACACTCAGGACACCCTCTTAACCATTTTCACACATATTCTTTCTCCTCCTAGTGTCTTCAGGAAAATTTGCCTAACAGCTGGGACTGCACAGAAACAGATAGCATCTTAACAATGTTTTCTCCAGAAGGGATTCATTTACCGAAAAATAAAGAGAAAGAGTCCAGTAGCTTACTGTATTATCTTAACCTCAGTAAGCTGAGTGTTTCAGCAGATATCTCCACTCTGCTAAAACAGTTAATTCTTCATGAGCCACCTTCTATTAGCTCAGAGGCTTCCTGTTATTTCATACTTTGATGAACAACGTACTATTGTGGTTTGTCCTGAAAGAGTCATGGGAGAATGTAATTTGTCTTTCTAAACCAAGTTGTAGTCACTGACCATGGAGAAGTATAATATTCCATTTGTGACATATATTTGTATTTATGAGTTATCCAGGGCATTAAGGAAAACATGATGGAGTGATTTCAAAATGACAGATATCGAGATCTTTAGAACATTGTTAAGACACTGTTCACACTGGTATGTGGTGTCCTGGCAGTTTTGTTTCTTTGCATTTTTCACAGGAATAGGTTTGCTTGTCCCAAAGTAATGGTGTGAGGTTATGTACAACAACTCTCACAGAATGGAATTAAATGCCCAGGCAAACTAGCTCATATAACCTTTAAGACAGTACGATTGAATTGGCGCTATATAAATAAATAAATGATAATGATGTCATGTAGTATTATTATTTTTTATTTATTTATTTGCTCTGTGCCACAGTACTCCGCAGTGTCAGACAGCGGGGAAAATAGAGCATATATAAAACAAGGCAATACAAGGTGGACAAAGTAAGTGCAGATGTGAAAACATAGGGTAAGGAGGGCACTCATTTTGAGAGCTTATAATCTAGAAGGAAAAGTGCATAGCTGAAAGAAGAGGAGGGTACGACTCGGAGTGGAGATTGGGACAGTAGCAAGGCTGTATCAGGTTACAGTGTGGTAGACTTTAGTAAAAAAAGATGGGTTTTCAGATAGAATTTAAAGATTTGAAGGCTGTGGGAGAGTTTGATCAGGCATGGTAGGGAATGTCATAGGTGGGAAGTGACATGGGAAAAACAGGTAGCAAAGAAGTGGCAAGGGTCCAAGTCAGAGGCAGATGGGAGTGGGCGTATAGGAGAGTATTTGAGGTTTGAGCTGCATGAAGGGTTGTGTGGAGAGTGTACATTCAATATCAAGGCATCAGGAATGCAAGAGAGACTGAATGTAATGAGTATAGCAGAAAGTGGCATTAAGGTTGGTACTATGTCAGCAGGCTTGGGAGACAGGAAACTGTGCTGCTGTTGGGAGATTTGACAGGCAGTGGTGACTCTGATAAGCGTTGTGTTGGACATTTTGACATTTAGGTGGCATTGGGACATCCATATGCAAATATGCAGAGAAGGAGAGAGGTCAGGGAAGGAAATGTAAATTTGGCAGATGTGAAACTTGAGGATAAATAGGCAAATTTGTTCATCAAAAGAAAAGGTGTACAATGAGCAAAATCAGAGGGCTGAAATCGTAGCCTTGTGGGGACCCAGCAGATAATGGGGGGGGGGGTGTCAGAGGTAGAGATACTGAAGGAGAGTAGGAAGGAAACAGGAGAGAACAGTGTCACAAGGGCCAACAGAGTAAAAGTGTGCAGGAGAAGAGGGTGACCAGTGGTGTTAAAAGTGGCAGAGTATATGTGTATGAAGAATGAGGTGAGATGAACACAAGCTGCTCAAGTAGCTTACAGGCAAATGGAGGAGAGCAATATGGCATAGAGAGGTTTTCTTAAGAGTTTCTTTAGCATTGGAAAGATGAATGCACGTTAAAATTGGATGGGGATGTGTATGTGGAGAGTTACGGAAGAAGAAGTGGACTAAAGGTAAGCATGAAGAGGGGGAGAGGGAGCATGAAGAGGGGGGAGAGGGAGAGGGAGTGGAGAGCAAAGACCCATTCTTGGTTATGGAGGAGAATTAAGAGTAGACTGGGGAGTGCAGTAAAGCTGGTAGGGACTGCCAGTATCTGGCATGAGGAAATTTTCTGTTGAATGGTGTCGAGTGTATATGAATTAGGTAGCAAAGTCGTGGGATATGAAGGAGGAAGGGAGAGGGGACCAAAAAAGTTAGTTGAAAAAGGCAAAGAGGGGGGTTAGAAAATAGGTTAATATTAGGAAAGTGAAATAGATTTGCATGGCAAATGAAAGGGCATTGTTTTATGATGAAAAGGACAATTTGTAGATAAGGCTCAAATATTCACAAACCATTTTATTATTGATAATGCAGATGAAGAGCTTATATAAATAATTTGTCTGTAATCAGAGATCAGAGATGTTCTTCCATATTATGTCTGTAGTTTGTAATTTGATACATTTAAACTTAAATCATGTTTTTGTATGTTAAATGAAAAAAAAACTATTATCGGACTAAGGAGTTTTGGTATTTAAAATAAAATTTTCAAAAGATAATTTCCTAATGGGATTGTGCAGTATACCCTCAGACATATACCATGACAGCATTACTAAGGGCTGAAAAATGTTCAAATAATTTTCACCATTATTTTCATAGATCCCAGATATTATTTGTTGTTAAACTAATATAATTACACGTTTTACATACATACATTAACATCACTTGGGTACACATGTATAACTGTCCTAAATGTCTTTCTCTATCTTACTATGCCTTCCATACACAAGTATTGAGATTGTACTTTCCATTCTAGACCATCATACTCTAATTATGATTTCACTTCCTATTGTGATTTCTTGCTAGTAAGCTTTGTAATAAATATTAAGTATCCTTGCAGCTTGTCCACAAGTGACACGTATTGACCTCATATATAATCATTCAAAGAACAAAGGTCGCATTCTGTAATTAACAATAAATAGCATGTAATTCATTTCGAATTGGCTGTAACTAATATAATTACCCACTGTCATCTAGTGTAGAAAAAGTATGTGACTGCCTTGATCAGCTGATGTGTAGTGCACTGGCCCCAAACATCTAATTTATGAATGAACTGCACGACCCATCTGTACGCAAATTGACCTTTCACCCTGTCAGTTGTATGGTTCTACAGCTGAAAGGGTACAAATAAAATAAATAAATAAACAGATTGTCACAATAGCTCAAGTTTTGTGTGTAAAAGCACCGAATACATTCATTTGTGGGACACAGGAATTTTTAAGCCTGTGTCTGAATTGTGATACCCAGTATTCTGAAGGACCTGGAAAGAAATATCAGTTACTGGTCTTCCAATATGTCACTGCACATTTATTATCAGAAGAATAAAGTGAGCTGCAGCAGAGTAGCTGTGATTTAGTGAGACAGACTAGGAAAGGACTTGCTGCTGACTGTCAGGATCGCTCTGGCCAGACGCCTGTGTAATGCAATGTGTAATAGCAGCAGCTGGCTGTAACCTAAGGAAGTGAAGAGGAAGCAGCAGGTGGCACTACTTCTTGTTGCCATGCCATCTCGCGAGCCCATAGCCTTACGCACTGCGGCTTTATTGGCAGCACACAAAGGGAAAACATTGAGGGCAAACACAGCAAAACCAACAAATTTAGCAACTAATTTCAACTTGTGTAAAACTTTCAATAGCTATCTTATGCAATATTCCAATCAACATTGTATTGGCATTTGGCATACAGAAACATTTGACTGCTTCTCACTCCTTTGCAATTGCATTGAGATCACTTTTTTGGGAAGTAGAAATGTAAATCAAGTTTGCAAACATATATATTTATCAAAAAATAGATTTCCAACATATTGGCAGAAAGATCACATTTTTTCGGTGTTGGTATTGAGGTTTTAAAAGCTTGTGATTTGGGGTTATGTATAAAAAGTACTGTAGGGTATTGTTATTCTTTTTACTATTATAATAGTAGTAGTATTAGCAGTAATGATAATATTTTGCAACGTGAATAATTATTGCTACAACCTTCATACACGAACAGACTGGCCATTTGAATTAACACTGCAGTTTCAGGGTTATTTACTAAATAACCAAAAGAATATAAATACAAAAAGTGGTGTAATTTATGTTACACTTTTGACATTGTTTATTTAATCAAACAAACATACCATTAAACATATTGCTACTCCAATAACGACGTAGTTGCCTACTCTCCCGGAATGTTTGGGAGACTCCTGAATTTCTGGGAGCCCTCCCGGACTACCTGAAAAGCAAGGCAACCTATTGGTTCCTAATTGCAACTATAGTTAAGTGGCGGGGGCGGAGCTTATGAGGGGAATTCCGTGTCATTGTGGCCCCACCCCCTGCTGCAATTGGGTCCAAATGATGTAACCCATTTGGCCCCGCCCCCAACACGCCCACTTCACCCTGATCTCCCGGAGGTGTCCTTGCCAATGTTGGCAAGTATGAATAACGACCTAAAGAAAAAAAGTCATCTTCCCTCTCCTTGGTACTTACTAAGAACTGTCACATTATCTACTGAATAATTAAGTTCAGGTGACACCTGATTGGCTGTCCAAACAAGTGCTGTCTGGTCTTAATTATTCCGGCTACAAAAAAAGCAATTGCCCTGTCTACCAATACCATGCCCCCAAATCATTAAGCCACATCAATTTTGCAAATTGAAAATTAGCTTTTTTTTTCCTTATTTGTTTTTTTTCATTTGTCATTGTGGCCAAAGACAAATGACAACCTAAATCATAAATAATTTGGTGCCATCGTTCTGACAGTGCATTCAAATCTGAGCACATTTAGTGAAGCTAGTTCAGTTAATATACCAAGCCTGAAGAGGTAGTGAAATCTATTCTCAACCTACGTGAGCTGGCCCTAGAGGCGCCCTAGTTAGCACCTCCACCCCATTGCAAGTGGTCTGTCCCCCCTCGGATGTTGTGCCCTCACCCCTGCTACTTCTTACCAGGCTGCATCCTCTGCTCCTGGACTGGGAGAGTGGCGCTTGGCTGTGATATTGTAGACAAGAGCCACACCCCCAGCGGAACGCTGACATGGAGGAGCGGCAGCCAACAGCGTCACATGTAAGAAGCTGCTGGCTGCCTCTCCTTCATGTTAGCAGCTGTCTCTCCAGATGGGGGAATTACAAATCAATATAATGTCATTCATTCAGTGTTTTAGGTGTCCTCTATCAATTGGTGCACTAGGCAACCGCCAAGGTTTGTCTAATGGTACTGCCAGCCCTGTTTACCCACCACCACATCTAGTAAAGTGGGAAGGAGAGCCATATAATAGTGTCGTAGGGCTCCCCCAGAAGTAATAGAAAACAAATACAAATGTACATATCCATGTCTTTCACAGTATACTTTAAAACACACAGCTTCAAAACATAGATAAGGAATTTAGGAAGGTTAAGCAGTTTGCAGAAATATGTTAATTGATTTGTTAGTAACCCCTGCCTAATAAGTATGTTAAAGTATATATCATACATCCTTACACACTGTAATAATGGTTACATATGGGTAAAAGGTCATTTCTAATATATATATATATATATATATATATATATATATATATATATATATATATACCAGTTGAAGTACCCGGCGATGCCTTGGATTAAATCTTCCCAGAAAAGGCTCCCTGGGTCACAGTTTTGCACAGTGCACACCACTGTGTACATCAATGTACATCAGTGTGCTGGCTAAAATCTAGTCAAGCTCAGGTGTGCCACAGAAGTGCCCCCAAATCATATTATGCAACAGTAGTGCACCACACCTTCCTCCCCTGCGTTGCAATCCCGCCCCCCTGCATCACACTCCCCTCCCTGCATCACACTCCCCTCCCTGCATCACAACCTCAACCCCCCCATCATCACACATCACACTCTATCATCTAACAGCTCAGCACAGCACTGGCTGGCTGTGCTCAGTTTAGGCAGCTCTAGAATATACAGCACTCGCGACACTGTTGGATAAGCGTCCGCGGTGCTGTACACCGGGCTAGAGTTTTGCATGTTAATACATGCTTTTGCCCATTTGTTGTCCTTGCATAGGGCGGGGGGATTTTCCAGTCAACTGTAAACCCCCCTGGGTTGCCATCACTTGCAATCCTAGTGTTACTAGCTATTCTTCCTCTATTATAGTTAGTTGTTGTTCTTCTGGTTCGATACAGCATTCTGTTAAGACAAAGACAAAGTTTTAAACAGACAATAAAGAAAAGTTTATGGTTTTCACTCAAAATAGCAGACTCATTGTATGTGAAAATTGTAGTCACCTTACACTTACACTAGTTACATTGCATTGCATTTACATTTGGCTGCATAGAGTAATGTTAAGGGCTTTTACTCAGAAGAATGATAAAATAATGTGCTCATCTATATCATATGTGTGCATCAGAAGAAGTCCACTTTCTGAATTCAGGTTTCTCGAGTCAGTTTTGAAATGAAGCTTATGCAGCTCATTACCCTTAATTGTTAACTAATAAACCTATTTCCATATAAAAAAAGAATGAACATAATTCTCACAAGAGCCATCACCCTTTACTGTACATCATTTATCTGTAGAAGTTTTCATGTGCAAAGAGAAAGTTTATTTTTCCCAGTGGAGAAAATTACAGACATTTTTGTGCTTCCAAAAGGAGAAATATAAATGCTTGTAATATGATTTTTATACTGGTGCTAAGGTTTGAAACATTAAAATCTAAAACATTATATTATATACTGTCTCTTTGCTTATGGATGTTGAGTTATTTCAGAATAAACACATAGTACTAGTAAATGTAATCGTGCTTGGAATAATATAAGTATTTAGGGGTCTATTTATGATAGGGAGAAAATCCATTTCTCAGGATTTAGGGCTTCTACTCATTTATCAAAGTACCCGGACCGGTGAAGACCACAATAGCTTTGACCAGGGTCTATGGCAAATGCTGAGTACACACTACAGAAAATTACTGCAGGTACAATTTCTGTAGCGATTTTACCAACGACTGAAGGTCCCAATTAGCATTCTGATTCATGCGGACACACTTACACGGTTTTACATGATTTACCTTCAGATATGTGCTCTTCACCCCTCGTAACCATCAGCTGAAAAGACCGTGACTCTGTACACTAAATAGAGATCTGCCTACACTGCTGGTCGTGAGTCCATACAGACTTCGGCATGACATTGCGCCATCGTTTATAGGGATTATTAGTTTGTTTATAAAATCAAATCAAACGATACGATGTGCTTTGGTACAATAAAACATGATCATACACACTAATGTGATATCGGACTTAATAGTTGTTTATCATGTGATCTGTAGGATAATTAGACGATAAACCTGTAGTGTGTACCCAGCTAAAGTCTTCCCCATGCTATTTAACAAGGTCAGCGGTACAAGTACTGCCACTGTCCTACTCAGGACGGTGACAGCAGAGGGCCCTGCACGGGAAAAAATGCTTCATGACTTAAATAAAGCATTTTTACTTCATTTAAACTCTTATTTTTTTCCTATTTTTTTAAATTATTTTATTTTACTGTTTTTCAATTTCTAATTTTTATCAAAATTGGAACTGGAAGCCCAAGTCCGGGCTTGTAGTTCCACTGCAAGCTGAATCAATTATGTGCATATGCTCGCACAGTGGCCTGACGATACCGACAGCCTTACCACTGCCAGTATCATCAGGTACCTGAGTACCACTAAACTGTCTTGGCAAAGTTTTATTTTTAAATTACACCAAGAGAAGATTTCCATATTGTATAATCTTTCATATCACTGGGTAATGATAAATAGGGGCTTTAGTCTGAGCCTCTAGCTTTTGGGAGTTGTATGGGAAGATCGCTTGTCTTGTATCACTCTTGTAAGCTACAATCTGATAATATGCTGTGTGATGGAGTCGGATATATTGAATTTATTCAACCACAAAGCAACAGCAACAACAGCAGAGCAAAACACTTGAAAAGTAAAACGGTACATTGTTAAATGGGAGATGGGGTACATGTTCTGGAAATATATACATCTTATTCTATACAAAATGAAGCAAGGTAAACTCAAGATGGATATTTACATTTAAAGAGCTCACTTTGATGGTCTCGAAGTGCAGCAGATCGCCATTGCTTAAAAATTTGTGAGCTATATTTCTAAATCAGTACATACAGCAGCAGCAAGCTGTTGAACAATCTGACACAAGGGAATAATAAACTTAATATAATTCAAAATACCGTGTTTTACGAAAGAGGCCTGAGGCTACGTTTATTAACTTAAGTCAGAATTTTCATAATTTTTATAACCATGGCCCCAACATTCTTTTATAATTATTTTAATGAGTTTCCACCTTTTGTAGTGTCATCTACCCAGTATTTAACCATTAACCACACAGTTGTAACCAGTGTGTATATTTGTTCATAGTCCACTGTAAAATGTCCTTGTGGCGTATTCGTGTTGGTTCGTTTTGGTGTGATGTTATGTTGTGTCCCCAGGGTTTGCCAGGCTATCCCACAATGGCTGCTCTCCATAGTAATCAGATCCTCACCGTCAAGGTTTGTGGATAAGGTGCTTATGTCCAGTCAGGTGTCCAGCAGCATAAGTTATGTGCACAAACACAAGACTCATGAGCAGGAATGGTGCCATTTTGTGGAATTACGATAATACATTAATTTGAAATTGAAAATTCAAAATTTTTTACCTACATATGCAAAATGTAAGATGTTTCTATGAAAACAATGGTGATATTGTGTCACTTAATGCTGACTGGAGTCTCTGACTGTATGTACAGTACTACTGGCATTTTGTTCAGGGAATCTGTGCCATCAAATTACATTAATGAACATGCACTAGACATCTCAATAAGAACGTACATTACCTGAGGGCGCCTTAAATGGCCGCCGTGTTGACTATATAAAATATCTAATTACAAAATAACGCTTATGCCATTAATACAAAAAACACATGTAAATAAGCACAGGTTCTCTACTAAACAAATTGTCGGTATGTACTCTGCTGTTTATTTTATATCTAATGCTTATGTCTCTATTTCTTCCTACGGGCCTTCTGATGTCTGTCCTTCAACTTTCTCATCTCTGAACTTCAACCTCTGACCTCACCTCACTGATCAGATGGTGTTTCCTAAGATCAATCATGGCTTTCTTTCTGCTGATCAGCAGCTCATTAAACGCCGCTTGATTAAGGTAGTGCTGAATGGTTTTAGGAGTCTGCATTTCAATTGAGGATTTTGCCGCTTTAGTATACTTTACTATAGTTGTATTTTCTATACATTGGAACTTTTTCAAAGGTAATATATCATTGGGCTAGCTGATGGTAATAAATGTTTTGGTTACCTAATGGTTACCTGAATATATATTTGTCTTTTTCAATAACATGGTTTACGAGATACATATGTATATGTGTACATATATGTATATATATATATATATATATATATATATACATATATATATATATATATATATATATATATATATATAGTAAAATGTTAGAGCTTCTTTACAACAGAGCTATGTGTTTGTAATCAAGGTATTTAATCTCGCTTGACTCAATAAACATTAGTTGGAAATGTCTTACATCAGCTACTTTGCAGATGACTCTTTCCTTGTATTACTTCTGCAGAATTCTTTACCTGTCTTATTGCACTCTTGCCCAATGCATGCCATATACTGTACTGTGCATTTCTAGGCAATGGGCCTTGATTAAACAATGACAGCAGATCATAAAAGCATCACAAGAATAGACATGACACCTCAAATCTGTACTTCAAATGCACTAAAATCACAAAGTGACCGGGATACCGGGAGGCTTTTCCCCACATCATGTTTAGTCTACAAGTTTTGAAGGTATCTGACATAATCAGTGCTTCAAATTAATTCTTGCGCTGTTGCATTGGTCTGCTCATTTTTCAGTGTTTATTCAGCAAAGCATTTGGCTTTCAATATATAAGTCCTGACAACCCAGAAGTTAAATTCTGGTTCCTCCAAAACAATTTCTCATAAAACATCAATAGGTTTTAGACCTCCAATATTGGTTGTAGAGTTTGAACTTAAGAGTTGTATACATTTCAGTTATTTGGCGCAATATTTATTGTACATTTTAATTAATAGGTGAACCAGAAGAGAATTTATAATTTCTTCTATTTTCTATTTTAAAAGAACAAACTGATTAGGTGACACCTATTTCAGAAAAAATACCTTCATTTTATTAAGTTACATGCCTTAGGCATTCATTGTACAGTAGCAGCTATATACAATGCACACGTTAAAATAGCTAATGCATCATCTGGCAGGTCTATTGTGACTAACTATCTGCTTGTTATTAAGGGTGATCAAGGACAGGCAGGGCCACCAGGCCCACCTGGACCTCCCGGGCCACCAGGTCCCAGGGGTCCACCAGGTGACACGGGTAAAGATGGACCAAGAGGAATATCTGGTGTTCCAGTAAGTCTACAACATATCAATGGATGAGATCAAATACGGTTACAAGTATTAAAAATAAAATATATACAAGCATTAAAAATAAAATGTATTTTTTGGTATTGTATTATATTCTTGCTTAAATTATTTCATATATTGGGTTTTCTTTTGCAGATTTTTCCTAACTAGTATTGTTTATCTGCAGTTGTAAAATACTTGTATTCTATCTATTATGTGACATATTCAAACCCATCTCACAGAAACGTCTGAGGCTCCCCCTGAGGCCCCTGCTCTGCTCTTCTCTCTGCCCATGAGCATCCACCGGATTGCATGTGCATTGGGTAGATCGCATATGCCCAGAAGAAGCCCCAATCTGCTCTATTGAGAGCATAGAGGGAGGTTTGGGCAGCGAGAAAGGCATCACCAGACTCTAACCCAAATTTTGCTATGGGGCACGACTATGTACTGTTCCACCATTGACTTCATGTAAAAGTAAACATTACAATTGGAGACACTTTTCTTGGTCTGGCAAAACCACATAACATTTAAACCAACCCCTTTATTTTATTATTTGTAGTAAATTGTCCTGATTTATAGTTAATAGATGTCGTCTAGAACACAAAACATTGTTACAAATTGTCACAGAAATTAAATGTTTTCATACATATTTTTTATGCATATTTCTAAGTCTGCTCCATAATATAAGTGATACTACCAACAGACCTTTATATGCAATCACATTTTAGACACATTTTATTTTATTACATATCATATTGCTATTATTAACTTTCAAATAAAAAAAGTTAATATTTGCTGGGCTTTAGACATGCTTACTAGGACTTTTGTGATGTGGCTGAATGATCTATGTTCGTACCATCCAGATTGACCTACAGGTGTGAACCATTCAGTACTAGAATGAACCAGGAACATATGTGACTGAGCACGGCAGCTATTGGGTCATGCCTGTATTTTTAGGTCTTTCACAGTTTGCTCCCAATATATAACAAATTGACAAAATAACCTTACTTTCAGAAGTATGTGTAAACCATTTCAATAGTATGGGTTGGTAAATGAATATATACCTTTTCATGCCAGTTACTGTTTACTGTTAGTCTTCTTGACATATGTATTAGTGTTTTCACTGTGCTTACTTGTGTGCTATAAAACTGAACATGTATTGTACTAAACATATCCTGTAATTATACTACATGTATAGCTATTAAATATGTTAGCTAAACCCAAATTTTCTTAAATTACATATAAATTTCTACCATTACTGTCCAATTTATCTTTATTAAAAATACATCTTAAATGACTTCCTCTCCCTATATCACAAGTAGTTATGGTCACAGTTTTAAGGCACCATTTAAAATTGTGTAAATATAGGAAAATAAGCTCAAATGTCAAAACACTACATGACTATAATGCTCACTCACTGTATGATTCCATCAGCCTGCAGTCTGTATAGTGCATTTCTGTTACCTATGAGACTGGCTAGCCAATTACAAGAGCTCTGTCCTTCCCCTGTTCCAGAAAGACATAAGATAGAAAAGTACCCTTAAGAATGTCAGCTTTCACTCAAACACTGGTTCACAAGTGAGGCAGCCTTCTATGAAGTGAAGCTCGCTTGCCTGAGATATATAGACAAACAAATACTAGAGGAAAATATGGGTAACACAGAAAACTGGATAAAAAACACACATGATATAAACACAAAAAAGGAAATGTATATGTAGATATGCACATAATACACTTTTTATGCATGTATTTAGAGACCATATTTCTTTGAAATATTTTTTAGGCACAATACATTAAAATAAGCTACCAAAATAATTGATCCAGAAGACCTTTTACACACCACCCAGTCCGCGCCATGATTAATAATATATAATAGGAAGGCTTGATTCTATCTTGTTGCAGTGAAAGACATTTGATAACAACCGCTCTTAGGCTGGTGATACACTGGTGTGCTAGGGTTTCTCATGGGACTGGGGAAAGGCATTAACGCTCTGTGTCACTATGTAAACTTAAGAAAGATGCATTTATCTGGAAGGAAACATTAGGGGTTAAATTTATCAAGCTGCGCGTTTGAAAAAGTGGAGATGTTGCCTATAGCAACCAATCAGATTCTAGCTGTCATTTTGTAGAATGTACTAAATAAATGATAACTAGAATCTGATTGGTTGCTATAAGCCACATCTCCACTTTTTCAAACCCGCAGCTTGATAAATTAACTCCTCGGAGTGCTAAAGGAACTTATGTGAGAAAAGCATGGAGGATGAATACATTTGTACATCAGTTATTTCATGTATAATATTAAGTTATTTTTTTAAAAGTATTTCTTTAGCAGTACAAATTTGCAACCTGCCGATTTTTTATTAATAGACATTACACTCTAACTATTGATAACTAATGAAATAAATATATTTGAATGGCTTGTAGATCTCTATGATAGCCCATTCAGACATTTATAAAGGTCATTCTAGCATACAAGAGTAAATAATCAGATCTGATGAATGAATGTCTACAAATCTTTGCCTAATTGCTCTGTCTTACCAACTCTTCGTATAATCGTCTATTCAAGGTTCCTAATTTTGTCATTTCTCTTTAAGGGGGAGCCAGGAGCACCCGGTGAACAAGGCTTAGATGTAAGTACAGTTAAGTTGTTCTAGTAATAACCGTTTAATGGATGTTCAACCAGTACCCTGACCTCCTCGGTTCTGCAATATTATTTTAATGATAAATATGTTGGAGGGAACCAGACCAGACCTCTATGCTTGCCAGTCTTGGAGAGTTTCTATTAGTAGGGGGAAACCAGCAGCATGGAGCTTCCCAGTAATGATGCCAACTGGAACTCCAGCCTTGCCAGCACAGGGCTAGCTCATTTTAAAAGAGGCAGCAAAAAACTCAGTACATCACAGGCAATCAACCCTTCTCTGAAGTGCACAAATTGTGCTTTAACCCACTCCAAGAAAACTAGAAAAGAACTAAATATTCTAAATATCCGTCTCATTGTGTAGTTGGGCGCAGACGTTCACACATTTTTCTGGCACAATTTGCCCATAAATGTTCTGTGAGGAGTTCCCCCTACCTTATGTTCCACATGAAATTCCCTGTCCTACCCCAGTTACATCGGAGACAGAATGAATTGACCATTAAAAATGTGAATTTACAAATATAGAGCAAAATTCGGTTAGAGCAAAATTTTGCTGCAACTTCACTCATCTCTAAGCAAAGTGCTTAATTCCCATCTGCAAGTCCTTATTTTCATCCAACAAAATCCTCAAAAATAAAAATAGTCAAAATATACGTATTTTTATCAGATAAATAGCAAAAGGTTCAAAAAATATATTTCACTATTTCCCATATATCTGATTTGTGACAGCTGCTAAACAGTCCGAAATTGTAGTCATCAAAAAAAAAATGAACCGGTATAGATATCTTATCAATAAGATTCAGATTTAGGGTTCTCGGAATTAAATGCCGCTAATAGCAATACTAGCCAGTTTTTAGCTTTATTAAATTGCACCTCTTACCATAATCTTTTCTGATATTGCATACCTATTTGTCTGCATTTTTCCATTTGTAATAATGAGGCATTTTCATGTTACGGGAAGTGTTTTGTATGCCTCTTTGTTTAGTTTGTAACAAAGGAGTCTTATACAGTATATACGACAACAAAATTATTAATTGTGTTAGGTAAGGGGGAAAATAATTATGTTCCTTTCTATAGCTAACAGTGATAATTCATGTCATTGTGCTTTCCTCTAATGTATTTTCTATTGTCATGTTGAAATAGCTTATCATTTTTCATTTTAGTTGTCAGAGGTCTATAATGGTTTTAGCCTCCTACCCTCTACATCTAAACACACCGTGACACCTACATTGTCAGAACAAGATTTACCATAGCAAACCAAGTCGTCTCATCTATACATTACACAACTGTCTCTCCCATAAATACTGTCCACATTTACATTAGGTAGCTAAATATGATTAAATATGAGTAGATTTGTGTAAACGTTATCTGGTCACAGATGAAATCATTCTTAACTCTTGTGGAGGTTTGATTTTAATGATGTAATTCACAGCTCATAGAAGATAGAGCCCAATGCTATCTCAAGTTATAGAAACATTGTTAAAATAGGGTTTATTTGGTTATGTAAATCAGTAAAATAAGGCTTACTATAACAGAGATTTACATGACTACAAAGTTACTTTACTGTAACCTTGTTACTGGTCTGCCATAGTAGGGTAATAAGCTGCTGTCTCTTATATAAGCTCTCACTACAAATAGCTGCCCCCAAAGTTTAATTCATTAGTAAATATATACTTGAAGACTATAGCTATGCACAACAAACAGAATAGTGTCAGTAAAATAAGACATTATTAAAAGGCAATTAAGTTTATCAAAACTTTTAGTCTGAGCTCCCTTTAAATTGTCCATTGCTGCTTTATTTAGGCTTATAATGTAGAAGTTGTACATAACAGCTTTGTATAGCAGCTCAGATCAATCATGATGTATTAGGCACATGGATTTAGTTTGGTTTGTGTTGCTGCCGTGTGTGTATGTATGTATGTGTATATATATATATATATATATATATATATATATATATATATATATACCATCACATAGTACCATTGTTTTCTGCAGTATGTTCAAGGAAAGCAGTCAGGTTGTAAGGTGTTAAGCTACACAAAGCTCTGCACATTCCGTAGACTTACACAAGGCTACAGAACCTTTTAGTCCTCCAGCCAGTGTATATTATTTTAACTGTCTTATTTATTTTGTGTTCTACGTGCTTTCATAACTGTAGACCATTAAACTGCTATCCCCTGGCAGCAGATTAGAGTTTCTAGATTTTAATTGATAATGTGTTTTCCTTACAATTCAGGTTAATATTGGCCAACCTCAACTTCCTCACTGGAAAGGTTTAAAGCTGCTGAATCTCAATATAATGCACTATTTGAATAATATTTATAGTATATGACACTCATACTACATTGGTTTCTCTGTCTTTTCCTTTCTATGCTGTTTTGCTAATTTGTTCTATGTTTCTAGATTACATCAGTAAGGATAGACTAGAAATATATATTGTTTCCTCAGATTTTGAGGTTTTAAAGTTTTACAGGAGTGGAGGCCAACAACTGATTGGGGGGCAACGTTTACCTCTCGCTTGGTCATAGAGATTCTGATATTAAAATATCAATAAGGTACATTCACAGCAGGGTCTGGTTGGGCTGGTGTGCAAGGGGGCATCTGCCTCGCGGGCCGGTCCCACTAGGCCTACCTTGGGCTGGGTCACTGTGCTTCCTGCATTTTTTACCCTTTAAAATGTTCCTAATCGGCTGTGGAGCAGAGTCTCGCCCTCCTGGCTGAAATTTGCCAGCCAACCCCTGATTTACACAAGCTATATCACATGTAATATATGATTGTGCTATTGTCTTTTTTCACCAGTGAAGAGCATGACTAGCCAATCATTCGTTAACATTTGGGACTGAGTTGGTGCTCTCTTATCATAGTATAATGCACACAATTATGGGGAAGAAGTGGTATTAGGGCCTCCGCGATGAGCTGCTTCAGCAAGACAGGACCGGTGGTCTGACACTGCTATGGAAGCATTCTGCGGGTCACAGTTAGACACATACCTCCCTACTGCTCTGATTTAGGTGGGACAGTCCCGAATTTAGGCCTATATATAGTGAAATGTTTGTCACGTAGGTGGGAATGTTGTCATAGCAGAGCAGCGGTTGGCATAGCAGAGCAGCGGTTGGCATAGCAGAGCAGTGGTTGGCATAGCAGAGCAGCGTTGGACAGGTGCTGCAGTGTTTGGAGAGGAAGCAAGATATCTAATGGGCAGTATAGTGCTTTGCAGAACTAGGGAGCCCTTTTGGGACGTGATCATACCCTCATCATGACGAGGCCCCACCCACATGTTGCCATGGTCACGCCCCCTGTTCCGTACTGGGTACTGAAATGTTGGGAGGTATGAGGCAGTAGTGATTCTTTATTACTGTAGTAAGGCTGATGCCTGGTATAATCTCAGGGGCACGATGTTAGTATAACTATAAATGACACAATACAGAGAGCAATCATGAGGGCAAAGCGCTGGCATAAATCATGGGGGAACAGTGCTAGCAGGGATTATGGGGGGAATAAGTGTTGGCATTATCATGGGGCCCACAGTTTACTGTTTCTGGCAGTGTGCCTTGTGCCACATATTGTGCAGTAATAATTTCCACATACATGGGGGATATTTAAGTAATGATTTTAGGGCTATTGATCTAATAAACATTATCCATCACTGACACAATACCTTATTCCATTACCAAGAAAAGGATAACTAAAATGTTATAGGGAAAACATTGCTTTCCAGGCATAAACAATATCAGTTTTACAAACACACTAACCAGTAACTCAGAGGAGGATCTGTTCTTTATTACTTACATTACTTTTATAGTAACAAAATATAAGGCCACAAGAGGTTAATGCATTATATGGGCTGGCAGAATATTACTATTCATCTCTATTCTACGTAATGTCCATCCCTGCTATTTAATAGCATTACCCTCTGTCATATTACAGTTATACAGTTACAGTCACTTGTAAGCACATGTTAGTGCAGTTTTACTTCACAGTACTCTGCATTTTGCCAGTGTGTTGTTCATTTAATAACTTGCCAATATAACACGCCATCTGCTGCCACCTTTTAACAGATTTTTTTTCTTCAAAGTAACTCATGTCCTTTTTATCGGTTGGTTCATTCTTAACAAGTTGATGTTGTGTATAGAATATCACCGCTTAGTAATACCTAGTGTGGGAGCATTTCCTGATTGCTTCCAGGCATCTCATCCCTGTGCAATGGACAGACATCGGTATGCTTCAACTTTCATGCAGTGCCAACAAGCCCAACCCTGAACCACATCAACTTTGTTTCTGATGTCTTTCCAGGGCATAAAATGTGGAATCTTTCTATCATCCACAGCACCCTGGTGCCACAACTCGGAAAATGTCCAGATATTTAGGTTACTTATGCTATGTGGCTATCAGGAAGTAGCTTCCAGTCCACCACAAGAGGTTTTGTCCATTGCTGCTATAGTTCTGCTTTTGTGGTCCATTTGCAAAAAATCATCTACTGTTTGACCATGTTGTATATCTATCATTAATTCCATCTCAATTTACATTGAGCTTAAAATAATTTGTTCCCTACACTGTTCCTGGAATTGTATTGACCTTAGTTAAGTGATGTAAATGTATCACTGAGCCTTATATGTTTATGATGATGTCAGACAGCAGGTCTTAGAGACATCCCCAAGGCGGATCATAAATCAGCGGCTTTTGGCAAAAACACCTACAAAAGTAGTAACATCCAGGGTTCAACTGTCTGAACTGACACTTACTCACTTTTATTCTGGGATGCCTGGCTCTTATTAGATTTATTTTGAGAGATGTAAAAATGTGCCATAAATGTACTACTAGCCTTGTCTGATGTCAAGTAAAAAAACTAAACCTTATATGATCGCAGGAAGCCCATTTGCTACAGATCTTGGTTTTTATAAGCAAACTGACATTTCAAAACAACTGTTTGTGAAAATACTCAATTGTCATAAAACTCTCCCAGATACTTTGGATGGACAGTATAGTTCCTATACATTTACATCAAAAGGAATGTGTGCTATTAGACATTTAAAAATAAAAGGACTCATATATTTGTTCACAATATAAAAAAAACTGCTTCCCTTTTGTTGTCAGTGTTTCAACATCCAATATATTTGGTCATCCATATGAAAATAGTTTTAGATTCTTGTGTTTTGTTTGTTTTTGTTGATCTTATGAGCTTATAATTCAAGTTCACGTTTAGACATTACCTTAGTGTTCCACAAACTGTATAAATGCATAAACCCAAACTCCTGATTGTCGTTTAATATTCTTATAATTTACTGTAGGGGATTCATTAATGCATATATGAAATGTTTGGTCCAATGATTAAAAAAAATATATATATGGTCATAAACGTAGCACGCTATGCATGTACACTATAATACAATACAAATGGAATGACAGTAGTACAAATATGTAAAAAACAAAACAAAAAATAAACCTGCTGGATTTGCAAACCACTTAAGTTAATTCACATTCATGTGGATAATTAAAGATAAATTGAAGCAACAATTTATTTAATCTATAACAATATGTGTTAATATTAATACTGTAAAAATAAACGTGCATTTTCTCTGTATTACATATGTTAAGTTGTTAGGTAAATAGTAAAATGAATGCAGATATTTTTACATCAATAGTGTTGAAATAGTAAATTAACAATATAATATGTCTTTTTTAGGGTCCAATGGGGCCTTCTGGACAACAGGTATGGTCCGAAAATGCAAACTGCTGCAGAAGTCATTATTTCTCTTCTAGCCAAAATTATGTCCATGGAAGGTTGTACAGGAATGGCTACTGTAGACCACAATGAAGCCCTTCGTTTAGTCGATACTGTGTGCTTTCCCAAAATGCTGCTGTGTAACGCCAGACTTAAGATTTCTAATTTCCTCAATCATGGGAACCTCAAGCAGCTCAGTGCAGACTGTTTTCAATCTGTCTGCTGAACTGAAGGTTAAAAGGTTCTCCTGGTTTTCCACTGAGAAACGACAAGCAACCCCAGAAAATCAGGCTCAAAATGTTTCTCTGTTGGATATAATTTCTAATTGAAAAAGTAATCTAGCACTAATATAGTATGGATCAGTGCCAGATGGCTAAATAAATTAGAGAAAAATGATTGAGGATGTCGGTGTCCATGATAAATTGAAATGGAGAAACTGCTGCGAGGTGGCCTGCCACTGTCTTCCTGGTTGTACGGTAACAAGACTCCTCACTTCCTGCGAGTGCTCACAGTGTTATTACCACTTATCATCAGCACTGTCTGCTGCATGTTGATGTACTGAGCCCAGGATTTATGTGATAGCACCATCACTGTGATACTAAATATACATGGAATGAAAACTTCTATTTGGCGCCATATCACTACCCTGTTCAAACATGGCAAAACTTTAAAGACAGCTATATAAAGTAATTCAGGAAAAGAAATACTGTGTTTTATTATGATGTTAGTATGAAAGCTATATTGCTTATTATTATATGGCCAATTTCACTGACTGCACAATATTCTGCTCCTGAATTTCCCACTTATTTTCCTGTTGGACTAACCTGGGCAGATCAATTAATGCATTCAGCGCAGGTCACTGGAATAGAGAAGTAAATGGGAAAATCAGATGAGGAGAACAGGGTACCTGTGGAATCTGTTATTTTGGAAGGTATTTAGTATAACGGAATGGGCTGTAATCTAACTTATCAGTTCATCCAGGAACACATTGCTTGTCATTGGGAAAAATATGTCACTTGTTGCTCATTATATATATTTTCTGCTTTTAATATACATATAGTTTAATATTAGACTGTTTTGATTTATCCGTAGTCATTGATTAAATGATAAGTATTGTGCTAGAAAAAAGACAGTGTTATAGCTTTAATTAACGGATTACCTTTGATAAAAAGACATTAGTAGTATTCTTTCTCAGCTGTAAAATCGCTTATTCGTTATTGCTAATAGCAATTTAAAAAAAAAAAGATATTTTGTGCTTTGAGTTAATTGTTTTCTCAATTGGATTTAAAAGTCTGATCAGTCTTGTCTTTTATCCAGCATTATTGGCCACCAGTGTAATACTAAATAATATACAAGGGCCAAAAAGATTTTGGGAAAGTAAACCTGACAATCCTTCCCTGAGCCCTTCACTTGTGTTTTCATCATTCGTGCTACAGTTGTGCAGAGTCCTAAGTAAGGAGGTGAGAGGAACTTTAACTCTTGTCACCATGGCACTATTTTATTGGCCAGTTACAATGTGCTACTGTGGTAGAATACTGCCAGACTGGATCTTCATGCCAAGTTTCTGGTCAGTAAAATCACATCATGCATACATCTGCTAATGGAATGAACACAGGTACAGACTTTTGAATATGTTCGTCTCTCTAGAATGAATGTATTTTTTGTTGCTTACAAGCGTTTTGCAAAAAGTGTTTTATAAGTTTATTAAAAAGTGAAATAAGTCCATAGAGAAGAAGTTAGCAAGACAAACAGCTACGTTCAGTCATCAGAGCGAATGGAGGTTGAACAACCAATTCGGCATTAATTAGAAAATGAATTTACATACCTTCCAATATTCCTGATTTTGGTGGGACTATCCCAATTTGCAAATTCTGGAAAGGAAGTGACCTATGAAAAAGTCCCTGTGGATTTGCAGGATGTGGCCATGGTTTGGTGGGTCAGGACCTGCTTTTGGATTGGCAAAGGGAAAGGGACTAATAGTGTCTTTGGTAATACTGATGGGTCTAATGTTGTGGCAAAAATGCTGATGACCATTTAAATAAACTTATTTATAATGATTACCATCAACAAACTCCTTGTAAAGGTAGTTCAGATATAACCCAAGGCAGGGGCGCACGCAGGGGGAGTTTCTGGTTCCCCAGAAACCCCTCCCCTCTGCAAACGAACGGGTGCTAAAGACTGCCCCTACCAGCAGCACTGTACTGTACAGCAGCCGCGGCGCTGTCAAAGAAGTGTCCGCTTCTTTGACAGCGCCGCGGCTGCTGTACAGTACAGCATCGCCAAAATGGAGCTGCTGCGCATGCGCGGCCGCATGCACAGCAGCTCTCTCTCTCTATATATATATTTTTTGGGGCGGGAAAGAAACCCCCCCTTACAAATCCTGCATTTGCCCCTGCAAGGAATACAATTCCTTTTCTGTCTAAATCCACAGGATGAATATTAATATCATAAGCTTATGCTTATATTATCAAGAAAAACTCCACGCAAGATGTACATTCATCTCAAATGTTTTGTATTAGAATTGTCTCAGCTTAGAACTGTGTTTATTAGCTTTAAGAAGGCCAATATGGCTGCTTCATACATGTGGTTTATGATATATAGCAAACATGGCTGAAACTGGAATATTGTTATCAGGCATGTATTTGATATAGAGATATAACTTTACTTTTTTATTATAACTGTAGAATGTATTCACTCCTACCCTGCATTATCTCTCTAAGCAGCTTTGAGACATTGTAAGCTAATTTATTAACATGGTGCAGAAAACGCAAATGTTCTGTAAATCATAGCAGCCAATCAGGTGTTAGCTGAAAGGAATAGGACAAAACAGAAGATTCTGTCCTGGTCTGACATGTAAGTGACTGCAGTTGATGGGCAAACTTTCTAAAAAACGATTTTCTGAATAAATAAAGCAATCATGACAATTTAGAAATAATAAGACAATGCCGTTCACTTTGTACTATAATATATAGTAAATTGCCTTTACTTCCACTGTAATCACTAAATGGGTGTGCAAAAAATGTAACCATCCTATTGAATTTAGGATGCTTAAGTTTGGCACCTTCTGCCTTCCGAAATTAGCTGTCAGTTGAATGCAATCACTGGAGAAATCAAACTCTGAGTCATCTGATTAGCAAACCTGAGAGTGGGAGAGTTGTGTGCTGATTATTAAGACAAGGTATAAAAAAAAGTAATCAAAATAAATAACATTTGATAGGTCTTAATAGTGGATGAAAAATTACAATGAAGCATGTTTTCCTGATAGGCAGAACATGTTAATATGCTATCCATTGTAGTGATAATGATAGATGAGTGATAATTTAGATTATATATTAATGATCTTGTTTGTCAAGAAAGAAATGCAAAGTTGCTGGTATGTATATGGATGTGCTCTCAGTACTAAATTTACAAAAACACTTGAATTTGGAAAATATTTTCATAGATATCAAATTAATTTCCATAGTGCAACACTGTGGCTGTAAATGATATGTTACTCTAATATCAATTTAATGCAAATTGTTTAAAATCTGGCATTTGTGGTTTATTAGTCTTTGTCAATATAACTCTTAAACAATAAATAATCTGTTTGTGGCTTGTGTTTATCACATGGCAGTTGTGTTATCCATAGCAGCAAATAACATAATATTTCAAAGCAGTATTAGCATATTATATGACATTTATAGCATGTAGATAAACTTGTTAATTTGATCTACTTTTAGGGTTCCACTGGAGAGCCCGGCACCCCAGGACTTGACGGGCAAAAGGTACAAAAATATTTACATGGAAATATATGGTGTAATACACTTGCATATTAATTGTATTATCTGCTATAAATTACACATTTGATGGGCTATACATACCTTAGTCTTACTTATTGCTTATTTGTTATATAGTGATTTATTTTGTAATAAAATCTGTTTGCTTTACTTATGTGAATATTGGGATGGATTCTAAATACTTTACAAACACATGCATGTGTTCTTTATTATATCAAAGAAAAACAGTGACAGAAATACTTTTATAGCCCTTTAAATATCTGTCAGCTCAAGGTTCTCTCAAATTCGGCATTCCCCTAAAGTGTTCTGTTGCGTGCCAAATCAACTCTGTAATCTGAGCTTAGAAGCAAACCGCTCCCCTTGCTGACAGGGAAAGGAGTAGTGAGCTGATTTGCTGTTTAAGCTGGAGACTCAGCCAAAGCTCTGTGGCTACTGTTTAACCGCAGAGGAATAGAGACAAAATGGAGTCAGAGTTGGCAGCCCTAGGAATCATGAGCTGTCTCATGAATAAAACACATTTCAGGATAGGAATTTCAGATTTGATGTGTACAAGTTCCTTTACATTCAGCCATGAAGTTTTTTCCATAGACGTTTGGGAAAAATTATTAGAGAAACAGAAAAATTGAGATTTGGTCACATATGGGGACACTGGCCGATCAGGTCGGGATGCTGAGTCTTCCCATCTATGGGCTTCTTCAGGATTTCTTTATAGCACAAAAGAACATTAGGCAAGTCAGTAAGAGTTGAAATACAGCAACAAGCGATCTCAGTAATACCAATACAATACATAACATCACCATCACTTTACCAGTATTGTTCTGCTCCTGTTTTTCCCTTTTATTTTTAAAAATTACAGCAATATAGATAAATAATTGATGTTTAATATTGTTTCAACCATAATTTATTTAACAAAGCCTAACTTATTTAATTGGACAATCGGTGAGAAATAAAAGAATATGACATGGTCTTCAAAGTGACATGATATCAGAAGAAGTGAGATTATATTGGGCCTAAGTGAATACAATTGCATTTTTTTAAACGGAGAGAAAATGCAAGCAGGTACGCCGGTATTCAACAAGAGGGGGATCTCAATAAATGTTTCTAGTTGAATACGGGTGGAAGTACATTCTGCCTATACGGCACTTGCTGTATGCAGACAAACACTACACACTGCAGGATACGCACAATACATAAGTATATATAAAGTCCCATCAGAACGCACAGAAGATATTTTGTTAAATACATTAACACCTGTTAGTAATATGATCATTAATGAAAAAACATTAAAAAAAGTTATCTTTTCATTTTTTTTTTAACATGAAATACATTTATGACATTAATGCCTACTGTACATATAATTGTTTACAATTGCTCTTGATTGCAAACACGTTTTAGCATGCATACGCCACCGTCACCACTATCACTTGTCCCTTACACCTGCCTAGTAGCTGGTGCAAGTGATACAGCTTGTACCAGGTTTACTTATGTGAAACCCAAGGCTTGAATCGGTCGTATCTGTGTCGGAACACTCTCGACGTGCTCTTATTGTACATGGGTTACATTAATCCGCCCTTTCGCTCCCACATTCTTCCCCTCAAGTCGTAGGCTGACATAACATTTGTGTTCGGACATGAATTGATTGGAAATGTGTCCATTGGCGTAAGGTCCATTTCTGTACCTCAAAGATACCCAGAGTTTGAATCCTACGGATGTGCGTGCGCTCGATCTTGGCATGCCCGTACTGTACACTGCCTACGTGCAGTCGTAGGCTCTCAGAAGTGTCCTTTGCGTTTGAAGATTAATTGGATGTACATACGTTCACAATTGTATAGTCCGTTTCTGAGCAAAATGCGGCTTGTATCAGCAATTATGTTCCTTAATGAATCAGACCCATAATAATCCACATTTCTGGCTTAATTAAAATTTGAAAACAATCTATTCTCATGTGACAAATAATACTTAACCAATTTTACTTCATCATTAATAATTAAAAAAATAAGACATATGTAGAAGCCATTTGTGAAACATATAGCTCACGATTTAGTTGTTTGTAGAACCACCTTTATCAGGAATAACTTTCTTCAATTCATTGATGATTAAGGGTAATTATATATGCACAGCTCTCTTGATGCCACAGCATCTCAATAGTGTTGAGGCCTTGTCAGGATCTGCATCCTGCAGCTCCTGTCTGCTAGGAACTATTTTGGACCTTTATATTGATGTATCCTACCTGTAGTACCATGTTCCACCAAAGGGGCCACTGAGGGTATTCAGACTACTCTCTCATCTGCCAGAGCTGCCTCGTTATTCCTGGAAGCCTAAACACCTGCCTCTGGCCTATAAAGACCTGCCTGTCCCAGCAACCTTATCCAGATCATCTGTTGCATTTCCTGTGTTGCTGTGCCTGTTCCCATGTCTTATCCTGATTGATCTTCAGATCTACTCTCCCGTTCAGATGACCTGTTCCCTGGCTCCTGTTTGCTGCCTGTTCTCTGAGTTTCCAGCACAACTATCCGCAGATCATCACCATCGCATCCTGTGTCCGTTATCTTCAGTGCCTTGCTCCGCAGACTGTCACACCTAGTGCATTATCTCCACTACTTTGTGGTAAAGTCCTGCAGATCATCGCACCCTGGGTCCATTATCTTCAGTGCCTTGCTCCGCAGACTGTCACACCTAGTGTGTCATCTTCACTACTGCGTGATAAAGTCCTGCAAACCATCGCCTTCTGCATATGTTATTTACTGAGTTTTTTTGCCATTTCTGCCATACCCTACCATACTGCATCTTGAAACCTTTGTAACTGGTGTTTGATAAAAACCACTTCATTCATTACGTAATTTTATTTTGGGAACCCTGACAGGCCTACCCTATGAGTTGACCATTCCAATGCCTTGATTCTGCTTTTTTTTTTCAGACATTCAGATGTAGATATAATGGTGTGCTTAGGATTAGTGATCTATTGTTGGCCAACCTTCAGTTGTTGGATAGAAAGACTCATTTCTCTTGAATACTGTGGCATAAAGAGGAGTTGATGGTGTACTCAATAATTGGGAGGCTGTCACACATTGCACCAACTACCTTTCATTCTGGTCACTGTTCTTACCTGTTTCCCTTGCTTCTCACTCCCTGCTTTAGCTTGCTGGTCTGAACTGAGCATGCGCACACCTGGTCTTTTCAAACCTTCCTGCATTCTCTTGATTGGCTAATTGCCTGTCAGCTCTGTCTATTTAAAGCACCTGCTTCTCTACTAAGTGGCCAGATCTTCAGGTCTTCATACTTGTTAGGACGCTGTTCTCTCTGGCTCCAGTCTGCACATTGGTATCCTGTGTTACCTGTTTCACCATCAAGACCTGTGGTATTGTTGCAAGAACCTCGTGCCTCATCATCAGTCCTGTTCTCAAGCTATCCGCTTTCCAAGGATCTCAGTGCATCAGTTCTCTGCAGTTCACCACCTCTCAGTTGGTATCCTGTGTTACCTGATCCAAGATCAAGACCTGCGGTATTGTTGCAGGAACCTCGTGCCTCATAATCAGTCCTGTTCTCAGCTATTCGCTTTTTAAAGACCTCAGTGCTACGGTTCACTCCCGTTCACCTGAACCTCTGCATTTATCGTCCAGCAGTCCTGCTCCACTCCACGGTTCCATCTCACCCTGCTCTAATCCCCCTTAGAGGACCGCGACCTGCGGCTAGAAAGCAGCTAGGTCCATATTTCCTTGCGGGGATCCCTGGTGAATATCTCTCTACCGTTAGACTCTTGGAGTAAGTCTATCTAGAGTGGGGCTTCGAGGTCTACTCCAAACTCAGGCTTCGTGACAGAGGCATACAGGTCCCCTCCACCATTGTGAAAGTTGGTATGTGGTACCTTGATGGGATACTCTGTTGCCAAAAAAGGACACTGTGCATTAAGACCAAACATCTGTACTTTGGTATTATCTGTCTCGGGGACATTGTTCCAGAAGTCTTCTATTTCATTCAAATGCAAACCTAAGCTGTAGTGAAATAATTTATTTGGAGAGAAGGGCCTTTCCCCTTGCTACCCTTTCATGCAAGCCAAATAATTTCAGAGTCTTCTGTAAGTAAATTCATTAACTTTAACACTTAGCATGCTGACAGCTGTCTGTAGTTCCTAGATGTAGGTTTTGGGATTCCCACCACTGTGAAGATTGGCAATTGCTTTCATTATTCTCAATTTGTCGATAATTGGTGTCAGTGTAGGATAATGCGCTTCAAATGGTTTGGAAATGGCCTCATGATCTTTTCCAGGCTGATAAACTGGAAGTAATGCTTCTCTAAGATCATTGCATATGTCCTTTTCTTTGGCATGGTATTAACACAATCATGTACTGCTTTTGTAATCAGCAGAGGTGGTGGCACTTTCTTATGGTCACTTTATTAGCACCTGGCTCAAATGACTTTATTAATTAGGAAGGACTAAAGATGTACTTACTTTTTCACACATGACTTCATCATGTAGGCTTATTTTTTGTTGTCCACTATTTATGTATGAAAAAGACCTTGTATTTATAATCTAATGAATCTCTGGAATCTTGTGATACCAAATATGAAATAAAAAGTTAAATAAAAGTAACATAAAACAATCAAAAAAGAAAAGTGAAAAACCCAATTTATCTTCTAGCAAAAGAAATATATAATCTCCGGGGGCCACTGATTGGCTGCACTGAGCCAACCAACTATAGGAACAGTAATATTAATGCTCACTTGCTCTCCAACAGATCACCCTTTGTAGCTTGCCCTATGCAGTTTGGTAAACTGAATATGGTCCAGAAGGCAAATTAAAGCCAATTAATATAAAGCTCAATAAGATGTATGTTGATTTTTTTTGTACGGCAATATTAGCATCCATTTGTTTGCAAATAAATTTGAGCAACCTAATATTTAAACTTACGTAGAGATACATACATATATTTTTTTATGCAAACATATACATAGCTACAGACAAATCCATATATATAGCGATATAAAGATTTATACATTTATATAGCATAATACACAGAATAAAATAATTTGTTAGATGTTTGCGGTAAATGATTTAATTAAATTAATGGAACTTTAAGAGGATTCTATAAAAATGTACTAGGCAGAAAAAGGAGTACATATAATTTTTCAACGTATATAAACTACTGTATAATGGTAATTTTAATTTAAACAAACCTCTCCAGTGCCAAATTATGTTTGTAGCCAAAACTAAATGTGATTAAAGAATGTAACAAAGATAATGACCCTTTTATAGAATTAAAATTAAATAGGCATCCCATAAAATAATAAAATAACTTACCAATTAGTAATACATGGGGGTGCAGTAACTTCAAAATGACATCACAGATGATATTAATATTAAAAATAATTATAATAAACAGCCATAACGTTAATTTGTAAAATTATTTTTATATGTAAGCTGACGTCACCATGCAGGCAGCATTGAGAGAAAGTCCCACTGCTGTCTGTTTGGTTGATACATTTCTGGCATCTTCGCAACGTACAGAAGAAGGGCCTAAGAAAATGAGGCTTTGTTTCTATACAAACCGGTAGGTCTAGCATATTGAAGTATTATGTCCTTGTTTCCCCCACGTGAATAATATATAATTGCTGTATCATGTTACTACAAGGCAGGCATTCATTGAAAGGTATAGAAGGAGTCATCAATGAAGGAAAACGCTCAGACACAATTGTTAGCCAGCTGGGAAATGTTGCTGAGCATTCCTGTGTAATTTCTTTTGGCTCGTGGGCCTTTGCAAAAAAATTACAAAAATTAAAAATAAGAGTTTTAGTTGAAGGTGAAAAGTGAACTATAGGAAGGATAAAATAAAAATGATAGCCCTTGTCTCATGTATTACATGTTCTGTAGTCTCAGTGTTTCTGCGTAAACACTTCAGCAGCAGACTTTCCAGGCTCTTGTATTTCATCTTCCTGATAATTAATCATTAGCTGTGTCTGAACAATATGACAAACTTTAATCGGCAAGGAGCTGCAGAAAGCCTCCGAGCTGAGATATCAATTACAGCGTTTTTATTAAAAGCGTATTTTTTTATCAGTGATTTGCTGCAAACCATCAGAGCACCACCTCATGTTTATCAGCACTATAACAAATGTACAATCAGAAGCTCAGCAAGAATGTTAACGTCACCTTGCCTAATAAAGTCTATAGGTAACTTTATTCTCTTCACTAACTTGCTGTAGACCACTTGTTGTAGATAGGCCTGTCTATCACAAGTGGACTGTGATATGGTGCACACACACACAAATACACACACACACACAAATACACACACACACACACACACACACATACACATACACACACACACACATACACACACACACATACACACACACATACACACACACACACACACACACACACACACACACATACACACACACACACACACACACACACATACCATGATATCGTGTATTATAACCAGCAAAAATAGATGATGCACATACTTTAATTAAAACATGAGTTATAGATTCAATCACGGTACCCTCCCAGGGCAGCACGGAGGATTGTCGGGGGGGGGGGGGGTTTCTCCCCGCCGACCGAAAAAAACCCAAAAAGAAAAACCACGAGAGAGAGCAGCAACAGCTCCGTTTCGCCAGCGCTGTCCTATACAGCAGCCGCGGCGCTGTCTAAGAAGCGTCTGTGGCGGTGCTGTATACAATACAGCACCACCGCGGACGCTTCTTTGACAGCGCCGCTGCTGCTGTATAGGACAGTGGCCACTTAGTTAGCGCAGGGGGGGGTTTCTAGAGACTCAGAAACCCCCCTGCGTGCGCCACTGCCTCCTGCTGATAATGTATTAAAGGCATGCTTATAAATCAAAGACAACTGTTTGAAACATTACACCATTATAAGGGTGGTGACAAGTGTATCAGTTGTGAACATCGCTCACCGGCAATCTTATACATTTGGTACTGATTTGCATCACAAATATAGTAAGGTTCTTGGAAGTGTCAGAAACTAGAAATTACCTTCTAATACACAATACTTTTAATTAAGTTCCTGCTAATCATTATTTTTTAAACCACCAACCTAGTAATAGGTAATACATGTGATCCATAAGTATTGTACAACCCTCACTGTTTTATATCTTGATGCTTGATACATTAATATCCCATTCATTGCATCAGAGTGGGATTATCTTCCACATAAATATAAGTTTTTCGTTTAACATCTTCACTCTGCTTATACACCATGCACTTCACTTGGGGAATCATGGGGAGGGGAGAAGCATACAATAAATAACTAGTTTCTGATCACAATTTTGTTTTAGTAAAGATGAAAGTTCCTCTCTCCAGTACAATGAATGGGGGTGGGGGGGACTTCAATGATACAACAGTGAATGTTACTTAGATTGCTTGGATATTACTGGGCAATGCTCTGCATATGATTCCACCAATCAGCTGGAGCAGTTCTGTTTTCAAGGAGACTTGCAAGCCAATCAAAACAAGCTGACATGCATAGATTGAAACAAGATAGAGAAGCACTACCCTTTTGTACAGTCTCAGCCTTTTCCAAGCAGTGGAAAAGACAACACATTCATAGAATATGGCACAAACAAATAAAATAACATACAGTTTAGTGAAAACACCATTACTGTGGTGAGCCCAACCTTATATAATTTTTCGTACAATCGTTTTATCCTAATTTTGTGTCTGTGATATGTAAATAAAGCTGCCTGTGATACTAACTTACCCAAATATCCAGCATTTATGACTTTTCAATCAAGTGATTGCTTGTTTTCTAGGGGGAACAAGGTGCACCTGGTTTAGACGGCATACAAGGGATAAAGGTGAGACATTAAGACACAGCTCCCAGCTAAAGAACACAATATTATAATTATTATTGTGCTATTGTGCTGTCACTTTAGAGTTGATTTATAGGTTTGATCTATCCTTACTTAAACCGACTTTCAAATCGACTCGTTTGATATTTCAGGTGAAAGTATAATCATTCATGTCATACACAGAGAGAGCGGCTATATTGTCTTTAAATAGACTTAAAGACAGGCAGTATGTTGTAGATAGGGACAATATCTACCATTGCTCACAGTAATATCTCTGATAATGTCCCTTCTGATAAACTCCTAAATGATACAAATGCATTTCTGGATGCTATTTATAAATAGCTATTTTATAGAAAGGAATTTTTTAGTTAGGTGTTTTTGTTCTTTATATTTGAATTGACTTAAATGTAGTATCTAAAAGGAGGTGTAGACAATGTAAGTGATGCTCACTGTTTAAAGGTAAGTGTTCTGCATAGCCAGATGTATGCAGTGACAGGGACAGGCATACATCCTGCCTATTGTATATACATATTACCTTTCCATTTAATATTCATAGTTGAACTTTTATACATTGCCATGCTTGAGTGCAGTCATGATTCTGATATATATTTTTTATATAGGGTGATCAAGGAGAACATGGAGAAAAGGTAAGGCTTTTTGACCTGTCATTTTGAGTTTAAGTATGAAAAGGTCCTGGTATCAAAATGCCAAAATTCTGTAATAAATAAAAAATATGCTAATGTAATTACCCATATTTCAGTACTTTTATATTAGTTTTCTCCGGTTCCATATTTTGAATACAAATTTGCAACATGCCTTGGATGGCATGAAATATAATGCCAAACTGTATCTAAACTTCTCTCTTAATCCATAGTTGTCTACTCTACCGGAATGTAAACTTCCAGCCTTGACAAAGTGTGAGCGAAACGCGTATTGGCTTGTTAGACCTGTTATTTGTTTATTATTAACTGCTTCTTAGTAATTTCTTTAAGAAAATGTATGAATGATGATTCGGTTTCAGATCAAGGATAGAATCTGCCATTAGCAGGCAGGAGGTTCAGAGCAGTGTCCTGTGTGATTGTAAGACCGGATGATACAATACAGCTGTAGAAAAGGTATCATAATTTCAAAACTGCAGAAGACAGGAACTCTTGATACTTTTTATATTTGGTTTCATGAACACTACAAAATCAGGCAGCATGTCTAGGGAATAAGTATATGGCTCATGTTTGGAGTACTGATCCCAATACGTAAAAGATCATATTAATGTTAATTAAGCCAATAATTATGTTGAACAGGGATACAGACCTGAATACTTATTAAGTATACAGGTAATGATACACATCCCCTTACTGCAATACTCTCCCCATAAGTGGTGAGATTATAGACAGTGCATGAGAGGATAATAAGAGCATCGAGAGCAATGAATACTAAGTAGCCTAATAAGTGCCATGATGATATAACTAATAAAAAGTGGAGATTGAAAACTATCCAACAGCCTAACCCTGATTGAAGTAGACATTAGTAACATTGGATCCCTACAGTATTTAGCCAATGATAAACTATACAAACGCTAACACTATTTGTTTAGAAATAAGGGAAGTTCACATTATTTAAAGCTTTATCATATATTTAGTTAATATGTTGGGTATTTGGTAATGAAACAGCAGGTGGTATTAAATTATTTATTTGTGAGGATATGTGGCTATTAAAGAGGACTATGAGATACACAGAAAGACAGTCATTAATAAAAATCTTCAGAAAACACACTAAGATAATGACATTGTTTCCATCTTTAAATCACATTTTTTTCTTCTGATACACTTTTTCTTGAATATTAATTGCAATCTTTTCTTTGCTTTTAAATCATTTCTTGTTTAGCAGAGGTGTGATTGATTTTTAAACATATCAATAAGATGATAGGCATTTTATATTTGTATAGATATGAGTGATTACCCTTTCTAAGACACCCACTTTCTTTTTGTGTTGAATAAACAGCGTGTGAAGGTAGCACCGAAAACTACAATTAAAATTTATCGGAATTAATCAATTCCGGAGTGGCCAATTGCTTTTTATAAGCACTAAATAAAAATATTCTCCCGGAATGTCTGGGAGACTACCAAACAATGCAGGGAGCTCCCGGATGCCTGCGAGAGTCAGCAATTTTCCCGAGCATGCTTACCTGCTGCGAGGTACCATGAAATACACCATCAAGTACCATACACCCCAGCAAACACCTAGTGGCAAGGGCACAATGACACGTTTGCATCATCATGTGCCTAGTGTTACAGTCAGATATCATATATCAGTGAAGCAAGGATTGATTTAACGGTCAGACTTGCAATATTAAATTCATGGTACAATAAAAATTGAAATCTATCATTCTTAAAATCCAGACTTACCTTTTTAATGACAACATAAGAATCCAACTGTCTTCTGAAACATCCCGATGACAGGTAATAACGGCACTGGGTTTTGATGTCATTCAAAATGGCGACCGCCATATCACAAGTTTTTGGATAACAAGCGTTGGATTTACTCCTCTGGCCTTTCATTAGTTGAAATACGTGGTCAGTGCCAATGTTATTGATTGATTAATTTTTCTTAACTAGCATAGAACTATAGCTATTTAGGGGTATGATTGGGTTTATATTAAAAAAAAATATCAATTTGTTACATTTTGTAATGAGGGTTTCAAATGTTAAACACAATTATACCATTTGTCAAACTATGTCATTCAGACATAGCTGTGATCAAGTCAAACCTGCAAATTTGAGTTTTTGAAAGCTATATGTAGGTGAGTGAAATGTTTTGATTCTTTTCAGGTTTCTATGAACTTCAGTATATCACAACTGGCAAATTAGTTTTGATTAAAAAGATTTGATATTCAGAAAATTTACTTTTAAAATATTTTATTTAACAGCAAAAACAAATAAAAATAATCACCAAACCAATTGAACATGCCCATTTGTGTTTGAACCAGTAAAAAAATATTTATCAATGGACCTGTGGAAACAGAATATTTAGGCCAATATTGCAAATATCCTGCAAAGCAAACTGCAGAGATTTGTGGTTTTAAAAAAGTGTATAATAAATGTAAAACTAATTTTTGCCGGTGATAAATTAGTATTATAGGATATCTTATTTTCTTCGCAGGGTGACATGGGCGAAAATGGTCCTAAGGGTGAAGCTGGGGAAAAGGTACGTCTCTTCTGGGAAGACTAGTGATAGCCAGGAAATCAGTAGGAGGAAGATATTGTTTCTTTCTTGTAATGCTCTTTAGTTGTTATTAATATTGAGTATAATTTACTTAACTCGTTCATAAAAAAGAAAACTAATAAACACGTTGTAAAACTTAGTAAAGGTGATATACTAGCAGCAGCACATGAGAACATACATCACATTTAGTCTGTGCCATCACCTTCAACATACGTTGGCACACACAACTTTCTGCTTTTGCCAGTGCTTCTGTACAAATGCTTTATGGGATGTACTTCTCACTGTAGTGTCCTCTCTGCCACCACTTTTTACCAACACTTTACATAATTTACTCTTAAATTAATGGAGAGACTAATGAGATATTAGGAATGCTTTTATTTCATGTGTCACAATTGTGGTTTCTAAGACCAATGGTGGTATACGACTCAATGACCAGATCGATTTTTATGCTTGTGTGATGTGTCAGTTTCTTTGTGAGTTGCGTTTTATTTTCTTTAGTTACCAAAGTACATTTTATATAGTTTTTGATATGTGGGAATTTCTTTTGGTAACAAATTAAGATATTTAACTCGAAAAGAGCAAGAAAAAATCATGATCCCTCCCATATTTAATTATCCATATGTTTAGATAGGTGTCTAATTCTCCTGGGTATAGGGATAATGTATGTGCATTTAATCACGTTCTAGGGATAGAATCATAGTTTTTACCTTTCATCTTTCATTCTTTTCACTATTTTGTTAACCAATAGACTTTTGGGAATCACCAGAGTCTCAAATTTCTCAAACACCTGTTTGTATTACTTATAGATCTAATACCTGCTGGATCAATAGCTAACTGCAATAGTTATTATTATTGTCAACATGGATCCAATAGTAATTTAAAGCATGTAATAACTGATAGCTATTCTATGCAAGATATCAGGCCTCGCTACTAGGAGAAAATGCTTAGTAATATTACACTTGGAGGCCAATAGGATTTCCTGTGACAATACAGAGACACTTTTACATTGTATATGTTTGCATACTTCACAGGGCAAGAGACAGAACATGATGATTCTTGGCACCTTTGCACCCAGAGATATCATTGCCTAATATGACATTTCTAAACATTACAATTTTTATTACACTGGTTGATTTAATGCCCTTTTCCGGTAAATCGCACCTGGCTGATGGAAAAGATGTCCCATTTAAAGTATAGGCAACACCTGATAGCCAGTACCTCGGAGGATGTGTCAATCTCAAGTAATTTGGAGGTGTTTCCACCCAATGGGAAACATTTTTATTCAAAGTGATCTGAATTTGCTCATAATAATTTTGGTTAACTAGTCTGAAAATTAATGCTGCAAATTCTTTCAAATGTACTGAGCAGTGTGAAATGTCTAAAGAGTGGATCTTGGTGTTAATACATGTAATTACTGTATGTGCAGAGTTGGATCTTACATATGTAATTAGCAGACACTGCAAACACAAACCTCCCACACATATAGACTCCTGTTGGGGAATGCTGAAAATATTACTATTTTATCAGCTTTTAAATTAGTCTCAAAACTTATTGTATTTCTCTATATGTATCTGTACCAAGTAGAGGCAAGTATCCGCCAATATCTTATTGAACAATACAAGGCTCCGATTTCTCAAACAAAGATTTACTGTAAACTTTGAGACACTTGATGCTGTAAAAAAAAACTATTGAAAGCAACTAAACAACATGCATAATAGTTCTCCCAAAAGAATGAATGGATATTAAATATATTAAAACATAGAGACTTAACTTTATCTTGCTGAAAAGCCCCTGTTCTTCAGAACGCTGGCCATTATATTCAGTTTTTCTATTTTTGCAGACTTGCACCAAAACACAGGAACGCTTAATAGTTTATTTATTGATTTCTGTTCTCTCTTTGATGACATATTTTTTTTTCCATATACTTCTAGTGTTTGGAATTTAAAGTTCTTTTTTATTTTGACGGTTGCTTGCTTTTATATCTTGGTTTCTTATTAGAGAGTAATAATAGTCTGCTTTTTTCCATCTACAATAACCTGGGCTGAATTAGTATTATGTGTAAGAAATGTCTCCATCTCCAGCTTATTCATTTGGCCTAAAATATTGCAGTAGGCAAAGTACAGATAGAATATTACTGCACCCTGAATATTGTAGTTGCGTGCCTTCCGCTTCTGTGGTATCATATTATAACTGTCCCTCCACCCCTCATTTTTGAGGAAAGCAAAGGCAAGCACTGGCTACTTATTAAACAGCTGTATAAATACTTAAGTTAAAGTTTTTAGTTATGTTCAAAGTGGACATTTACAAGTGGCTGTATTGAAATTTAGAAGTGGAGGGTATGAGAAATGAAGTAGGAAGTGAATGGAATTTGACAGTGTTACAATGAAGGCAGCAGGAGAAGAGGCGGTATGGCATACCACCTTATATCAGCCCACTTCCACCACTGGTTATGTTATTATAAAGAATGCTCGGCACGTTCTGTGAAATCAAAGTAAAATGTATTGGACCTCATTTAGAGTCGGACGCAAAGTCTGTTTAAGAAGTGTAGGAGTGGGAGTGTGCCGCAGCTTGGTAGGGTATTATGAGTGACATGCAATCCCAGTCGCGTCCTACTCGTAATACCCTATCGAGCTGCGAACAGTTCCTGCAGCTAGGTAACCACTTGCGCCACCTAATTCCTGCCGCACAGTTTTAACCCTGTTTTGACGTGTGTTGCATCTACGCCTCACTGCGACTAGGATGTATTTACATGGTCACGCCTTCACAATTTCGCGTTCCTCCCATTCTCTAGTAGTGAGTCGCAAGCTGTCGCAAGTGTTAATTGCGTCCAAGATGCAGGCGGATTTGTTGCTACCTGCACATGCGTGATAGTGTTTTTTCGTTAGATGCGCCTGACACGGACTTTGCGTCCGACTCTAAATGAGGTCCATTATATGAGTAAATAGTTGGAACACCCAAATAAATTAGGGTCGTCAAGTATGTTCAAAGCTGTTGCTGTTGCTTTATTCAAACTGTCTTTTTTCATCACTGCAATTCCGTAGACCTCATTATTTAGAAAATAGTATATTTCATGACAATCATTTGATGTGTGCTGTAATAATTGCACACAGGTCACATTCATAGGATTGATGGCATTTTACAGTTTGTTCGAAAAGATTCAAATTTAGCTTTTGTCAAAAATCTTGAAAATCTGTATTACACATATTTGACAATATAATTAGCATGACTATGGAAAAAAACCATTGTATTAATTTTGATTAATATTAAATAAAATGTTCAATTAATACACGCAGGGAAATTTGAATTTAACAGCATGCACCTATTGTAAGATTCCATCTTTGTAATGTTTGGAACATGTGTAAACAATATAATATAGCCCCTAAGCAAATGCCACCATCTCATGTAATCATTTCACAGCTTGTGTTATGGTAACTTATTTTTTAGAAAATATTGTTATGAACAATTATTGTTCAGCAGGAAATTATATTTGATTGGCTGGAAATTTCCCGCTGTGCATACAAATAAAGTTGTCACATGTTTTGTGAATTTCCACACTTCCTGATGGAAAACAGAGAGAGCCTAGCTTTATACACACTTACTTGCTGATCCCATCATTCTGAGAACACGATCCACTGTTGTTATTTTTAAGAAATGGACCATGGGGCTTTTGATGGGCCATTGAATTCTCAACTGCAAGTAAACATTAATCTTTATATTATCGATGGAGCAAATACAGAGATATTAACACCTATAACTTATGTTTCCTAATGGTCTGTGTATTTTGTCTGCACTTTGAACAATGCAACATTATTTCCAAGCTGGCGTTTTGTAGTTGTGTTAACAATACTCATTTAACATGGTTTTAAGATCTGCACATATGTCAAGCAATTCACTTCATAACTGTTTAAAGTGGTAGTCTTTAAGAAAACTATTGACTGATTAAACCACTTAAAGCTATTTAGTTACATCTTATCAGTACACCCCACTACTTGCAAACACTTATGGAGCAGAAAAAAAACTGAAGAAAATAATTACTATAGTATTATTACTTTCCTGTTCTTCTTGACCGTGCCTAATAGTGTCAGGTGGTGATATACATGGTGTATTACACAGGATGATACATGTTGTAAATCCATTCCCTATAAATACCTGTGTGTCCAATTTCCTGTCCCAAACACACACGATCTTTGCTAATTTACAAATAAAAATAATGTGGAAAACATATCTGAATGTGTTAAAGAACATGATTCCTTTTATTAAGAAAACTAGAAATATGCCTTTTGTCTGAATATATTTAAATCATTTCTGTATTATGGAGTGTGACTTACTTATTTAGCACATAACTTAGTGTAGCAAACAAGGATGTTTTAACTAAATCATAAATGCTAAACCCGCTCATACATACAGAGATTATGATTTAATTACTAAACTGCGGGTTTAAAAAAAACTGAGATGTTTCCTATAGCAACCAATCAGATTCCACTTATCATTTAATTTCTACAAAATGATAGCTAGAATATGATTGGTTGCTGTAGGCAACATCTCCAGTTTTTAAAACCCGCCGTTTAGTAAATATACCCCCAGATGTCGGTTTGAACTGGGAAAAAAATGTAGCAATTGGCAGATGTATTTCTCTATTCTATAGCACATAAAGAGAACAGGAGTTTGTTGACAAGGTGCACTGAAAATCCCTTTAAATATCATAGAACATCCATTTAAAACTTAACGTTTATTAATTATAAATCTTAAAAAATGACCAGCAAAATATAAAGTGGTATTGTGCTAGTGAAAAACAAAAACATGTGAATTAAAATAACTGGATGCACTCTATCTGTTCTCCTGAATTATGTGGGGTTAAGGATATACGGCTGGTTCTTAGCTTTTAATTTATAGTCAGTGTACAATAAATATATATAGTATCAATGATGGACAATCTGCTACTTGTAATGCCAAAAAACAAATTGTACTACTGACAGATGTATAGCAAGATAAATACACTAGGTATAATAGGTAGGCTTGTCCCTGATAATATGAACGGAGTTCCGTTGTCTGTATAAATGATTTATCATACAGAATCAGAAGGAGGTAGCTTGCTATCTGCCTCCTAATTGCTCCTTGGTTTTAATGGAGCTTCAATATTACAAAAATAGCCCTATCTTTATGGACTGATTCAGCTCTGATAAGCTGTATTGTTTGTCCTTGGTCCGTGGTCCATGGTACAATCTATGGGGAGTCCTGCATATTCCTTCCATATTACAGAGAACCAGGTGCACCCAGCAAATACGCCGATGCGCGTTTCGCTAGGTGGTACTTATTGAAGGCCAACCAGCCCAGCCAGTCCCTGAAACTGGGGCACCCATGGACATTCCATTTAGAGATGAGCTAATCCGAGCCCACCCGAACAGTGCGGATCCGAACGGGATCCGAGCACTGTTCGGATATTTCCAGCGGGCAAAAAACTGAAAACGAGGCTCTGTCGTCCAAGTCTCGCGTCGAATCTCGCGAGGGGTGGGAGGGAGGACCCAGAACAATTCCATCTTGTATCTCTTTTTTTAGCATTATGTGCTCAAGCTACCTCGGTGCAACCTTTTGGCCTAAAAACAATATTGTGAGGTGTTCAGAATAGACTGGAAATTAGTGGAAATGATTGTTATTGAATGTTATTGAGGTTAATAATAGCGTAGGAGTGAAAAAAAACCACACAAAACTGGTTTTTAGCACTTTTTATGCTTTTTTAAAAATAAATCAGAACCAAAACCTTTCGTCGGATGTTTTGGCAAAACAAATCAGAACCCAAAACCTCAAGCTAATCTGAACCCAAAACCCAAAACCCAAAACACTAAAAGTGGCCGGTGCACACCCTTAATTCCATTGGCACTGCCTTTAACCATGTAGTATCTGGAGACAGGACACCGCACCTGTACTAGTAACAACTGTCTAGAGCCAGGAAGTACACAGTGCCTGTATCCATGTGTCCCCACAAACAACTGCAATCATTATCACACTACCTTATGTACCAAGCATACCCCACACCTATTATATTGTACTTGGGCAAAGACATCTTTAACTTTGGTTTTATGTTAATTTGTTTGTATCATGTTCCCTAATACAATTCATACATTAAAAGCTTGATAGGGCAATAAATTACATGCTTTGAGTATAATTCAGTTTAAATGATTAGATTTCCGGAACATACATCTATAAAAAAAAAAAAAGTCGCATATAGAATTAATTAGATACACCCCCATGAATAACCAAATTGTGTTGCAGTGTGTAATAGAATATCCAATTCTAATTTAAAACCTCATTAGAATTGTAGCAGCCAGAATTAATAGAATACAAACATTCATTTTGTGACAATATACAGACTTCTTCTTTTAAAGGAAAGGTCCACTTAAGAGAATTTCCTTTTTTCTTAGGTAGCAGTGGATGGAGATTGTCAGCGGTGGTTTTTGTACTGAAGGTAGAACATGATTAGAAAGGCGCTGAGGTTGTGAAATTAAGTACATCTTCACCACACAGCTACTTTAGACAACTTATAGAAAATGTATTTTCCAAGGATTTAATGTGTATATTGGTAGTAGAATGTTGGTACTGGGAACGGTGTTGTAAGGCAGTAATGCTTATTAAGATCCCTTGAGCAGAGTTGTGTTTCCCTTAGCAATGCCTCAATCTCTTAATTTTCACTTTATTTTGTCTAGGGTGATCCAGGATCCTCCGCTGCTGGCATCAAGGTGAGACAATTCATTAAGTTGGGCAGCACGGTGGCTAAGTGGTTAGCACTTCTGCATTACAGCACTGGGGTCATGAGTTCAATTCCCAACCATGGACTTATCTGTGAGGAGTTTGTATGTTCTCCCTATGTTTGTGTGGGTTTCCTCCAGGTGCTCCGGTTTCCTCCCACACTCCAAAAACATACTGGTAGGTTAATTGGCTGCTATCAAAATTACCCTAGTCTGTGTGTGTGTGTGTGTGTGTGTGTGTGTTAGGGAATTAGACTGTAAGCCCCAATGGGGCAGGGACTGATGTGAGGGAGTTCTCTGTACAGCGCTGCGGAATTAGTGGCGCTATATAAATAAATGGTGATGATGATGATGATGATTAAGTTACCTATTGTACAATGACTGTCACCATTTACTAGTGCGGTAAGTAGACATTTTCAAGATACTGAAACTTGGTTATTTTTTCTATCTCCTGTTTCTACCATTGTTTAAAATGTACATATGAATAAACATATATATAAATAAATAAATATATATATAGATATATATAGATATATATCTATATATATATCTATATATATATATCTATCTATATATATATATATATATATATATATATATATATATATATATGAATTCCGTAGCTTTAAAGTTGTATATAAATCTAATCGGTATGCTATTTCTGTTACAGGGGGAACCTGGAGAATCAGGGCGTTCAGGGCATAAGGTAACATAGACCTTACTGTGCTAAGTATCTTCAATCTGTGTACTGAGTATTGATTATAGCAACTTCCACACTAAAGACTTTCCTGGATTCAATCCTACCAGGAATGCAGTAAACTCTATTTATCCGCAGTATACATTAAAGGAAATTCAAATGGTTTAATTTAATGTGGATCAAATATATTATTTTAATATCATTATATATCCCCATTTTAACTGTATTATTACTTTACCCTTAGTGCTAGTATTTTATTATGATTTTCAGATTCAAGTACATTGCTCTTTATATATAATTTGCAATCTGTTATGGTTTATTTCAGCTTGCCACAGCTTTTAGAAGAACTAACCCAACATTTCTCTCCCTGCTGTGTTTGAATTTTAACAATGCATGTCTAACTGAAGTAAATAAACTTAATGTACTTTGTCATTAGCATTTTCAAGCCTTGAACACTCTTTTAAGACAATATAAACTTTCAAATGTTACAACTTCTACAAAAAAGGCAACAGCAACACAAGTTATTTGCACTAACAATGAAAACAGAACACGACACATAATTTTACACAACCACTGGGAATGGGTTTATATATGATTATATAAATATATTTATTTAAGGGACAAATTGTGCTGTACATGCACAAAATATCACAATCTTTACACAATATTTTGTTGTGATTTCTTTTTTCATTGCTGAAGTCATAAAAGACATTACTTGCAAATAATAATCATTTGATGCGCTACTTGTATCGGTTATTTATAAGATTATTTATAAGATTAGTTTATAGGTGACATTATGAGTCATAGCACATAACTCTGTTGCATTGAAAAAGGGAATTCCTTTAGCAATTTTTCACAAACTAATCTTCTGATTTGTTATCGTCTGAGCTCAGGGTCAATATTGACCAAGAATGTTTCAACAATTTGCCAAGTCAGCCAAAAGATTATGACCTACTTTCTTAACGGCAATAGTGAGTTCCTCCACAATTTATGTGTATATTGTTCTATCAAAAGAGTTATGTGATACCAAAAGCAAAAAAAATTGTAATTGGACCTTTAGCGGATTTTGTTTTTGAATGACAGCTAATTTTTCTCCGTAGGACATGTGTAATTGTATCTTTTAGTTTACATTTATCGAGAGAGTTGCTATGCCTGTCTGCTCATGACCTAGCCTGAGCCGAGAACTTAACATTGAAACTCGAGTTATACCAGTTGAAAATATTTATTTAAATTACAGCCCATATGGGATTCTTTGGCTTTCTTGTCTGGTACTCATGGTTCAGAATATAGCACCACCGCCAGATCCTGTTACTCAAACTACTCCTGGCTGTTAGCCAGAAGAAGCATGAAAGCGAATGCATGATCCAGTCAATCAACCAATCAGCACCATTGATAATTACCCAATGAGCGTAGTTTAACCTTCTCCCAGCTGTCAGTCAAGTTACTCTTGCTGGTGTGTTAAATCATTTCCCAACTGTGTGACTCTCAGGCATGGGACCTTTGTGATTCTAATAGTGGAATGGAATTGGAGTAATTGGAAAAATTTAGCTCCAATGTAATGTTCTCCTTTCATTACAATTAGTAGGCAGACCTAGAAGAATACAAGTGTTTAGCTTGCTTCTGGTCACAGCTTGCCATTAATATCCGTGGTTAAAATGACAGCCGAAAAAATTTAGTGTGGAAAGAACATTGCTTGAGAATTCTTTGGTACCAATGTGCCCAGATTATTTTCAAGTAACTGTGAAAATTATGTTCTGTTCTTTGTGTGGCAATCACACTTCAGGTAATTTACTAAAATTAAGGCATTTTGTATGTCACTGTTAAGCAGGAGAAAAGACATTGAAAGCTTTGTTGTAAAGATGAAACAGTGACAGTTTCTAATGGAAAGAAAGAAATAGGGTGAATGAAGCTTAAATGTTTTGACTGAACTATGGTAGATTGAACAATAAAACTGATATAAACAATAATAGGTACTGTGGGACTGCTTCTACAGCCAGGGGTTCTCTTAGGAACCTTGTGTGCAGGGGCAGGCTGGGCAGGGGGGGGCAGATGCCCCCCGCCTCGGGCAGTGTCCCAGCCCATGGTAGCTCACTATAGGACAGGTCCCATAGTGGACTACCTTAGGCTGGGTCACTGTGCCACCTGCTATATTTTTCCTTTAAAATGTGCTTAATCGTCTGCTGAGACTCCTCCAGGCTAATATATAACTTATTTATCAAAACTGAAAGTGAACATTACGAATGTCAAATTTACAGCAATCAGTATCGGAAATTGAGTCTCGACCCCCAGGCTAAATTTTCCACCCCTCCCCTGCTTGTGTGATGTGTTTCTGCACACAAAAGCGGGTATTAGAGTACAGAAAACATCATTTTGCAGCTCCTAAAAAATAAAATGTGCAAATATTATTACCCGAAACATGTTGCAGATACACACCATGTATGGTTTCAATCTAACCTCATGGCTAATTGAATCGTCCCCTATCACCCTGTTATTGCTCATGATAATTACAACAATGGGTGTGGTGAAGCAGGTGTTCCTTCCATTTAAAGGGAAAAGTCCTCTTACCTCTGTTTAAGATTCTGGTTTGCTAGAAACAAATAGCTTGGGAAATGTCATCTGACAATATCTGGAGAGGCATAGGATGCCTGCATGGTCTTTAGATGATAGCAACAGAGAGAAGAGGGTGAAATACTGTATCTGAGAGCAGTAACACGCTATATACATATGATATTCATGTGACATCTATGTGAAGTAGACATAGTCAGGCTGATACAGGTGATTTATTACATCGGTGCCGGTCATTAGATTTTGGAGGAGGGCCCAGTGATGCAGGTCCACCTCCTTCCAAGGCCGTTATTTGTTCTCTCTGTCTACCAGATTATAATATTATTTATAAGCCATCTGCTGATGACCATTAAAATTAATTTAACCCTCAGTTGTATTTGTGATTTTTTTTAAGGTAAATTAACATGCATTAATGTTGGATATCCATTTACTGTACAATTTTGTCTACCCTTTGTTAACCACACAAATATATTTTTCTGTAATGTAATATAATTTTCCTGTAGGGTGAACCAGGGCTTCCTGGGCTACCTGGACTTCCTGGGATAAAGGTAAAAAAAACTTTATCTAGTATTTAAAAAAAAAAAAATACAAAAAAAAAAAAAAAAATCCACAGTAGTGTGACTACTGTGCAGATGCTTGTTTTGGGTTTTTTTTTTTTTTAAATAAAGTTTACCCTTTGATTTGTTGAATATTTCAAATGACTGCTGCTATTTCCTAACTGTTTGGATGTTAATATGCAGGCTACGCTTGTGGGATATAAAAAAAAATTGACCAGGCAAAAACTGTTGTCAATGGAACTGGGGTCTGTCCATATGAGAACCAATAACTCTAATTGACTTGCATTGTCTTCATGTTCTTGCTCAATTACCTCTATCTCCTTATTCAGAATTCTCCATGTCCTTACTTGGATATATTCATGTGCTTACTCAGAAATCTCCATATCCTTACACAGATATCTCCATATCCTTGCTCAGATATCTCCATGTCTTTACTCAGTTATCTCCATGTCTTTACTCAGATATCTATATCTCAATGTCCTTAGTCATATATCTCCATGTCCTTACTCATATATCTCCATGTCCTTACTCATATACCTCCATATCCTTACTTGGATAACTCCATATCCTTACTTGATTATCTCCATGTCCTTACTCAGATAACTCCATGTCCTTACTCAATTTTCTCCATGTCCTTATTCATATTTCTCCATGTCCTTACTCAAATATCTCCATGTCCTTACTCATATATCTCCATGTCCTTACTCATATATCTCCACGTTCTTACTCATGTATCTCCATGTCCATACTCATGTATCTCCATGTCCTTAATCCGATATCTCCATGTCCTTACTAAGATAACTCCATGTCCTTACTCAGTTATCTCCATGTCTTTACACAGTTAGCTTCATGTCCTTACTCAATTATCTCCATTTCTTTACACAGTTAACTCCATGTCCTTACTCAATTAATGCCACGTCCTTACTCAAATAACTCCATGTCCTTACTCAGACATCTCAATGTCCTTACTCAGATAACTCCATGTCCTTACTCAGACATCTCAATGCCCTTACTCAGATATCTCCATGTCTTTACACAGTGAACTCCATGTCCTTACTTTATTATCTCCATGTCCTTACTCATATATCTCCATTTCCTTACTCATATATCTCCATGTCCTTACTCAGATAACTCCACATCCTTACTCAGATGTCTTCATTTCATTATTCAGATAACTCCATGTCCTTACTCAATTATCTCAATATTCTTACTTCGTTATTTCCATGTCCTTACTCAATTATCTCCATGTTCTTACTCATATATCTCCATGCCCTTACTCATATATCTCCATGCCCTTACTTATATATCTCCATATCTCCACATTCTTACTTAGTTATCTCCATGTCCTTACTCAGTTATCTTTCTGCACTTACTCAGTTGTGACCTTGCATGCAAGGACCTTTCATGAGCCTATATCCTTTATATTTAATTTTTTTTAGTTACTGCTTGACTTGACCCTTTTTTTACATAATGGTGACAAACTGTATTTCTCAGCACAATACAGTAGGAGAATTTAGCAAATTTTGGTTGTACAAGAGAAAAACTTGAGACAAATTGAGTGAGTGTATTACAGACTAAACAGGGAATACAGGAATTGTTAGACACAAAGGCCTGTTTTATGCAATGGATAAGCCATGTATTAATGCATAATATCGATTAAAGACTGTTGCTGGGATTTGTACAGATATTAAGCTTTGTACTTTACCTAAAAAGAATTTTTCGGAACTGATAAGATAGTATGCAATAGGATTGGTGTACTTTTTTGTTTCATAAATGTCTATTACCAATATGGCAATCTTTTTCACTGACACAATTTACTATATAAGGGAGCTATTGACACTATTTCTCGAAAGTCACATCACACTATTTATCAAGGCCATGACTTACTGTACCTCTGATTGTATTAAAGGAATAAGTTGTATTCTACCTAGTTGAAATGTATACTGGCTGTCACACACCGCAGTCAGTATGATGCCGACTCCGGACAAAAGTTACACAGGGTTAACTACTACACACATCTTGTTATCAGATACCTGTCATGTATGTTCTGGTGCTAGTCTGAGCTAGAACAACTCTTGAAGACAGCTCCTGCCTGCACAGAAGGCCTTTATGGCATCATTATTGGCGTCAGGCAAACCTCAGCCATTTTATCACCTCGGGTTGCCAGACTATTGTGTGCCTGCCGCCAGTCTCTAGCGTTATCTTTGCTCCTAATGTCTTCATTTGTACCAGACTTTGGACTGTTCCTCACCATTGGTTCTCCCCAACGCTTACCTTCCCTGCACCTATGCGTTTAACTCTGTTTGCGCTGAACAAACCCTTGGACATTAACCTTATTCCTAAAACTATTTTTAGTAGGGACTATTACAATTAATTTCATCTTGACTCCAGTTGAGATATACTTTTGTTGATTCATGACAGTCATCCTTAACCCTCGTCCAACCACTGATGCCCATTTGCTAGAGGACGGCCAGCTTTAATTTGGAATCGCCAGGGCCACTGACCTAGACAGCAACACAATTTTTGAAAATATAGGTTTAAGTCCATCTAGGTATATACCGTATTTCCCCATGTATATGACGCTCCACTGTATAAGACGCACCTATATAAATCATGTGAAAAAATTGAGGATAAACATTATCCTCAATTTTTTCACAGAGTATTTGTGCAGCTTATACAGAGGAGAGACAACGCTATAGTGAATTCTGACTTACCGTGTCAGATGATTCCTCTGTCTGGTAAAGTCTTCTGTCTTCTCTCTGTCTGATCCTGATGCTGGAAACCCGAGTAAGGTCCTCTCTGCGATGTCCGGATGTCCTTTCAGGACCTTGACAAGGTCCTGAAAGGACATCCGGACATCGCAGAGAGGACCTTAATCGGGTTTCCAGCAACAGGGCCAGACAGAGAGAAGACTTTACCGGACAGAGGAGTCATCTGACAGGGTAAGTGCTACTACCCCTGTATAAGACGCACCCAGTTATTAGACCCAAAATTTTGGGGAAAAAAGGTGCGTCTTATACATGAGGAAATATGGTAGGTATAACAGTGTTCTCCCCAGAAAATTTTGCCAGCCGGGTGACATTAAGAAGTAGCCAGGTGGGAGCAGTTGTAATACTTTGCAATAATAATGAAAACTGTTGGAGGTTGTTGCCCACACCTGCCAGGACTGGTCAGACTGGTGGTCATTGGTGTAACACACACTGCTGGCTGTAGTGCTCACACAGTGCCTGTTCTAATAGGAGAAACAATAGTTTATTCTATTATAATAGGACCGTTGTTCTCCAAGAGCCGGGGGGTAAGGAAAAACAGCCAGGTGGAGCACCCAGGAAATAGGTGCTGGGGAGAACTGTGTATAAGTAGATCTAGATTTCAATGCCTCTACTGAAAAGTGTTTTACAGCAATAATGATTAGCAGAACTCATGCTGATTCATATCTGTCATTATTCTCTAAAGCATTTTGGTTTTATTGCTTTCTTGTCGCAAAAAGAGAGAACATTTCATTGTGGAATCAACCGAGCGTCTTTATACAGTGTGTGCAGAGACTTTCTTATTTCATTAAGAGATGTTCCACTTGAAATGTTAGAAAGTGGAGAGAGACATTTTCCTCAGAGGCCTGTGACAAATACCAGTGTTAGCAAGGGAACAAACACTTGCAGCAAAGATGTTTAGCATGTAAATAGGGAGAACAAAATATTACAGAATGGAAGCTTGTTTTATGATTCATACGGATGTCTGCTCTGTTTGTGTTAATACAGTGGTTGTGGGCGATGATAGCATTTTGTTCTTGTATTACAGTGCATTAGCAAGACAACAAGGCCTCATTTTCATGTCCCCTCTCTTCTTTCTTTCTTTCCCACACTCTTCTCTAAATCTGCTTTCTATACTGGCAAGATTCTATAAGTAGTTTATCTCCTACGGGTCTGGACACTAGGAACAGTACCCGCTACTAGTTCTTTTGCTCTTTCAGCATTTCAGTTTCAACTTTCTACTACAGTGATCCCACTTTATATCACCCCATTACACTGCCAACCTTATTCACCACAACGTATATTTTTCGACTATAAATATTTAGACCATATTAATCCCATTATAATTCACTGTATATAATACCAACCCAAGTTATAAGACCAGTTCTGTCTTTGTTCTTTGCATACAGTATAAAGAGGGATCATGTGTTCTTTAAAAGTGTGTTATTTATTCAAAGAAAAGCTCATAGCAGCTGTATTGTGATAGTATGTATATAGAAAATAGTAATAATAATACTATCTAATTAACCCATCCACTCCAGCATTTCATTAATTGTACAATGGCGCTTTTAGACCATATATTCTATCAAAAGTGTATTTACTGATAAGTAACTAATCCAAAATAAATGTCCGGTTGGCACTGGCTCTTGGCTTATTCGAAGTATGCCAGTGTATCTGATGTGTTTATAATGAGCTCCCTCTAGTGACGAACAAGGAGAATGCCAGTGGAAATGGTCTTGAGATTTCTGTAGCACAAGGAAATGTTATCCCTTTATTCATGGTTATGTGCCTGAAGAGAATGGAGATTACATATCGATTGTCCTTAGAGAATGTAGGCAATTTCAAAACTAAGTACAAGTAAATAAAATCTTACATTCAATCACTTGAACAGAGAACAACTATAAATAAAACATGAATTATGGATGTAATATTTTTTTCTTTTCTTGATTTTTTTTGTCTTCTCTTGAAATGTGCCAGATTTTCCTTTTGCTTCCTCTCTTCTTTTTCATGTATTCACTATTTACTTTCATCACATCCCTCAGCTATCTCTTGTACTTTCCTGCTCCCAGTCATTATTTTACTATCTTTTTACATATCAATAAACATACTTCTCAGCTCTGCTTAATTGTTATGTCTCAGAAAAATTATTTTTGAGCATCAAGCAATTATTTTAATTTTTGGCATTGTAATATATGCTAATATTTAATATATAAACATATCAGATAACAGGAAATTGACTAAACACCCTTGTATCACTTAAAACGGCCAATCCCTCTTAGGTCAGTGTAAATAGTAGAGATAGACTTAGACTGGGTACACACTGGATTATCATGCCAATCACACGATAAACAACCATTAGGTTCATTATCGCATTAGTGTGTACGCTCCAACGATCATGTTTAATCGTTCCAAAGCACACCGTATCATTTGATTTGATTTTATAACTGGACTAATCTCTATAAACGATGAAACGATGTTGGAAAAATTCTGGATGCACTCATGACCAGTAGTATAGGCAGATCTCCATAAAGTTTTCAGAGTCGGCTGATGGGTATAACAGATGAAGGGCACAGATCTGAAGGTAAATCCTGTAAAACGTGTATAGTGTGTACACATGAATCGGCATGCTGATCGGGACTTTGAGTCATTGGTAAAATCGTTAATGATATCACATTGGGAGAAATTTTCTATAGTGTGTACCCAGCCTAAGACAACCTTGAGCATATCTATATAACTCCTATGTGACCAAATACAGGAGATTTACTGATTATTTTTTAGCATTATGTGCTCAAGATAAGTTTACCAGCATCTCCTGATCTTTTATCACCCTACATCCCAGGGGGAAAATGTACTAAGGGACCTTTTTTTGTGTCGTTTATGAAGCCGCCATACAACACATGTAATTTTAAACTCCAAAGCGCAGGATTTACTTTCCTATGGTTTGAAGGCTAAAAACTCAAACCGAATCTGATGTATTGTGGTTTGCAAACATGTAAGCTGCGTGCAGTTCAGATAAAACCAAATGGTAAAACCATAGGCCACCTCTAGCAAAACATCTGATTTTAGCCCTTGTACAAACTTGGTACCTTTGGCCCAGGGGTAGCACTAAGCTACCCCTAGCCGGTAGGTACCAGGGATAAAATATACTACAAGCACTTGTGGCATAAGAAGCGTCAGTATGAACTGACCACCCATAACTGTTCTTGCATGCTGGCACTTGTAGACTAACTGAAAAGTGGGGGTGTGCGATGAACTAGTCTAGTGACCAGCCATCTTCAAAAGAATCAAACTGCCAAGAATTACATGAGTAATTAAAGACTCAACAGGGTCCGTATTTGTACTGTTTACCACAATTTCTAACCACACCTTTGGAAAGACTTTAAAATAGAAAGCAAGATGATTAAACGTTCACTTAAACTGGAGAAGGGAGGTCTCAACATTAAAGATTTGCCAAAAGTCATTTCTGAATTCCTAAATAAGTCTGAATGCAAAACTGAAGGAAACTAAATCCTGTACGAAATTTCCAAACCCACCCGCAAAGCACAGTGCAGTCATTTTCAAATAAAGTCTGGTCTGAACTGCACGTAATTGCAGACTTGTTTTAGTGCAACTATAAATATGCATCCTTTTATATGAAGGCTTGGTCATGGAGGAAATGTTTAAAGAAATAATAATATTCTCAGTGTTTTCCCTCTTGAAATGTTCCACTTTCCATTATAGAAAGAAAAGCAATCTCCTTCTACTGCTGCTTTCACTGTAATCCTCCATAGCAGGTATCATGCTGATGAGAGCTGTCATTAGCCCTTCAGTAGGAAGTAGTCATGTAATAATAATACGTGTTGAAGAACAGTGAATTAATCCGAAATTTCACTCATACTAGTCAGAGAAGCATTGACTTTTTTATCAAACGTAGGGTAATAAATATTTTGGAAATAATTGCCTCACAGTTAATCTGTGCACTACATGTCTGAGGTGGAGATCATGCAGCGTGGTACTGAACCTTCAGGAACAGGAAAATATTGCTGTGATATAAAGCAACGACCATACTTCCTCTCATACTTTCAAACCAGATATATATTTTTTTTGTAACAAAGTGTTGGCTTACGTGTTTGTGAAGTTATGTGACATATTTTTTTTTACTTTATATATAGTTTACCTTTACTTTATTTTACTTTACATGCACATCTGTTGGAAACAAATACTCTTTGTGACCATGAAGTTTAGTTTTAGCAAACATCGTAGCCCTGGCACTGTGCGTTCCAGGGGGATCTCAAAAGGGACTCGTAAACTCATGTAATGAGGCAATGAAATTTGCTGCATATTAGTTGTTCTTTCGCTGCTACAGTCAGTGTTTGTTTTTTTGCCAGTGGGAGCTACTGATGGAGCGTCTGACATTGGACATGCTGGTAACGCTGCTGCATATTGCAACCTAACACAGTACTCGCTGTATCATTATAGTGACATCTGATTCGTAGATGTCCAGTTAACTGCTGTGCTGTTGATTATATATGTGTATATATATATATATATATATATATATATATAATGTTAGCCCCTTTGTTATTGATATCATTTGGAGCCATCAGTTTGATTTGATAGGAGTAGAGTGTATAGGGCAGAGGTCAGTGTTTGACACATGTGTTACTGTTTCCCTGACCTGTCAGCTTCATCTGTGATTAATTTTGCTGGTTTTTATTCCTCACTGAAGGTTTATCTGAGTTTGGGGATATGCTAAGAGTGTAGAACTATTAAGTAAAACACCAATAATTAAAAAAATAATATACATTTTAACAGCCTATGGATCAGCAAAAGATGGACAGTAGAAGAGACGGTAACTGATATATGTCACATATACTGGACATTTGCCATGTTGATTTTATACTTATATTTGTTAATTACAGTTCATTTTTGCCATATTAAAATAAATTTTGCTAATAAACAGTCAGATATGCACATACAAGATATGTATTCTAATATAAAAACCCATGGGTGGGAGGGTTGAATGTAGGTGAAATTAGGCTTTTAATAAGACTGAACTCCAGCCAGGAATCATGCAGTACAAAACTTGGCACGGACAATTATGCATCCTGGTCCCCAACCAAAAGCAGCAGAGCCGTACTGGAAGGATGAAGGCTGGTTTGCACCTGCACCTCAGGAGACTCACAGTTCAGTGACATCAATGGGGATTAAGCATGAGCACTTCCTAACCAGTCAGCACCCTGTTTCTTGGATATGGAGTTTGAGCCAATGAAGAATGCAATCTTCTTTGACAGAAGAGATTGACTGTGGAAAGAACAGCACTAAAGCTAACCCCACAAGGTTATATCTTAGGGGAGAAGATAGAAGCATTCTAAGAAAAGAAGAAGTCAGACTGGATTCTAACCAGATTATGGAGAACAAAGGTACCTGGTTGACAACATATACAAAAACTAGGCTTTAGGAGGAAAGGGTCAGCAACACAGCTTAAGTGGTTATATACACATTACTTTAGCAGATGTTAATGCTTAAATACATCTCCGTACTCCATCTGCACAGTCCTTAATTAATTTAATTGCCAGTAATGACACAGTTGTCCTAAAATAACCAGTTTATAAAGGTCTAGAGGCGAGAGCCTGAGCCTGAGAAAGGACACCTGGCCACACATAGATAATCCCACTTCAAAGAAAAATGACCAGAGGAATCAACCTAAGGGGTATCAAGTTTTTGAAGTTCTTGGGAAGTGATGACCCATCGACCTATAAATGTGGACCTTAATACTGTAACTGTGTATCTTTGAGATGTCACTGCATTTTATGACTGTACAGTGTATAAATGTTCACCTTTGGCATTGGAAACCAGAGTATTCTATAGAAGCTTGATGTTGGTGCCGTCTGCGCAGGGGTATGCATGCAATACTTTGGCTTGTAATTTATTTTGCGAATAAAACTCTTGTGCTTTGGAACCACAGCGTTCGCATCAGTGAATCATTATTTTATATATACTGATGTATCACTAAGTGCTGCTGCCTCCCCTTACAATATGGGGTACTTTCCATTGGGACTCTCATAGAGTGGGACCTCCTTCCTTAATTCATCTCCAGCTGTTAGCCACAATTCTTCTACAGTTACCCCCGTCATGGTATGAGGGCACTTTCCAAGGGTCTCTATATAGATTTCTTTCTCACTTCCAACCACACATACACTAATCCTTCTAAAGTCTGTGCCAGCCAATTCATATCTCTTATCCAAGCAATCTCCTTTAGGCAATTTCTTACAATAACTCTCCTCTCTTTTGGCGCCTTTGCTTGTTGGGGGTTTTCTCCCTCTTTTCCAAACTTTGCATTCATGGCAGCCTTCATGCATCCATTCTCATAGATGCCTCTTACTGGAGTACCCCTGATGGTGGAGATCCCTCTGCTGGTACTACCTCTCTATTATCTGGCCTGCAGCTGATGGGGTCACTAAATCCCCTTAAAGAGGTCACCATATTGTACCTCATGGCATTAGTTGTGCACCCCCCTTTGATGGGAATCCAGGGCGTCCGTTCTTCCAGGTCCTGGCTACAATATGGCCACCACTCCTCTTTTAGTGGGAAAAACAGAGTCTTTATAGACTCTCCCCTGGTCTCCCTCATGAGCCAACACTGGCACTTTCCTTTTCCCTAAGCTCAGCCTCACTTTCGCGGTGATGTGGCCGTCCACATCACTGCATTTTTCTATCACAAGGCCTGTACCTTGTCTATTCTAGTGTCCCCCTGGTGATCTTGCGTTCAGGACCACATGATAACACCATTGGCTTTACAGAGAGATGATCTAACGCTTAGCCATCAGTAACTGTCATCTGCATGCCACACATCCCCAGGAGCCAAGTCCCTGCAGCCATATTGGGCTGTAGTGTATTTGCATTGCAAAATGCATCCCACCTCCTCCAGCTGCTCTGAAATATCTATAGAACCTAAGCAGCCTGAAAAAGGGGAAGTATTTAAAAGTGGAGCACAATGCATTGAGCACTTCACAACAAAGTTTAGTAGCAGAAAATACATTACACTGTTTGACATTGCCACTACCCACTACCATCTGCTGCATTCTGAAACATACTTCTATGTAGCATGACTGTAAAGCGGTTTTATAAGACTTACATTTTGTGCTAATACATTCCAGGCACAGGAAGCTGAATAGACCTGTATAAAATGGTCATATATAGTATGTGCTTTTACAATTCAACCACAGAATTGAGATATGCAGAGCCTGAAAGACATTACAAAGCCAACATTTCTTTTCCAACTGCCGTGTAAATCCTCAAGTAATTTAATGGTGGTCACAATTTAGTCCGCAGCTGGTGCTCTAAATACTAGGAAGTCTATTTTTTTAGATATTAGTAGTATAATAAAATATGTGCTGTTAAAAAGGTGTAAAACTTTACAAGTTTGTGTCTTGAAGCACAATGAACTACTAAAAGTGGAGACTTCCACCAATAAGAAAAGTACAGATGAGGTTGCTGATTACACAGTTCATAAATTGAGAGACAGTGTATGCAATAAGCTGTGAAGAATAACATTGTCTACCCATCTAATCTGTCTAGACAGTGTCCAGAAAAGTTATCAGCATTGAACCAAATCTCGAAAAATGTTTTGCTACTTATTGCATTGTACTTTTGGTATATTCACATATTTTATATTCATTATATATCTGAATGTATATCTGCTGACTGTGTATCACCTCCTGCTAAGTTATTACCCGGCAAAAAGCGCGTATTTCTGTATATGATATTGTACAAGAGTGTCTTTGTTTTATTTGAGGACCGTATCTTAAAGACAATTGTTAGGGAATAGAAGGCAGATTCAGTTGGACGATCACTGCAAAAAACTGTGCAAATCCCCCATATAAAATTTCAAACACATCAAACTTTGCTTTAGGTTTCATCCTGCAACCCACAAAGCAGAATTCTCCTGATCCAGTCAGTGGATAGTTACGATTTGTAGTGTGACTTAGGGGCACATTTATCATCACTCGCAAAATATGAAAAATAGTTTTCAATCCTTATTGCATTGATAAGCATTGAACTATTTCTCATATTTATTAAAAAAGCAACACAGGAACAGCAAAACTGCTGTTCCTGTGAAGTAGAAAACATACTTACCACAGCTGCTTCGTTCCCGAAGCAGTATGTGGTCAACAGGGGTCCTGTTCTTACTCCAGTGCGCATGCGCCGAGTGAAGCCCTCGGGCGTGCGCACAAACATCTCTGCTCTCTATCGGCAATTATAGTTTGCAGAGAGAGTGGTGAGTGACAGGGAGGGATCATGTGATCCCTCCACACATGCGCTGTCCAGCTCTGCTCTTCGGAGCAGAGCTGACAGCACTGAAACGTTTCATTAATGATAATGTACACCCAGCTTCAGCTGACGTACATTATCATGTTTGAAAAGTCAATTACATTTATTGTTAAATAGCGTTACTGAGCACTCCCCATACATTGTTATGGGGAGTGCTCAGTAAAACGATAGGAGATGCAAAGCAGCAGATATCTATGATATCTGCTGCGATGCTACTATCATAAATAGCAAATTAGTGTTTAATCCTCGAAAACAACAGTTTTCGGGGATTAAACACTAATTTGCTATTTATGATTTTACAGGGGGAAAACCTTTAATAAATAGGCCCCTATGTGTGTTAGATAACGCTTTGTTATAATTGAAGGCTGCAGTTAAGGCATGAGGTAATAATGGGCTGGTTTAATTTGACAGACATTGTCAAAAATTCTGCTTTATTAGTCTAAAACGGGATGGGAGCTTGAAAGGCTGATGTGGATGTTGGCACTGATTTTCATCTTGTAAATTAATGAGATCTCTTGTAGCCTGTTGAACATTGGAAACAGATGCTAGACATCACTAAAACGGTTTACCATGTTCTCTGTACCCTGTGTCTAGCGACAGCTTCAATCATGTTTCTCACACAGCAGTTCAGCCCAGATTTTTATCCGCTACTTATAAAAAAACATATTTATGTTATGAAATTATCTGTTAAGTAGCATAGTTCATGTATGGGCAACTCCAACCCTTAAATGGCTAAATTATGTTTATTTTATATGTAGTAGCTCATTGGTGTAATTCACCTTAATTGATCTTACCCACATAGAAACATACAATTTGATGGCAGAAAAGAGCCTTAAGATCCATCGGGTCTGCCCTTTTTTGTGAAAGGTTTTTGTGTTGTTTTTTTGTGCTTGGGGTTCTTGTTTCAATATAATGTCTGTTTAATGCAAGCTAACAAATAGTACTGTATAAGAATCATTGTTTATTAAAAACATCTTATTAATCTCACCGCTGCATCATTACTGAGATTTTCCACTGCAGCTCTCCTATACTAAGGCTAGGTACACACTACAGGAAACATACAGAGCATTCAGCTACAGGTGATACATCATGTGACAACTCTTGAAACCATCTCTGAGCTTGGGGTTTTTAGTTAACTTTTATTTTTAAATCTAAAGCATACTTGCCAACTCTCCCTGAATGTCCGGGAGAATCCCGCATTTTGCGAGAGTCTCCCGGACTCCCGGGCGAGTGTGGCAATCTCCCGCATCTGGATAATTTTGCCCAGTTCCTAGTGAAGTGGGCAGAATTAAATCCCAAACGCCGCGATTCCCGGTGAAACGCGACATGCATTTTGGAGCCCCGCCCCCCCATTACGCCCACCTCCTCCGCAGGCTCCCGGATTTGAAGAACAGAAGGTTGGTAAGTATGATCTAAAGTGATTTCTGATCAGTGTCATGTATGGAAACTCAGTTGGTGGATGATTCCTATCTGAGTTTAAGTGGAGAACCCCTAGTGGAGCTGCCTTGTGTGACCGGGCCTCCTGTGACATCACGGCATCTCTGCTTTGGGGGATACACTATGATCTCTCACCTAGGAACCATAAGGTAAGTTATGGTGCTTCCTACTTTATACTAAATTGTCGTTCCAATTCTGCTTAGTGCATACACACTGCAGAATTGGAACAACATTGTTCCATCGTTGAACAAGATTTTCAGGTCAGTTTGAAAATCGTGATCAACGATTTTATGTGCTTTATGTGCTTTGGAACGATCATTCATCATTCTAGGGTAATCTCAACTCTGATCAATGCCGCCAAAAGAGGAATTTGAGGACCCGATACAGCAACATTCTGGACCCCCCCCTATACACATAGTAGGAGAAGGAATGTATGCCCCTGTTGAAGAGGGCATGACCACATAGTGATGGGAGCGTGGCCAACATGGGGTGTGGCAGCGCCTCTTTAGACATGACATATTTTGTATTAAAATGGTGTTGCTGTTATTGCAGCTTTCACAACCTGGTACTGGATTATTGTATGGATCCTGGAATGTTGGGACCTGTTTGGAAAATGTATATGTACATGAAGTATGGAAAGCAGAGCAATAAATAAGCACAGAAAATATAGAGAATAAGGAGAGCACCCTTGTGACTACCAAACAATACACAACACCCTTGTGACTGCCACACAATACAGAGGGCATCCTTGTGGCTGCCACACAATACAGAGGGCAACCTTGTGTCCACCACACAATAATGAGGGGAACCTTGTGTCCGCCACACAATATAGAGGGCACCCTTTTGACTGCCACACAATACAGAGGGCACCCTTGTGACCACCAACTCAAGTACTTAAACCAGATCCAGATAAAATTGTGTCAATAGATCAGGAGATCACATAAAAAAAGTATATTGCTTTTGGTAAAGAAAAAAGCAGAATGAGACATTCTTGTCTTTTTTTTTTAAACTGGATTTCTAGCCCTATCAATCCACAGCAAAATGGACAGATTCAGGAAACCTTTAAAGCAAAGAAGGTCACTCTATGTGTATTCTGCCAATTACAACTAAAATAGATTATATCCTTCACAACCCACACTGCTATATTGATGCATACACACAATACCATATACACACACACACACACACACACACAAAATCATATGCCTATATACACAATGCCATATATATATATATATATATATATATATATATATACACACACACATACACACACAATGCCACATATATATATATATATATATATATATATATATATATATATATATATATATCCCAATTGTAAAGCGCTACGGAATTTGCTGGCGCTATATAAATAAATGATGATGATGATGATATATATATATATATATAATATATGCACGCACGCACACACGGAGGAGGGTGTGGCACTATGCTTGAGATTTGTTTAGCGCAGTTAATCTAATCATTTAAACGTTCAATATTTGTAGACAGAGTTTTTGTGAAAAACAGTGAGTACTTCAGCCAGGATTGCTTTTTACATACTCATCATGGATTAAGGACCTATAAAGCAACTTCTTACTGACAAATAATATCTGGATCCTTTATCTGGATATTTTTTTCAATAACATTGGTACAACTTAGTCTAGAAAATGTTAACCCTTCTAACTGATTGAAAATGACCATATGGCCTTCAATATATTTTTTTTATTACGTTGTCAGTAGCATATTTGCTTTTTAAAGAAGTTAACTTTTTTTTACTTGTGAGGTCACATCCATCCTTGATATTATCTGTTATAACAACTTTTGGGGACCATTCACAACTGGACCGTCCAAATGTTTTCTCTGTTGAATGGCCAGATTTGGGTTTTCCTTATGCACAATGACTTACTTGCTGGGAACAGGGCAATCTTGAAGCCATTGGCTAGTTTGTACTGCAACATATGTCTTTTTCTAATAAATCTGGAACTGGAAGCCTGGGAGGAAATTGTTGCTTAAAATCCTTCCATTTACACACTGACAACATGGCATATCAAAATTTGATGTTTAAAAACACCAATGTGTTTTTTTTATGTAGGGATAACCAAACTTAATTTACCTGACCTTATATCCAGCATGCTTACCAACTTGATAATCTTGGATTCCGGGAGCCTGCGGGGGAGGTGGGCGTGACGGGGGGCAGGGCTCCAAAATGTGCGTCATTTTGGACCGGCCCCCCATGACGTAATGGCGCAAACATGTCATTTGACAGCGGGGGGTGGAGCCTAACGCCGCGATTCCCTGCCTAGTGAAGTGGGCAGATCCGGGAGAATCCGCTGTTCCGATGAATCGCTGTCGGAGCTGCAGGGAGGTATTTGTTTGATCTTCTACTCTTTTAGAACGTTTGTTATTGACTGCTAGCGCCGTGGGCGATTCCTTAGGGATCTGTGTTTTTAGATCCGGGAGATTGCCACACTCTCCTGGGAGTCCGTGAGACTCTCGCAAAATGCGGGAGTCTCCCGGACATTCCGGGAGAGTTGGCAAGTATGATATACAGTAGTATTTAATCAAAAATATAACAATATCCCACTTAATGGAGTGGATATGCATATAAAAATATGTTGGAACCAGTCATCTTTTAAAGTACAACTGTCACCATGAATTAAAATTTCTTATGATTCAGTAGTATGTAGCACATTCTCTACTTAATGATTGTGTCTGTGGTATTGACCTGTAAGAATACTCTTCTTCATGGTACTCTGGCTTCTAAGTATAAATTATGTAATTTGCTTTCAACATTTTACTGCTTTTTGGTATTTATAGCTGTACATGGTAGGTTTTGTTTTATCAGGTTAAGAGGTCATTTTATTAAAAGGGAGAAAAGCCCTAAATCCGGTGAAAACAGGATTTGAACACTGGCTAATGAAGACTACTGCCGACTTGGCATCCAGCAAGACTTCCCTCATGCAAAGCAAAAGGAAGTCTATTTATTTAAAAATACCACTGCTATATTTCTTATTTCTGTTGCCATCTAAGAATGACTGCAGCCTGGGTGTTAAAAAGGGAATCAAATGGAAAATAAACAGCCATTATTCTGTGTTGTTCGGAATGTGACTGGTGGGAATTGAGAATAGCAGAAAATGTGATTTGACAATGTCTGTGATAGAAATCTGTCTAATTTGGGTGGCACTATGATTATTGTAGCACTATCTGTGTGGAGTTTCTATATTCTCACTGTGTTTGCGTGGGTTTCCTTCAGGTGTTCCCATTTCTTCGCATAGGCCAAAAACAATCTGTCCTGTTAATTAGTTTATGATTAGCACAGTGTGCATGTGTTTGTGTGGTAGAAAATTTATAGTGTAAGCTCCACTGGGCAGGGACTAATGGGAATGATCAAATATTCTTTGTAAAGCGCTGCGTAATAAATAATGGTTTATAATAAATGGATCTGCCTAAATAAGCTGTCATTTGGAGGATTTAAAATGCGTATGCGGAAAAAAATTGCACCTTAAACGTGATATTGGGCCTGATTGATGTGAATGAGTTCTCTGTACAGCCCTGCGGAATCAGTGGCGCTATATAAATAAATGGTGATGACGATGATGATGACTCATTAAGGAAAGGAAAGCAAAAAAATGAGTGACTTTGTACCTTGACAAAACCATGTTGCATTGCAGGTTGAGGTAAATATGTGGAGACAGATTTATAGCTGGGGTAGGGCATGTCCTAGATTAACTTTACATTTCAGTGTAAAAATAAAGTTATCAAGTATTTGTGTGCTACATGAAAAAACAGACAGTACTTAAGTTATGTGCAAAATAATAAACTAATGTGCACCCCATGTTTTGTAACATGGTTTTGTCTAGGATCAAATTTACCCCTTTTTTTGCTTTGCTCTCCTTACTGAATCAGGCCCATTGTGTTGAATGCAAACTTATTTTCTGTAATCATAGATTGCATTTAAAACATTTTTAACTAACAATTCTAAAACACTGCAAATAATTCTGTGTCTTTCCTGCTTTCTGGTGCTATCTCACTGCTGAAAAAATATTGCATTTTGCATTTGCATGTAGCTTCAGTTTTGTCTATTGTCTATTGATTGCACATTGGCCATTGGAACTGTGTCACTATTATATAGCTGTCTTGAGATACAGAAATTACTGTCTCTATGCAACTTGAAGTAGGAGTGTGTTCTCCAAGTAAGTGCAAATGTACATCAATCCATATCATATAGGCAATTCGCTCTGATGAGTCAATGCCAGTTTAACAATTGAAGCAAACAGCAGGTTAATTGCTATGGATTGCTGCTCATGTGCACTTTGGTAGCTAGTTGCAACCTGTGGCACATTTATTGGAAAAGTTAACAGTTTTCAAAGCTACAGACTGAAGTGGAAACTTATTTGGGAGCATTTATAAAAGCTGTTCCATAAGTAACAGCAGGAAATGTGGTATTGCTCATATGAACCAATCATATTGTAGCTCTATAACCTCTATTTTGTTGAAATGGATTTCAGAAACCTGTGGTTTAATTTATCTGTGGAACAGTTTTCATAAATGTCCGTTATTATGTGAAGCCTCTTGCTTGCCGTCAGTAAGCTTTCTATAACAGGGGTGTTCTGTATTTATGAACAAAGGCAATTCACTAGCTACTTATTCCACCCCCAAAACATCTCTCATACTGATATAAATATAGACCAACGGCAACATTGTTTTCTATGTCATCGTACCAGTCTTCCTTACAAAAGCTCATCACCGTTTTTTAAACCAGGTACTATTTTTCTGGTTTCCTGATTGATATCTTCTTATTCATGTCCATGAGACCATCCCAGATAAATAAGGGACATGGTTCTATTTGCCTTGAAAACTAGGGAGAAATAGAAGCATAGAGCAGAATGGAAGCAGTGAACTGACTGGTCCATGTAGTCTGCACGTTATCTTTCCTATTAGTTTGTAATTAGTACCTGTATTCAAACTAAAATATACGTTTTGTATGCTTCAAGTAATGTTCAGTTTCTCTTTATAGAACATATATTTTAAACATGGTTTAAATCCTTCATTTGTGTATTATTCAGTTTCAAACTACCTCATCATTATATTTCTTTTTCGAAGGGGGAACCAGGATTTCTGGGCCCTCAAGGAGATCCTGGCTTACCCGGCTTACCAGGAACCAAGGTAAGAACTAATGTATTTATTATATTTGTTGTTTCTGAGGGAAGAGCAGAAACGGGTCTGAAAGAGGATAATAGGAGGAAAAAAAGCAGTGTGGAGAGTTAAGATACCATGAAAGACCTTCAAAATAAAACTTCTAATGCAGTTGCAGAACTACTATTGGTGCAGCAGGTACGGTGCACTGGAGCCCATGGAGATAATGGGGCCCATTGTACGGCAGATGGTCGGAACTAGCGAGCTTTGCCCCGGTTCCATCCTCCCCTCCTCCCAGCTTCCCTGCACCGGGGCCCACAGTTCGCTAGTTCCTCCTCTGTTCTAATGGTATTGACATGCTGGAACTCTCAGGCCTCAGCATATATCAGCCATAGGAGTGAATAAACTCCTTATACCTGAACATTTCAGGGAATATAAATACCCAGTTCCTGTCACACTATTGGAGATACTCTCTGTAAGCCCTGACAGTATCTGTCAGATAGCCTAACTATACAATATTGATATCTTTGAATCCGTGTATATAAAAAAAATAAAACTAAATGGAAGACAATACTGTAAAAGTAAAAAGTACAACAGTCAATGTTGGTGCTGTATGGGATAATAATGGATTTATATAATATCTCAGATAAAATGTTTGAAATAGTTTAGGCATTGGCCAAGTCCAGAGGTTACAAGTGATTATTTTGAGAAACGTCAGTTTGTTCCCCAACATGTAGATTATTATGATTTCAGACCCTGATATGAGCCAGACGTCAGCGGAAAAGCTATTTACACTGATTTTTATTTTTATTTCTTTGTCCAGTGTTTATTTTTCTGAAAATATTAATTCATGAGTTATTTTTTGCTGTTTATGTGTCCATTAATTTGTTTTGATTTGAAGCCTCAAAATACTTTAAAAGGCAAAGCAAAATAAATCATTCTGTCCAATATAAGATGCAATTAGTAGTGATTTCTCAGTAAACACATTTTAATTTGGGTTGCATTAGGAATCAATGGAGTCATCTGACATAACTTCAACATTGATTATTTCATGAGAGAGTTCGATAGGCTTAAAATAATTATTTATATAGGTTAATTTAATTAACTCTAAGTAGTGGTAAACTATCACACTATTTTCTTTTTAAGTTACACAACTGTTTCTAACTAGCAGAATAATGTGAAGTAGGTTGCAGATGACTCCGGGGTAGATTTACTAAACTGAAAAAGTGGAGATGTAGCCTATAGCAACCAATCAAATTCTAGTTGTACATTTTTATAATGCAGTAAATAAATAACTAGAATCTGATTGGTTGCTATAGGCAACATCTCCACTTTTTCAAACCCGCAGTTTAGTAAATATACCCCTCCTACTTCATTGGGAAGGTGTTGTCTCTGCCCCAAAGATTTAAGGAACAGTAATACCTTCCATTTAAACATAAAATTACCCAGTATAAAATTTGCCTTCCAAAACATGAAAATTAGCTTATACAAGAGGTCTTGTTCTTCAGGAGAGCAAAACATCTGATATACATTAAATACCACTATTCACATGACATACAGACTTATACCCTAATTTCTACAACATTCAGATAATTATTTCTATTGCTACCAGTCATTGGATCATATAAATAATCTAATATTTTCTTACCCTTAAAAGGGTCAAGTTTTACAACTTAAATTAGAGATAAGCAAACTATTTTTTTTTTGCTACTGTGAAAGTGATATAATAAGTTCATTTAAATCAGTTCTTAATGCTGAACCATCACCTACAGAAAATATTTTACTAATGTGCCCCTCCTCGTAGCCAGAGCCCTAGGGACCTTATTTTCAGTTCCTATTACAATTTGAGCCAAAAACCTCTGCTCCTTCTCTCTTCTAAGCTATACATGTTCAGCTCTTCAAGCGTTTCCCGATACATTTTGTTATGCAGTCCATGCACCATTGTAGGAGACCTAGATAAAGCCTCCAGAGATCTGGGGACTGCATGCTAGAGCCACTAGACGTCTCAGCTCTGCATTTTAAAGTCAATATAAATAGTGGTCTGAAATATCTTGTATATGTGGGTATTGCATACTTGCCTACTTTTTAAATCTGTACTCTGGGAGATAGGAGTACAGATCATATGATAGAGGGTAGGAGGGGGCATGGTAATTACGTCACTATAGCCCCACCTCTACCATAAAAGAACAGACATTCAAGGTATTGAATAGCAGGGCGGGGCTTAATGACGCTATTCAATGCCGTGAATTTTGCCATTTTACAGGGTTCGAGAGGTTTACCTACTCTTATGTGAGTCTGGGAGGACTCCCCAAAATTTGGGAGCCTCCCGGAAATTCCAGGAAAGAAGGCAAGTATGGGGTATTGTAATACAGCATTGTGATAGGGTTGTGCAGTGTCTATTTTGCTGCAGCAATTCTATCGTACTGGCTCTGTATGCGTCAAACATGGGGGTGTGATATAATTCTTTGAAGAAATTTAGCACTGGTTTAAGGGGTCTATAGCATTGTTGATCACCCAATTTACCATTCAAAAGTTGTCAGAGCAGCTGAGTGATGATTGTCAGGCCGGTGCATCGTCGCTCTGCGCATGTGTTAGCCAGCTTCCATTTCATGATCCAGCTTCCATTTCATGATTCGCTAAAAAAAGAAGAAAGTTTAAAACGTAAAAAGAAAAAAAATTACTTTTAAAAAAACAAGAAAACATGTTTTATTTTAACAACAAAGCATTCTTACCTTTGGGAAACCTCTGATTTCGTCATTCTGAGATGGCATTAGCATTAGCGATAGAAGGACAGTGGTGGTACTTGTATCACTGCTGTCCTTGTTAAATAGTCTTCCACATGTATTGGGCCAGCAAAGCGGCTTTGTTAAATAGGGATAATTACTAAATCCAGCGAAAACTACAGTTTTCACCAGATCTAGGGCTTTTCTTCCTATGATAAATAGGCCCCTAAGTGTTTATTGAACCTTGACACAGATAGTTGTAATATGTTCACAAAGAGTCATGGAGAATATGCTAGATTAAATGTATTTAATACGAAAAATGTTTCCAAGGCTTAAGTTCAAAACAGTTAATAACACGACCTACAAAATAGGTTGCACCAATAAGTTTCAGAAATAAAATAGGAAATAACTTACTAGTTTTAGACTTGGCATGAGAGAAGTACGCTTTGGCACATTACAACCTAGACAAGTCTCCCCATAGAATGAACACACTGGGTGTGGCAGATGATTTTTTAACCTTGCTCCTGCTGCAACCTTTGGAAATTAACTCTCCTAATGTCAGGACAGACTGGTTCCCAGAATGACACAAGACTTTCGAAATTAGTTATCTATTTCCTAAGATAGATGTCTAGAATTTCAAAGGGCAGGGCTTCTCACCTCTTTGCTCTGCTCTGCTTGGCTGTTTACCCTCTGTAAAGCATCAGAGCTGTTATCTCTCCTTGTGACAGGTGTTTAGTGTTCCATCTGCATTGCAAATGCCATCCAATGTCTGGACAAATGCACTGTATCAGTTTCTGTTCATCTGGAGCTCAGTAAGAGGGTTTAGACATTGTGGTTTATATTATGTGCACCTGAAAGTGACATTCCATCATATTATTATGTAAATTTAGGTAAGATCTATCTCAGAGCAACTCTACTACACATGTCTCAGTCTAGCAGTCTGATGGGACTGTATACTATGCTATATTTTATATACTGCTAAATGACCAAAGAAATCGGAATATTATGCATTTAAGTGTTTATTTACCCTGCTCAGAAAGCAAAAACTCTGTTAAAATGTAACAGATTAAATATAATGCATTAACTAATCTAACAATACGTTTTCTATTATCAATAATTTCACAGTTGTGTTTTGACTGAATACAATTTGCTGTTAATGTTTCTTTCCTTTATGGTTGTGTTTGTACTATTTGAACACACCACATATTGGTAGGGCATGCTCTTTTTTTTATGCAATACCAGTGGGAGAATTATTTTAATTGTTAGAATAAGAATTTGTTATTTTAATGTTTGTATCTATAGGGAGAACGTGGAGAACTTGGACCTCCCGGAAGAGGAGAGAGAGGTCTCCCAGGAGCACTAGGTCCAAAGGTAGGCCACCGGTATTGTCCATGGACAGTCCCGTACTCTCATGTTCATGCAAATGTCCATATTAAATTAAATAATCTGCTTTTATTTAGTTAGAGGACTAAGTGAATGTTGTCGTAACCTTTACTCTATGTTTATTGGGCACTCAGACAGAATAGTGGCATATCCTTTGTGATTGCTCACTTTAAGTGATGAAAACCTCAACATTCAGGATGGTTACATAATTCAACATGCTTGAACTTTGCTCCATAGTAGTAAATGATTATTACTTTTTACTATCTTCCATCTTTTAAGGTGAATGGTAACAGGTGGGAGTAATTTTCTATTACCATATCCATAAATAATGAAGATTACATACATTGTATTCACATACGGTTGCAATCATTGCCTGGGAAGACCATATATTAACAAGATACTCAGCTCAGAGGTGTAGGTCTTGATGAATAACTGAATTACATGAATGAAAACCAAGTGATGTATTAAATGGTCTTGCCTGAAATAGCTGAAGAGAGGAAAAATACTTTTCAATAATTATTGGTTGCATCATGTCTCATACCGGACATAAACTTCTGCTCTAAATTGAATCCAAATGGTTTCTGATTTCCTAAGACACACATCTTATGCATATTTCTAGCATATTTTAAGATATATTATGAGGAATGAGGACATCCCTATCAGCTTGTAAATTCTAAACCTTGGCTTAACGTAGCAGGGTCATGACTATACAGTTTACACTATTGTATTTTCCCCCATGCGTCCATGGTAATGAAATTCAGATGAGTGTTGTCTACATATTGTCTTTTTTGGCAGCTATGATAGCACCTTTCTTTAGCAATACACTTGTCCTGTAAATCATGATTTTCCACAATGCTCCACTACTTGTGAACATGATATGTTACGGGACACACAATAAATCACCATGCTAATCAGGTGATGCTAACTAGTGGCACCTTTACTGCTGTCCTGATGCTTTATATAGGCCTGAACACACACAAAATCACCTGTGATATGATAGTCCTGTCACTATCCTATTATTTTTTTTACAGGTTTAAAATGGTTTAAGAATTTTTCATAATTTAAACATGTTTCAGAAAACTTGATTTTAGTTTTATATTAAATGACTGAGGTCTTAAGGTTCACATGCAAGGACAGTGTTTGAATTTTACTTTTTGTAGCTTAGAGGTGTTACACTAAATGCCAAAAGTTTTCCTTTTTTTAATGGGTGGCCGTCATGTTCAAAACCCATTCATTGCACAAGTACTGCAGAATAAAAGGTCAGTGTGTGACATTAAACAGAGATGAGTATAAAGCTAATTGATGTTCACAAAGTCTAATATATCTTTTAAAGGCAGGGGCATCGTTAACCTCTGGACTGTTCCTGAATCTTTAGTGCTTGAGAGAATTAGAAGGGTCAGCATAAACCTGACTTGCATGGCACTGTATATTATTAGTATGGATGTTTTCATGGTATTAACACTTTACATCTGCGTTAGGCAACCTGAGCCTCGCAAGCTATTGTGGAACTGCAAGTCCCAGCTTGTCATGTCATACAGCGCCCAGAAGGGCACAATACTGCTTGTATTTCCTTAACAGCTGCACAGACATGTTTTCCATGTTAGCTTTACTTCTTTCTAGCATGTTTTCTCTATTAGGACAAGGTGCCCCAAAATCTGTCCTTGCCTTGGCTTATTATTATTCAGCTTTCTTTAACCAAATCTTTACTTTCTTTTCTGAATGTTCGCGGTCCAGGGCGAACCAGGTGAATCTGGAAATAGAGGCCCAAAGGGGTCAAAGGTCAGTGGCTAGTTTTTTTTTATATGAAACAGTGTTCTTGTGATATAATTAACAGAAATCCCGTATTTCCTTACACTATTTGCATTAGCTGCTGTTGAATAGATTCTATTTGCATGTGTGTTTTTATTCTTCTGCAACTAATTTTTCACTCTTTGCGACGGCTCCATCTAGTGGCGTGTGTATAAAAATTCAAAGTGTGTGACCCTTTAGTTATTTATCATTGTATAGTGATTTTGTTTAAAGAAACATTTCCATGTTGCAGTCAAAGGAGAGAAACAATAATCGTGTAAACACCATTATAAAGGTTTTTTTTTTTTTAATACAACATAATGGGCCTGATTCATTAAGAAAATTAAAGAAAAAAATGAATAACTTTGCACCTGGGCAAAACCATGTTGCATTGGAGGGAGAGGCAAATTTAAAATCTGAGGACAGTTTTATAGTTGGGGTAGGGCATGCTCTAGATCAGCTTTAAATGTCAGTGTAAAAATAAAGCTATCAAGTATTTGTGCCCTACATGAAAAAGCAGGCAGTATTTAACTTATTTGCAAAATAAGAAACTAATGTGGGCCTCTTGCATTGTAACATGGTTTTTGTCCAGGTGAAAACTTACTCATTTTTTTGCCTTACTTTCCTTAATGAATTAGGCCCAATGTGTCTAAAATTCAGCACAGCAGCTGGTTTGATTGAATACTACAATGATTTCCAATTTACTTTAGCCACCTTGTTGATTCAAAATAAAATTAAGATAGAGGTAATGTATGATTTTGTGAGTGTTTAAATAATTTTATGAGGTGCCTCAAAACTCTGCAGCGGCCTGTACAACAAATCATATAAAAAACAAGTCATACATAGTAACAGCACATAGAAGGTTGACTGAGAAGTCATGTCTACGTAATCAACATAGACAAAACAAAAAATGGTCTCAGTAACAGCAACATACATGAAATCTGTGGCTTCCTCACAGCAATATTAAATGTTCATTGCATACTGGGATAGATTTTGTTAATGACCCATAAATGTTTACAAACTTTTTTTCAGTTCTTATATTTACCTATTCATAGCAGTTTGAGGGGTATAAAATAAAATAGGTATTAATAAATTAATTAAGATCCAATTACATACATAGTACAGAAATACATCTTCATAGAGTGCGGTAGCAGATTTTCATAAAAACCAATGATAACGCTATTAATCAGGGAGCCTCAGTTGAGCGAGATGGTCCCAGCTGAGCAATAGGAAATGCTTGGCCCCCATCCATTCCTTCATTTACTCTCTATACTTCCTCCATCATATGGAATCTTTAGAAACTTGAATTCTGCAGAAATGTTTCAAAGCTAGAAACTATCAGTGAGATATTTGAGAAGTCTCATACTTTGTCATAAGCACTTCAGACATCAGCACTTTAGGTCATAAATAAATTTTAAAGTCCTACACCTTAAATTGTTGACCATTAAAGTCTTGGGCACATTATCTGTTCAAACATTGTGCAATATAATAAAGCTGAAGTGTACAATATATGTAAAGCTGGCATCAGAGTGTTTGGCCTCCAAATGATGAGGTTCCTACCATTACCAAGGAGACTTCTGTGCATTATGCAACCTCTCAAGTGTTCAAGTCAACGATCTCAAGAGGCTTCTGCTGAAAAGTGTAATAACAACATCACAATTCTATAATTGTTTGTTAATATCTTATGTGTCCTAGTTCTTCTTGTCTAATATTATACATGGTATCGTGATCATTCCCGTCAAAATACTTAATTTTTATTGTTAATAGATTTTCTTTCTCCGTGGGCGGAATTTTGGGTGAAATTTCAAATTTCCATTTTATTACCAATGACAAGAGATCGTTGTGAACACACTGACATGTTGACACATTTCTATTCTGTGACATTTTTACTTTTCTTGCTGTATGAATGACCAAAGAGGTCTCGTAAGAATTTTGTTTTGCAATGCTCAAGTCAGACGCAGAGTTTGAACACCAGAGGGTAAGCGGCTTTAATAGCAATCACAGAGGAGATCCACAGATGCATGAGATGAATAAGGGACCAGGTGGTTGTAAGCTCCTTTATATAAAGCTTTAAACATGTAACTTTTAGTGATATGATTCTTTACGTCCATGCACTGAGATTATTCTGATTTGCCAATGAGTGGTATTTATTCTGTGTATTTGGATGAATCAAGTGCAATTCACAAATTAGTTTCCCAACTGTGCATTTATGAAATTTGTTTCATAATATCATATGTTTCATGTGTATCAGCTGTTCTCAGGATTATACCATCAAAGCTACAATACCATCCACTCACACAACACAGACAGCTGCTCAGTCCATAATAGTGCAGCTATGCTAGTCATGGAGTGTATTACAAGTTTTATTGTAGAAATCTGAAATTACTTGTAGTACATGGACATACAACTTTTTTTATTGGGTGTTCTTGCAGTGTGTATTGCAGGGTACTATGTGTATTATGTTTTTTTGGAGGATGGTTTGTTATGTGATGTCGTGTTGTGAATAAAGAAAAACCTTTAACAAGACGTATGTGTTTTTTAAGTTGCTTTTCCTCAGTGCTTTATCTTTATTTCAACTTAGGGGGATTCTGGGAGCAGAGGTGATACTGGCCCTAGTGGCCCCAGAGTAAGTTTTACTTCTTATACTTTTCTTTAATTTCTTTTAATGTGCATAGAGAAGATCATATTGGTGGAATACAGATGGGTCCTGCACCACTATAATAAGAGGAAGTCAGCCTTACAATTACAGATTGCTAAGTCTGATGGATAATTAGGGTAAATAAATAAAATAATAATAATAACGATAATAATAGCTTTTAGGTCACCTTAATTTCAAATAATCCACCACCACCAATTAAAATAAATTATGATTTTAGCTGATAATAAATCTAAAATAAAATTAAAACTGTGGCTTATTTAGTAACATAGTGTAGTGAGCACAAGTGTGATGTAACCCATAGCAGCCAACTAGATGATAGCTTTCATTTTTCTAGCGCAAGTTGAAAATAAAAGCAAATGTCTGATTGGTTGATATGTTCATGCTGTACCACTTTATTAAATACGTCTAGTGTTGTAAATATCCTCACATTGCTCTGTGTAATGTAAGAATGCCAGATACTGTATGTGTAGACTCGCCTATTCAGTCAGGGAGGCTGCAAAGAAAAGCAAGATATGCTAATGTAGCTTCTACACTATGGACCTCATGTACAGTCAGACGCAAAGTCCGTTTAAGAAGTGTAGGAGTGGGAGTGTGCCGCAGCTTTGTAGGGTATTAGGAGTGGCAAACAACCCCAGTTGCGTCCCACTCTTAATACCCTATAGAGCAGTTCCTGCAGCTAGCTAACGCTTGCGCCATCTAATTCCTGTCGCACAGCTTTAGCCCTGTTTTGACGTGTGTTGCGTCTGCGCCTCACTTCGACTAGGATGTATTTACATGGTCACGTCTTCACAATTCCGCGTTCCTCCCATTCTCTGGTAGTGAGCCGCAAGCTGTCGCAAGTGTTAATTGCGTCCAAGATGCAGGCGGATTTGGTGCTTTCTGCACATGCGTGATAGTGTTTTTTTGTTGGATGCGCCTAAAACGGACTTTGCGTCCTACTCTAAATGAGGTCCTATATCATACTTGCCTGCTCTCCCCAGAATGCCCTGGAGATTCACAAAATTGAATAGGCCACCCTCTCGGATCGTTCTTCATTTTCTTCTGAAGTGGGTGACATGATTCAAAGCTAATCACGTCAACATGGCCCTGCGCCAGCTGCGCGATAATGCGTGATGGCACAGATCACATTGTCACGTCCCCTGCATTTGCCATTTGAACTTCTCCTCCAAAATGTAGGAAAGTGTGCACTATATGTTGATAAATAGACTTATGTTTCAAGATTTTGCTTCTAATTCAATTAAAGGTGTTTTCATGTTATTTTTCAGGGACCCCCAGGACAAAAGGGAGATCAAGGAGCGACAGAAATCATAGATTACAATGGAAATATTCAGGAAGCATTGCAGGTAAGAGACAGAACGTTCTGGGGTTATGTATACTTTTTGGGTATTTCTACTTTGTGACCACTATTCTGTTGGGAAGAAGGATTTGTTTCATAGGTGTCTTTATCAAGTATGCGTTTCAGGAAAGTTCATAAATCACACTGACTCTCTGGAAGTCTTTTAAACCATTCAGTCTCTCTTACCGTCTCTTTGAAAACACTTGAATGACTGTAATATACTGATATTCTCTTGATTATTGCCTGACATCATCTGCTGAGGACACACATAATTTATTGCAACCTTTAAATGCTAGTTAGTTCAAGTAGCAAAAAGTATTTCATATGTGACAGATAGCGTTTTATTCTGGGTCACTTGGGAACAAGTACTTGAATTAAGCTATACATACTTTTGTTAAGTCACCAATGGAGGCTGGAGCACATCCTGTATCCATTAATCATGCTCACCAATTTCCTTATTGCTTAATTATCAGACATTTGTTTTAGAAAAAAATTCTCAGCAATGTAGCATTGCAGTATGATGTATTAATCAGTTCTATGTTATTTCTTGTCACTATGGCTTGTCATCAGAGGATTACTGCTATTACAGTTACGGTAATTCTACCTGCATGGAGTGGTCTTCCATGTTCCGTGTGACCCTGTGCTGTGTTTTCCTTGCATGCTTATAATATATGTGTTAATGGTGAATGAATTGGCCATTGTTTATACCAACAAATAAGGAATTTGTCTTTTTAACCTTTTTAAACTCCTAAATTTACTTTCCGCATGCAGATGTGTAATTCTTAAAATGACTAATATATAAACATTGGCGAGACTAGCAGAAATGTGTTTTAAAGCTTAGTAACCAATCAGATATTAGCTCTAATCAGATAAAGCTAGAGAAATTAAAGCACATTTTTGATTGGTGGAAATTGGTTTTCTTTGTGTGATTTTTCACCAGACTGTTAAAAGAGCCTGCATGCGACCGTAGTGTAAATGATATGCAAGGCTACAACTGCAAATGTGCACCTTATTTACAAAAGGATCCAAAGGACTAATTCTTAAATGCCAAAAATAAGAACTAGTGCTTTGCATCGTTTAGAAACTAGACAAATGGTGTTGCAAACCTAAAAGGAAAATCTGAAAATGAAACAAACATCAAATTGGCAAATGTTGCACCAAACTTTTGCGAATTTGACGTTAATAACTTTCAATTAGAAATTAGCAACATTTTACATTTTTTCCACTACTGCACTTTTCTCTAGTGGCTTCTTCTCTATTTGGCCATAAGTCTTCTGCGTGGAATTCCCACTGTGATTTTGTTTCTCCTGGATATCCCCTCTCATGTGTGTTCTGCCCAGACCAGGCCTGGTCAACCTGTGGCTCTTCAGGTGTTGTGAGACTACAAGCCCCAGCATGCTCTGCCAACAGATATCCAGTAAATAGCTAGCAAGGCATGCTGGGACTTGTAGTTTCACGACACCTCAAGAGTCACATGTTGGCCAGGCCTGGCCCAGACCTTTATTATACCCCAAAGTCACACACAGCAGAATTAATTCACAATGCCATCATCCCAGTTCTATTTATATTGACTATAAGTTTCGCTACATCTTGATTTTACCAATACAGCGCAAAATGGACACTCTGTGGAACAGCAATACAAAAGCAGAGCTCAAAGATTGTATCGCTGGAACCTCACATTTCTGCCAAACTGCCTGTTTTATCACAAAACTCAATTTGTGCAACATTCCATCACATCTTTGCTCATCTCTATCTGTAATCTTGTTTTAACTAACATTAATCAATCTAATTCAATTAGATGCCAATATACCTAACTCACCCCTTTTTAATGTTATGCAGCAACCAGATTAGGTTTCCATACAAAGCTCTGTCTGTACCTACAGTAGACTCTACTTTATTTCCTGTGCAGTGACCGTGATATCACGAAAAGTGGGTTTTTCTGAGTGATGTAAGATAACTGTAGAATGTAATATAGAACAATGTGATGTTTCAGGTTGTTTTCTCTCATAATAAGCATGTGTTTATATTTAGCATGTTAAAATTTTAAATGAAAGCCCTCTGCTCTCAAGTTAATAGTAATAGGTTAATTTGGATGTATTAAACCAAATAATATGTGAGCTTGTATTAGTATTAGATGTAGTCTTCCGTGTTCTGTATTTTGGATGGAAAGTTTTTACTGCAAACATGAGCTGATCTAAAATGACACGTCTGTGCCAAATAGGGAAAATGTATGTACCACTATGGAACAACAATGTTTATTACAAATCAAACTACATTTCTGTAGCTCCACATTTGTACCATAGTCTTTGATACGCAATGACCATAACTAGTGATACTGACCTTGCTGAATTGAGTGGATCTTTTCTGATATAACAGGACAGACCGAGGGCCAGATACCCTCCAGCCTCCCTTACCCATGAAGTAGTGAGATTATCTCAGGCTTGTACATAATGTAAGGAACGGCTGGTCACTTCTGACCGCAGTCCCCGGATCTGTAGTAAAACGATCAGCAGACAGCTAGGTTATATTACTTATTTATCTATCTAGTAAAATTATTGTTATCCATCTAAGTTCTTGCCAGGTTTAGTTAACTATACATGTTTACCTTTGTGGTTTCAAACCACTTTATTTTTATATAAAGACAAGTTTACTTTTCCTAAAACAACATACACATTTTCAATGAACAGCTCTTTGTAAATGTTCTCAGGTCATAAATCGCAGTAGGACAGGTAAATATACCAAATAGTCTTAGATTGAAGACTTAACCAAAGCTTAAAGACAGAAGTCCTAAGCTACTTTTCCTGTGTTTAGGAAATAATCGCTGATTAATTTTGTTACAACTCTTGGCCAGATTTATAGTTAAAAGTAAAATTCAGACTTTTGCCACATGTAATAATGTGTCCAAAACATTTACGTCCCTGTGGCTGTGTTTTGAGTCGCACATATTTTAAGATACATGCGACTGTACATCTCACTTACAGGTGAGTCCAGCGTAAATATGCCACTGTCATCACCAGCTCGGAAACTTGTGCCAGGCCTATGGGACATGCAAAGAGGTGACTCCTAAAAGGCGTATGTTATGGATACGTGCAAGTCAACCTTGGACACAGCTGTAAGGGGTGTGTGCTTAACTTGTGTCACCACCTCCTTCTGTACTTACATGTCAGTGCGTAAGGGGACATAGTATAAGAAACTCTCAACGGAATATATGGGTGTACGTTGTGCACATGCGCAGTGCAACAAAATATACGCAAGTCATAATCTTTACCTGGCACAAATGGTTATATCGAACTCTAAATCAGGCCCCATATGTGTTTAACAAATGTCATTAACCGTCCAAGTTGTTTATTCAGCTTTGGATTTAGTCTTTGTAAGAAAACTATTTTTGTGTCTTTACAGGGACCCCCTGGACAACCTGGACCCCCTGGCGTACCTGGACCAAAGGTGTTTGACTATGTTTTTTATGGAAATAAACACAGGCAGATAGAGTTTAGGTTAATGTCAGAAACCCAGATCGTTTATAACAAGGATGCTACTATACTATCAAAAGGCATCATCCAGTGTCCTGCACTATTAATAGGTTCTGTGTGATTTGCAATGAGTAATAGGGAAGGAAGATTTGTTATATAAGTAAACACACTGCAGACTGTATCAGTTGCTTGGACTACATCTTAGCTTGCATGGTGACGCTTATGATGCTTTTACTGCCCTCTGGAGGTTATTCTTGTGTAGTACCATGAAACAAAAATACTAACTTCACAAATTGACTTTCTAAAGTGATAAAAGTATCGAAACCATCCTCTGCTTTATTAACAGGAGTGATGCTAATTTCATTACTACCCAATTCCAGGCTGTATGCTGCTTCCTGATATTGATGATTTCTCCCTTATCCTTGTATTTTTGTATTCTGCTCCCTGTAGGTATTAATCTCAGTTGTGAGTCTGTGAATTTGTGCTATTTTTAACTTCATATTACACCAACATTCTTCCAGATCAGTTGAAAATCTGGTTGGTTTCCTATGATCTTGGCATGATTCATAGTTAGGAAGACTAATGATATGTCACAAATCCCTCCGATTTAAGTAGACCTTTCAGGTGTTTAGATCTGCTATATTCTCTTTGTCAAAATTAGGAAGATAACACACTTCTTTTTTACCCTTTAACTATTGCCTTGGTATACATTAGCAACATTTAATCATGTACTTTTCAGGCAGGCTTATATCACAATTCATGTAATAATCACATGACCTGTTTTCAGTTATGATTCCATAAAGCAATCACGTGACCTGTTACAGTATATTGATTCCAATATAATTAATATGACAGATATCACTAATGCACATGGGCTATTGTTGCCATAGCTGTAAACCTGTGATCTTAGCCAGTGTAGAGCTGATGCGTCACGAGAGCAAAGATGGAAGACATGTAAGGGGAAATGTCACAGATATTATTTACGACCAAGGGCTAGATTTACTATACAGCGGGTTTGAAAAAGTGGAGATGTTGCCTATAGCAACCAATCAGATTCCTGCTGTCATTTATTTAGTGCACCCTACAAAATGACAGCTAGACTCTGATTGGTTGCTATAGGCAACATCTCCACTTTTTCAAACCCGCAGTTTAGTAAATATACCTCCAAGTCTGCCCCTAGAAAACTGTGATCCATTTAGTAACTAATCCACATTTCCTAAATATGGTGCAATGGTTTTACACTGGCTTAGTCCCATGTTTGCAGCTGAAACTGCTCGGAAATCATCCCACAAAATGTTAATGGTGTCCTGACAAGTGGCCAAGCTCATGGAAATGTACGTTGTTTCTACAGGGAGAGGGAGGCCCAGTTGGTCCTCCAGGAGTTGATGGGGAGCAGGTAAAGTGATCAATCATTTATCAATCATACTATCAATATTCGTATGTGGCGGGGACGTAGTACTGGAGAACACTGAAAGGACATTAATGCTCAAAAATAACGGTGGGCCATTTCCATTTGGGTTAAAATACAATTATTTTTCACATTATTATTTTGAATACCAGAAATCAAAAATATTTGAATTCCCCCTTGGAGTTGTCATACTCAATACATCATGGGTGGCAAAGGTATAAGAATATTGGTACGCTTTCACACAGTTACATTCGTTTCTGAACATTAGTGTCCTGTCAGCATTACTGTCTGGATTTTCCAAAAATAATCAAGTAGACATGTCAGGTTTTCTATTGTCTTATTATTTTTTTCATTATTTTACTCTGAAATCATTTTATAACTATTTATTTCACCTGGCATGATACACTGATATATGAGAGATCCCCGGAATACTCAAACGTATAAATCAAACAAAGAAACATCTGCAATTCGAATGCATTTCGACATCATCCTTATCTTATGCCTGTGACAAAGTCACCGATGAAGGAGTAACTAAATGATTTCATTTGTGCAGAAAAATTAAATATGTCCAGATAATAATGCTGTTATTAATCTGATATACAATATTTTCACGGACACATATTTAGTGGGTTCATCCGTTTTGCAGGATGCAGCACAAAAAGCAATGGATAATTACGTAATGTTCATTTGGTTTCTTACTTAGGGCCCCAGTTTACTGTCAGATGGAAGCTTGATATTGCTCAGGATATAGAGCTTCAACTCTTTCTGCAGTGGGAATGACCTTAAATTAGCTATATAAATAATGACATCAAGCTTATCATATGATAGTATATGTAGCTTTTTTCATGTAGGGAATGTATCATTGATATCTAATTCCGTTTAGTGCAGTTTACTGACAATGCAGTTTTGTCCAGTGTATTTTAGTGAAACATTTGTGTTCTAGTATAGGGCATACTTGCCAACTTTTCCTTGTTGGCTTCAGGGAGATCCCGAGGGAGGTGGGCATGCGGGGGCGGAGCTTGATGAATTGCATCATTTAGGCTAAGATGATGCAATATTTGCGTCATTAAGCCTCCTTCCCCCCCCCCGCCACTTATCTATTGCGGATCGAGAACCAGGAGGTTGCCCTACTCTCCCAGAAATGCTAGAGTAGGCAACTATGCGTTAAAGAAAAGCAGCTAATGAATCTCTAGAGTCTGAAGTCTCTTTTACATTTCTGTCTCCATTACTGAAGTCATGTTGTCTTACCTGTCAGTCTTAAATCTTGGTCTCCATGAAAATGGCCACCTCCATAGGCATCAATACATGGACATAGGACACAATTTCTGAACTGTGTCATCATGCCACAGATGGCGAAGCCAACTACGTCTTGTACTGGCTCAGCATCAGGGAGAATGCCAGACTCTTCAGGGAGTGAGGGAGATCACCCCTATTTCAGGGAGTCTCCCTGACATTCAGGGTGAGTTGGCAAGTATGGTATAGGGTCTAGACCAGTGTTCCCTCTAAGCTGAGCAATCTGGAAATGATAGAGTTAAACCTGTATCTTACTAGGAAACATCCTGCAGACTGTGAATGTAAACCTTTCGGGTGGAGCCCTCAATAGAGTGACCTTTTAACTCTTTCCTTTCCAGATTGCTCAGCTTAGAGGGAACACTGGTCCAGACTGCAGTATTTTATTCATTATCATAGTTCTGTATATAAGACATATCATAAAAACATATGAGTACTGAGTAAATACACTGCTCATAATCCCAGTCCATATCTCAGTATTTCCAGGGTTGAATACAGTAGACAACAGTGGTGCAGTATCAGTTGTGTAAGACATCACATCCCAGCTGTCTATATTACTGCACTCTAGGCATGGCTTCATCAGCTTACTATAGAGTTGTCTGAGTGCTGTCTATCTATGGTTTAATAATATGCAGGTTTAATTTGACCTTTTTGTCCTTGAGATTCTATGTAAATTTCCTCTACTTGTATGTACTTTGAGGCGTGCAATCAGATATCAATAAAAATCCCTGATAATGACCTGGCATTTGGTGCTGGGTAGAAATACATAATCATTCCTTTTTCATTAGCCTGTCCGTGTATTACAATACTGATTCTTATACAGGGGCATTTCAGCCAGCATAAAACAGAGATCAATGAAACACATAGATGTTTAATGAAAATGGAGGATAGCTATAGAACCATTGTGCATTTTCTGGACATTACAGATAGTCAGCCAGTGACCTTATATCTAGAACTTGCTTTCCTTTTTATATTTCTTCATAAAGCTTCGCTTTCTTTTACTACTGTGGTGTGTTAGAGCATAAAATGCATGGCCTACAATTATTATTGTTCTCTATGGACAATGCAGTTTTAAATCACTGCGTCTATGGTATGACTGAATATAGATACGGTTATATAGATACGGAATATAGATGCGGTTGTGAGACTTTTGACTAACTTACATAAACCAGTTTCAAACTGGAACTGATCTAAAACAAAAAAGGATACAGATAACAAAGCCTAAAGACTAAAATATAGTTTAAAGGTAACCAAAGCCATATAGCTATTCATGATAAATTCCCTTTTCATTTCGTTCAGTATGTTACATAATGTAATTATTCATTGCAGATGAGGAAGTAAGAATAAGGAAAATAGCATGAGGAAAATGCATTTTCTTGACACATTTCCAGTTGAAGCATTGTCTCCATTTTTGGGATGATTGTATCACATTCTGTGATTTTGTACACCATGCCATAATTCTGCCTCAGTCAAGGACTCAGGACTGTAGTACCTTTCCTAGATATTTCCATTATAGATTTTAGTCAATATGCCTAGATCAATACATAAGAAACACTCCATCCTGTTACAAGAATTTAGGATTTGACAGTCAAAACAATTTGTCGATAATTGGTATGAAAATAATCTATGGTGCTATTACTATTGAAAAGACAAAAATAGGAAATGAAAAGCTTTTTGTAAAACATTGCTGTGAAGAAAAACACACAAAGCAGTTAGCTAATTGTGATTATTAGTAGCAATAATTCAAATTAAGGTAATTATTAATGTTAAAGCTATTGTAAAATAAGTCTTCCGTTATAATTAGTCTTCAGACAATAAAAAATACCCAACCACAGAAATTGAAATCATTATTTCAATTATGCAATTATTTAAAAAGTGTCAGCTCCTTTTATAGTGCGCCATATGATAGGAGTTGTAATTCCAGATTGTAATCATTTAATGGCTAAAATGGTTTCTGGCTTCCGCTGGCTGCATGACGAGAAACGTTTTGTTTGCTACAAGTCATTATTGGTCAATGCCTATTGTTTTCTGTTTGCATATTTAAGTATCAAATACAGTAAAAAGATCAGTCTGAAAAATGGTAAATATAAGTACAAATATAAATGAATATTTTAACATTCTTCTAATTTCATCCTGTATATTCCTAATAAACCAACTACAGTTTGCATAGGGCCTCACTTTGCATTAGGAGAAGAGCAAAGAAAGGAGCAAATTTGCACATGGGTAAAACCATGTTTCAATGGCAGGGGTGACAACTTTAATTTATTTAAGCATAGATTTAGAGTTGGGAAGCAGTGTCCTAGTTCTAGCTTCAGAATCGCAGTGTAAATAATAAAGCTGTCCAGTATTTATGTGCTACATGCAACAGCAGTCATCATTTTCCCTGCTTGCAAAAAATAAATGCATTTACATCCCTTGCTTGCAACATGGTTTGTCCAGGAGCAAATTTGCTCAATATGTTTTGTTTTTGCTCCTAACTTTAAATGAAGCCCTTAGAGGGCCCTAAATATAAAATAAATATATATATAAATACAAAGATTGCAGAATGATTCAGTAAATTAATACCAATGAATTAGTAACTACCATAAGAACAAGAAGTTCCCATCTGTCTCTGAAGACCCAGATTACTAAATCTTTGTTGCTGTCTGTCACCTTATACCTCTATATGCTGTAATGTGTTATGGTGTACAGAGCGAGTGGAGGCGTTCATCCTTCAGCTGCCCCCCTCAGGCACTGTACCCTTAGCACCCACCCACACCTTACCGTGGGTAGAGTAAGTAGGTGGAGGCAGCCAATGTCTTCTGCTCCTCATGTCAGACTGTGGTTATGGTGCTGAGTTGTGGCCCATCACTGCACTCTCAGTCTATCACTGACATGGAGGAGCTCCACACGTAAGATGCCGTTTCTCCATGTCGCACAGTGTGGGAGCACTCCTGGGAAAATAAAACCACTGAATTAGTGGCGTTCAGTGTTTTAGGCGCCACCAAAACCTTGGTGCTCTAGGCAACCATCTTATGTCCCCTAGGCTGACCTTGGCAAATTTTTGTGGCTCCAAATACCTCAACAGTGAACTGGAAGCAACCAACAATACACATAGGGTTCATATCGCATCATGAATAAAAAAAAAAATCAATCAATTTGTCTGCAACCTACATATTTACACCCTTCAGTCCACTATTTACTTCATTAGTTTGACTAAAATAGGTAAAAAATAAAATAAATGAATAAATAAAACATAACTGTCTTATTCATGGACCTATTTGACCCATATTGTAAATACACTGAAAATATATTTACCCTCCCCCAAATAAAACAGTCTAGATGGCAAGCAGAGGCAGTGAGGATTCACTCACACTAGTAAAACTATTAACTATTTAAAAGTTACTGTTATAAGATGGATTCATATGAACACAGCCATCATTTTTTGTTTTTATTTTAGATCATACTACATATCATATTTTCTTGATACGTATTTTCAACTCTATACGTATTACTGTTAGAAATCTGCAGACCTTTAATTTTGTTTCAATCATTAGTCTCTTCTTGTAATATAACAAGGGCTGTGATTGCAATGCAATTGCTAGGTAACAGTATTAAAGGATGGAGGATTACTAACTGTCTGCCTGATTTATACATTGCACTAGTGCAGTGTTTAATGCTCATTTATAATGGTCAATTATGTTACATTTTCTACATTAATTGCAATTACAATTTATGACTGGAGCAAATGACGAGCTTTCAGTGACAAATTGCAATCAGAGCAGCATTAATCACTTCTATTCACTTTGCATTAAACACTTTAGATACTGTTTGCTTGATTAAAATACAACGTATGCTTATTAATTTCCCCTAAATCCTAGAGTTGATGATCCAATTACAAGTTTAAGCAAATATTAAAGCAATTGTTGATTCAAAAATAACTTGGATCATTTAATGCTGTATATTACTGAGGAGCCGTTTTTGACCACTGTAATTTCCATGGTAGCGAAATATAAATGAACCAACTCATGATTCACACAACATTGTAGAAAAGTAGTTTTATGATGGCAATCAATATACAGATATTCCACACATTGCTTAGTAGCTAACCTGTGCACATGTAAGTACATTTCCATTTTTCATTCTCCCTAGTATACTTGTGCTATCTGGTATAAAGTAATATCTGCCAGGGTTATAGATTACTTAAATAATTAAGATGAAGTTCATTCACCATTAAACTTACTATGCTAGTTATAATTTACTCATTATTCAGTGGGTCCCTGTCCCCGGCTTATGCAAACATTGGCTTACATAATGCATCCCAGGAAAGAACGGCCACCATGACTTTTGGAATGGTAGTATATGAAATGTGGTCATTCCATTAAGTTTGTCTTCTAGCTCATTGATCTTTAAAAAAAATACTGTTGCAGAGCTCTTACAGCTTAGCTGCATATGAGATAACAGTGCGGCCTATTAATGTCTGACCAATATTCTGCCTCTTGTATTAAATTATGACCTGTTTTCTCATCTCTCAAAAGTTAGCATTGTTGTATTGTAAATCATTCATGGTTTCAATAACTTTTTCTTTAGTATTATTAAAGTTTGTTGTGTCTAACAGGGCCCTAAAGGTTCTAAAGGAGGCCATGGAGAAGCTGGAATACCAGGAGAAAAAGGAGGAATTGGTCTACCTGGATTGCCGGTAAGTATCAAAATGGACGCAACTAAGCACATTTCACAATTATGTTTTAGGTGCGTTTGGTCATGATCAGTGTAGCTATTGTATTCATTCTTCAAACTGTTTTCTCATAGAATTAATTATTGGTAATACATTTCCTTCAGCGCTACTAGATGGATTCTGTCTAGAACTTCCTGGAAAAACACCACAATTGCAAATGGCAAATGATCAATACTAAAATATCCAATGGAATAACTATTGACGCTTCCACTTAATAATCACAAAGACATAGGACCCAATATCTTGTAGGCAAATAAATGTCCCCTTAGACTTGTACATACATGGAGAAAGAAAAAATACTATAAACATAGATGGAAAAAAACAATGCTCCACCCAAGGATTAACCACCCCTCTACTGAATGGCAGTAGGGCTATTTCCACACCCATGGGCATTAGATGTGGTGCCATTTAGTAAAATAAATTGGCTAGCATAGCCTAGTGCTGGCATTGGTAGTTTTGGATGTACCTCATGCTTTTTGTCCCCTCCCCTCCACCCCCGATTTTGCCAGTGCAGGGTAGCAGCACTAGGACTGGTTATGCTTTATAGGAAGAGTACACTCTTTTTATTATTATTATTTATTTTTGAGGCTTATGGTTCTATGCCTATGGTAGGTTAAAATGTATAATGCACTTTTAATGTCGGATACACTTTAAGTGTATCTTATTACGTACTATTCAGAGTAAAACATATCTTAAAATATGTGCAGCAGTGAATACTGAGTAAACTACAAAACGCAATTTAGGTCCTTCTTTCTCCTGCCTCTCCCTCTCCCATCTATACCCCGCCAAATCAGCCCCATCCCAACTTCTGATCCACTTCCCTGGCCCGCCAAGGGGTCACCTCCTAGTTCTGTTACTCGCCCAATTCCAACACTTCCTCCCTGTCACGCCCCTTGATCAAAATCCTCCCCATTCTTGCAGTCCAGCAACCACAACAACCTCATTCACATCTCTCCTCTTCTCACTTTTCCTTTAACCTGTGGTCTCTAATGCCAGATCAGTCTGTAACAAATTGGCCTCTATCAATGATCTCTTTATATCTGGCTCATTCAACCTGCTTGCCATAACTGAAACCTGGCTATTCCTTGATGACACCACCACTCCGGCTACTCTCTCTTTCGGGGGTTTGTCCTTCTCGCACACACCCAGACCTAGGTGCCGGCAAGGTGGTAGCATTGCAATACTTCTTTTCACTTGCTGCTCCTTTCAGATTATCCCCCAAAACCCTCCCTTTCTTTCTCCTCCTTCGAGGTACACTCCATCCGCTGCTTCCACCAAGCCCAACTCTCTCCCATCACCTTACATTCCTGCGCTGATCAAGCTGTCTCCTTCTATAGTGATACCCTTTCCACTGCACTTGACCCTGTCGTCCTGGCTGTTACTATCAAGTTTCGCTGGTCTCCATCTCAACTGTGGTACTCCAAACCTGTTGTCTTCAAAAATGCTCCCGTATCACGGAACGGATCTGGTGGAAGTCACGCACTGATGCGGACTTCACTTCAAATTCATACTCACCTATTACAGTTCAGCTCTATCCCTGTCTAAACAGTCCTGCTTCAAGGCTCTCATTTGCTTCCAATCCTCCAACCCCCATCGCCCTATTGCCATGTTCAACTCCCTTCTCTCCCCTCCCCTCTACTATCAACTATGCTATCCACCTCTAAAATTCATGCTTTCATTTCCCCCATTCTCTATAAAAACTTTTCCTGACCCTGGCTCTTTCTCTAATTACTGTCCTAAATCCCTCTTTCCTTTTGTCTCCAAACTTCTTGACTGGGTTGCTTATAACTGTGTCACCTCCTTTATATTATCTCAATCCCTCCTTGACCCACCCCAATCTGGATTTTGCTCCCTCACTCCACAGAAACTGCTTTTACTAAGGTCACTAACGACCTTCTCTTTGCTAATTCTGAGGGTCACTTCTCCCTTCTAATGCTTCTTGACTGCTCTGCTGCCTTCGATACCATTGAGCACTCCCACCTCTTGACACTGCCTCTTTCGCTAATTATCGCCCTAACTTCCTCCTTTCTTTTGCCTCCAAACTTCTTGATTGGGTTGTTTACAACTGTCTCACTTCTCTTATCTTACTCCCACCTTGGCTCACTCCAATATGGATTTAGCTCCCTCCACTCCACTGAAACTGCTCTCTCTAAGGGCACTAACAACCTTCTCTTTGCTAAAATAAAGGGTCATTTTAAATCCTTCTCGACTGCTCTGCTGCCTTTGATACCATTAACCACTCTCTCCTTTAGCAAACTCTCAAATATGTAGGCTTCTGTAACACTGTCCTCTCCTGTTTTTCCTCTTACCACACCAACCACTCTTTTTCAGTCTCTACACCTGACTCCACATCTCCCCCATCTTCCCTTACCTGTCAGAGTGCCCCACGGATCCGTTCTTGGCCCCGTGCTCTTCCCACTCTACACCACCTCTCTTAGTGACCTCATCTGTTTCTGTGGCCTCCTGTACCACCTGTGCGCTGATGATACCCAAAGCTATCTTTCCCCTCCTTACTTCTCCCCTTCCCTTATGTCTCATTTTTTCTGCTGTCTCTCAGCCATCTTATCTTGGATGTCCCAGTGCTTTCTTAACAACAGAATTTCCAAGACTGAAATAATCGTCTTCCCCACTCCAGGGCTCCTTCACCTCCCACCTCTCTCTTTCTGTTGAGGGTCAGAAAGGAGAGAAGTGTTATCAAGTCTACTGCCTAGGGGTCATCGTCAACTCCTTCCTCTCCATCAAATCTCACACACAGTCCCTCTCAAAATCCCACTACTTCCACCTCCAGAGTATATCCAGGATCGGACACTTTCTCACCATGGAAGCCACAAAAACACTATTCAGTCGCTTGTAATCTCCCGCCTTAATTATTGTAACCTCCTTCTCTCTGTCTTACCCAGCTCCCACCTCACCCCTCTTAAGTCCTCAATGCTGCTGCCACATTATTTTTCTCTCCCGCTGCTCTATTTTTGCTGTCCCTCTTCACCAGTCACGACCTAGGCTCCCTGTAGCCTACAGAGCTAAATTTAAACTCCTCACTCTCACCTACAAAGCTCTCAACCACTTCTCTCCCCCTATATCTCCAACCCCATTTCCACCCACTCTCCTTGCTGCCCCCTCCGCTCTGCCACTGACCACCACCTCACTATTTCACTGATTGCATTTCCCCCTCAAGTGCTTCACCTTCAAGTGGGCCCGTAAGGCTCATTCTGTATTCACTCCTTTCAGCACTCCTCCTAACTCTTCCACTTTCCCACTCAGTACCACCCTATTTGTGTCTTCAGCTTCCTCGTGTTCTCCTTCTACTATTCCATCACCCTCTGTACCTCTAGGCCTGCTTCCTTAGCACTGTTATCTTGAGCGCAGGCCTACTTCACGTACGACTTTACCATCACTCTCATTTACGGTCCCGTAAATAATTTCATCTACATTATCATGTTATCTGTGTATTTTGTGTTTATTCAGTATATCTGGTCTTTTTATGTTGCTTTTCATGTATTATGTATTATGTAATTATCATTGCTGCCTGCATATGTCATGTGCGGCGCTATCAACATTTTGTGGATAGTTTATATATAGAAGATAATAATAATCAGAAGTCCCATTGAACTGTGACTAAAGCCCAGAGTGACTGACTGTTTGTATGACTTGCTGTGCAGAAATGCTCGGTGTAGATTGTTGGAGTCCTACACAGGTGCAGGGCCAGTAAACTTACAGTAGCTCAGATCACTGCAATATTTGACCTGTACTAGATCCCATTAAGACACTGTCCTAAAGGGGCGGGGTACGTTATAATGATGCTGATTAATCCGACAACACTTACCCCTACTTGCTGACACCAAAGGGCTCCTTGCCGACGAGGGTCGATGATGACTGGTGTGTAAGACGAAAGGAACCAATCCCGATGAAGCAATAATCCTGCGTGACTTGATGACGTCAATGACATCCGCAACGCTGTTATCGCTGCTGTTAAGGGGGTAATGTTCTTTGCACCTATGTACAATGTACTTTGCAAAGCGATGTACATTGTACATGGCCGCATACTTACATTGCCCCCTTAACAGCAGTGGTAACAGCATAGCAGATGTCATTGACGTCATCAAGTCGCGCCGAATTATTGGCTCATCGTGATTGGTTCCTTTCACTTCACACACTAGTCGTCATCGATCCTCGTAGGCAAGGAGCCCTCTGGTGTCAGCATGTTGAGGTAAGTGTTGTCGGGGTAGTCAGCATTGGCATGCAGACTACTACCTGTCCTAAAGATGTGATAGTGTGATAGGAGCTGTATCTGTCTTTAATGGAGTGGGAATGTAATGCTTTACTGTTTAACACAGCTGCAGTGGAAGATTCATATTGGAACATTTTAATTTTGCATTTCAATATTCCTTTAAATTTCACCCTCAAAAATATTTTAAGCTACTATTTTCAAAAACTGATAACTGTTTTCTAGGGTGCAAATGGGCTGAAGGGAGAAAAAGGAGATCATGGCAGCCCTGGGCCGCACGGAGCCTCTGTGAGTATAATATATTGATATACTGAGGTCTAGCTATCTATTGGCCATGGCAAGAATTTGCCTAACATATAACACAAGATGATATAAATTTGCAAATAAGCACAAGTATAATTTGCTGCCCAGCTGGTCTATCTAGTATGAAGATTATATTCCAGGGTTTAAACTGTCACAAAGTAATGAGGTTTTTTTTTGGGGGGGGGGGTTTATTGAAATGTTGCCGTTTAATGAGTATTGCTGATTTTTGGGTTCTCTCTTAATTATATATAGTTTCTGAACTGAAAAATGTTAATGCATATTTGGCAACTTTTTAAATTTCTCCTCCGGGAGGTCATGTGACAGGGGGTAGGAGCCAAAAATCATGGCATTTCGGAGCTTAATGGTGCGAAATCGCCTCCATCACAGTCCAGGAGGATGCCTACTCTACTTCCCGAAATTCCGGAGCCTCACGGAAATTCCATGAGACTAGGCAGGTATGTGCTAATGTACAAATATTAGCATAGTTTACCTGCAGTATATATATATACTGTATATCTCAGAGCCGTAACGACGGCGGTGCCGGTGGTGCGACCGCCCCGGGCGCAAGCCCAAGGGGGCGCAGCCGCCCGATATCTGCCTCTGTGCCCAGACGAATCGCGGCTCCAATCCATCTCCCCTACCAGCAACAATCTATTCCCGGCATCAATATATCTTCAATACCTGGAATAGCCTGGCCCTTCTGCCCGCAGTGGAACGCATCGTTCCACCGAAAGCAGGAAGTTCGGCATTCAAATGCCGGACTTCCTGTCAGTGGAACGCATGTGCGTTCCACTGACAGGAAGTCCGGCATTTGAATGCCGAACTTCCTGCTTGTTTCACTGCGAGCAGAAGCGCCAAGCTATTCCAGGCATGCGTTCCACTGAGGGCAGAAGTGCCAAGCTCTTGGAAATCTGTTTGGGGAGATTTCATTTAAACTGAAAGCCACAAGAAACAGGTACTAGTGATGAAGATAAAGTTAGTGGCGGATCATAATTGTGGTCAGAAACCAAGCCACTATGGGATCGTAGATCAGACCCATTCAAACTTAGTGGTGCAATTAGCAGATAAAACCAATTTGGGATGAGGGTCTTGCTTTAAAGTCCATTGAACTTGGTGAGATGTTCTTGCTGTTGACTGCAATAAATTTTAGTATGAGGCTTGCTGTGTATTTTAATAGCTGATTCAGCAAAGATGTTGAAGATTTATCAGTGTTGCAGTGGTAAAAGTTAACTAATAGAATCATTGATCCCTATCAAGAACGGCCATATGCAGTGTGCACTGTATTCATGAGTGTCTGATCTGTCTGTATTCCTATTGGAGCTTGTACATATTTTAAGGTCGTTCTTCAAAGAGATTGATAATCCCTATTTTAGGTGTGTTGTAGTTGGTGTCCCTACCTCAGGATGCTGCATACCTCTGAGCAGTGGCAATGAATATGCAGCCTCTATAACCTATGTAGCATCCAAGTTTAAGGGTTACATATCTGGTTTACAGGACATCTATGACCATATAAAACATAAGGCGTGTAGGCCAAGTGTATTTTTAACATAGTAGCCAGCTTATGTTTCCTCTCTGGGAGATCCCGAAGGGGAGATCAAGTTCAATAACGAGGGGGTAGGGCAGTATGAGCTGCATCATTTTGGCACGCCCCCTTCAACACCACAGTCATGTCATTTTGCCAGCGGGCCTGGGATACATGATGAGTAGCATCATAGATGGCAACGTCCTTCACTAAGAAGTGGGCAGGATGCAGCAGAATTGCCTGCTCTCCCAACCAGAATTTGGGTGTCCCCCAGAAATTCGGGAAGAGTGGGCAAGTATGATTTATTAAGGTCACAGAGATACACTGGGAATCTGATATCCAAAAATAATACTTTATTTAGAGTAGGGGGAGCATTATTCCCTCTGATACAAACACATGCTCCTAATAAACACTAAAGTAATTACATCGGAACTCACAGATTAAAGGTGTTGACATTAGAATTCACTGTTTACACAAATATTTTTTATAGGAGTTAATACATATAGTAACATTCACATTCGGAGACATTTTCTATTCCAGGTACGCTACTATGTATTTTGTGTTTACCACATGCAAATGCATCAGGGAGTTTACAGTGAGGACTTAAACACTAATAAAAATGCATTTGCCCCTGTGAGGCAGCAATGCTAACCACTGTGCCGCCCAGTAATGATAGTCTCTCTCTCTCTCTCTGTTAAGTGCTAGCCACACCCACACATTAGGTTGGCCACACCCACTTGTCAAATGCCACGCCCACTTAGATGGGGGGGGGGGCGCTGGTGCCCTGTCTCGCCCAGGGCACCAAAATGTCTAGTTACGGCACTGGTATATCTATACCTAGGGATTCTTGTGCCTTTTAGTAGATATGAGCAAAAGTTTCAAAACTGCACTATGAAATATTGTCCGATTGTAGCGTTGGAACTTCAAACCTCTGTGAACTAGCTTGTTTCACTTGAAATGTGATTTACACAATTTTTTCATGGTGACTCCCCTCATCTCTAATTTTTCTTGCTATTTTGTTATTTGTATATATGTTAATCAACTTTGGCAGCTGAATAGTTAAACCATCATTTAAATTATATAGATATGTCTTTTCATGCTTTGTACAATGACTTACTTGGGTAATTGCAGAAGCAATCATAACTATTCACACTGAACAATCTATAATGATTTTAGTGCTGCAGGGATGGTCTAGATCAGTGTTGGCTAACCTGTGACACTCCAGGTGTTGTGAAACTACAAATCCCAGCATGCTTTGCAAATATATAGCAGCTTATTGCTGGAAGGGTATGCTGGGACTTGTAGTTTCACAACACCTGGAGTGTCACAGGTTAGCCAACACTGGTCTAAATCCTAATTACTCTAAGCTGAGTTTGGATTCTTCTTTCTGATAACAATTTATTTTCACAGATCATAGGTCCTCCTGGCCCACCAGGACCTCATGGACCGCCAGGCCCAATGGTAAGTTACATTATATATCACATTTATTTTTCTATCATTGAGCACAATTTATTATTTACTAACTACAGTTTTACCCTACATGTAACAGATAAACACACTTACATTAGTACCACCTCATGTAGCTATTTTATTATCAAGATTACCAATTAAAGGCTACATTTAAATTGGTTTATTATAACATCAGGCATAAGCTATTGCCTGTTTCATGTGTAATGTATTGGCTTGGCCAGATGAACTGGTAGATAATAGAGCAAAACTCATATATAGAAAATGTATATCTGGTATATATATATATATATATATATATATATATATATATATATATATAGCACCTGTATGATATACATGCATTATGATATGTATTATTTGGATTTACTGATGGGTGCTTTATTTAGAAAGTAGATTGACCTCATTTTGATTTTCTAGTCATTTATGGAAATAGCAAAAACTCAAATACCTACAACGTTATGTCTTTCTATTGATTGATCAAAAATGTATTGTTTCATTTTAGGGACCACATGGACTTTCAGGTCCAAAGGTAAGTGCACATCATTTTGTTTTATTTGTAAGGAATGCATACAGCATGAAGTTGTATAATTTGTACTTTTATTGGTGCATGGTTGTATGTTATGTGTATGTCATGTGTATGTCATGTGTATGTCATGTTTATGTCATGTGTATGTCATGTGTATGTCATGTGCAATATGTGTTCTATGTATATAAATCTTTAAGCTCATATAAGATGAATAATATCATAAATAAAGTTAACAATCTGTCATAATATAATTTGTGTGTAATAATAAAGACTTTTATATGGTATTTTTCATTATTGAAGAATTAGATTTATTTACATACAAAACTGAATGTACAATTAATGTCTATCCAAATATCGGAGATTTAGACATTTTGCTAACCAATAGAAACAGTGACACCCATGAAACTTTAAATAGTAGAAAAGTTAAGACCCCACTGAATAAAATTCAGATGAAAAAATATTTTCCAAATATTATTTCAGGTAAAAGAGCTGTTTGTTTTTTAAAAAAATGTATTCAAGCGTTGATGTGAACTCCACATTTCTAGGCTGAGTATTTTATCATTTCCATACAGTGAGCTTAAAGATTTGTTTAAAAGAAACTGTAAATTCCAATACATGATCTGTATTAACTGACCTAAGTAAACAAAACTGCAGAACTCCAGACTTTATGCTTCAGTCATTTTTACATTTGTTTGTCTGACAAGATTAAACGTTAATGTTATTGCGGTATGAAGCACTGTGTCAAAGTGGGTAAACTGCCTGCATAACGGATATGGGTACTCCCAACTCAAGGTGCATCATTTTGAGCTGCCCGTTAATAAAATTACATTGGATAACTTTATAAATTAATATGCAATAAACATATGGAAATGTTTGTGTTTGTATAAAGTATTTCACACTGAACCACATTGCCCATCAGATTCTGTCCTTTCTTCTTAAACTGTGGACATCTGAATTTCCTGTGGTTTTGGGCATTCTGGTCATCTACATTCACAGCATCTGATTCAGTGGCCCTTTCATTTGTAATGCCACGTTTTGTGTGCTTCTTAGTACAGTATAATACAGATTGGAATTTACAGCAGTGTCAGTAACTGAACCTCCTCTGTACCAGCTTGCACAGCCAACAAACAAAATTGGCATCTACTTTTACATTTAGGGTGAACCAGGGTTAAATGGTCTTAAAGGATTGAGGGGTGAGCCAGGTCAAAAGGGTGACAGAGGACCACTGGGTCTCCCAGTAAGTAAAACATCTATTCAATTTCACCTCAGTCCATATGCTTCCTTTTCTTTTTATTTCAATGATTCCAGTGAATGGCGTATCATCATTTTATATACATTTTTATAGCAAAATGCGGAGCAGGGTAAAATCACCATAAACTTTGTGTCTTTACTCACATAGCTCCTTTATCCATCTCCAGTGCTACCATAACATGTCTGTCATCTATGTTCTTGTCCATGTTAATGATGTCCAAGTTGAACCGTGAACACTTATAGCATAGTGGTCATGTCTGAGTTACGTGTATGTTTTTTTTGTAAGTGTGTTTTTATGAAATGCTTTAACCAAATAACAGTATGTATTTACTGTTTGCTTCTTTTCAATGATGCATGGATAACTCTTGTAAGAATCATTATTGTATAACATTGTTCATCAATGTTCTCGCTATAATGTTATAAATATTTAGTGTTAGTTTTATCTGTATACACTGTATTATTTTTCAATTACAACACATATGTACAAAATGTGAGGATGTCCGTACTGTATAAGGTTAATTAAGCAGGTTTTTAGACTTTGTATAGTAACTCTTTAGCCAAATATGGTTTAATTTACTTTTATTGTTTAGTAAAAAGAAATGGTTTGACAGGCGCAATATGCATAAGATTTTCAAAAGTGTCTTTAGGAATATTTTTCTATGCTAAATTGTTACTTTTTTATCCTTAACTCTGCTAAGACAGGTGTATTAGAATAGCAGTGACCTTGATGCCCGGGAAACCTATCGTTCAGGATATACAATGACAGGAGTATTATGCGTTAGAGGGTTCATTGTTCATACTCAGAGCAGAAGTCCTAAGGATCAGACCTCTGCAGTTCTGATACAGGACCACTCTATTTGAATGTATTAAACACTTTGGATGTGACATAATGGGACTCATGTAGATTTGGAAGTATATATTACTATTATTATTATCGTAGATTAGTAAGGCACCACAGTGCTCCGCTGCGCTGTACAGTAGGGAAAGGAGGACATACATAAAATAAGCACATACAAGGCTATTTCCGTAAAATATGCATAAACATAATGTGTAATTATATGTCCGTATGCAGATTTTGGTGCATCTTGCTCTTATGACTTCTTACGCCTGCATAGGCCTAGTACGTTAAGGGGTGTTCAGTTGTGACTAAGTTAAACTTAAATGCAGGTGCATATACACCTGTCAGGAGCCGTGTTTTTGTGGGTACTGGACGGCTGGTGTAAGGATGCACAGAAATAATACTGAAGATTCGCAGCACTAGTTGATTGCGGATTGAACTCTCTAGATGATTGCAGATTGGCCTCTCTAGATGACTGCGGATTGACCTCTCTAGATGACTGCGGATTGACCTCTCTAGATGACTGCCGATTGACCTCTCTAGATGACTGCCGGTTGACCTCTCTAGATGACTGCCGATTGACCTCTCTAGATGACTGCCGATTGACCTCTCTAGATGACTGCCGGTTGACCTCTCTAGATGACTGCCAAATGACCTCTCTAGATGACTGTGAATTGACCTCTCTAGATGACTGCGGATTGACCTCTCTAGATGACTGCCGATTGACCTCTCTAGATGACTGCCGGTTGACCTCTCTAGATGACTGCGGATTGACCTCTCTAGATGACTGCGGATTGACCTCTCTAGATGACTGCAGATTGACCTCTTTAGATGACTGCAGATTGACCTCTCTAGATGACTGCCGATTGACCTCTGTAGATAACTGCCGATTGACCTCTCTAGATGACTGCCGATTGACCTCTCTAGATGACTGCTGATTGACCTCTCTAGGCTGCTATATTTGATTTTTAAAGGGAAAATAACAGATGTATTTAATTTAATCTGTGTTTATATTTAATTATATTTTACATCCTAAAATAAGACTTTTGCATTTATTAATAACCCTGTCAAGACAGTGTTTCCTTTTGGGTATAGGATGCTTCATTACATTACTATATTGTGTACATATAGGTACTAACACTGTCAAGCCACACATCTAAACATGCTACTCATAAGGTAATCCTGGTGCATATGTTAGTGATTTACTTCTGGATGTATAGTGAGATGTCTGATAGGGGCATATGAACAGAAATTTACTTTTTAATGTTTGTAATTTTACATTCAGGGGACAAATGTGTCCAACTCTACATGACCCCCAATCTGTTTTTATATTATGTTGCTTCTTTTTGGATTTAAAAATACTGAATATTGAAAATTCAGTCAATTGTTCATTATTGTGATTTCCAGAATGTCCACCAGAGGGCATAAGAGCGCAGGGAACTGTAATACATTCCATAATGTTCCGCAAAAAATCTAAACGTCAAATCTGAGCACAATAAATAAAGGGTAATCCACCTATTAGGTGAAAGAAATGGCAAAGTTACTCCCACCCCACTTGCTCTCTCTTACCTGAACTGTGGGGGTTCCTCCTCTGGGACCCACATCCTCTGTGCTGTTGGTGTCCCTGAAGGAATCAGGCCCTCACAAACAAGGGCTACATGTGTAGATGGCCACAGCAGACCACTATGTCCACCCCATCTCTTGCCCCCTGTCCTGTCTTCACTTCAATATGAGCTGCCTTGTTTAAAGTCCGAGTACAAGTCAGTATTGCTCTTGGACCATTGCATCGGCATCCCAAGCTGCATAATAGCAGGGATAGAAGGCAGGGTCTTAGTGATTAACCAGAGGAGACACCCCCAAAATGGAGGAAAGCAGAAGCAAGAGAGATGGGGGTTAGTGTTTACAATTTGTCCACCCATATATTACTTGTAACCTTAGTATAAAAACAAAATATTTTCACATGAAGACAGTATTTGTGTATGTCTTATAATCTAACCTCTAACACACCAGAGAACTGATTCATTTTCTGCTGAGCCGTTAGGACTTACCATTAGTGAGGGGTAAACTATCCAGCCATTTCGCAGTCTGTCTGGTCACCTGTACTGTGTTGTTCTTACTCCATGTGTTCATCACCCACTAATGTCACGTTCTTGTCACCTATGTTATACCCATCGTCTGTACTTCCACCTAATCATACAGGGAGCATCTGGCTTCGACGGAAAGCCAGGACCCAGGGTGAGTGTCTTGTGTGTCTGTCCCCTGCTCAGCTCTATACTATACTGCATCACACAACTATACTACATAGAGACTCTCATAGGGTCATAGAGCAGGCTTTAGTGATACTCAATATGTGGGGTAGCTATTGTATATAAATTGCCTTTGGGTCAATACAATAGTACTTGGCCTGCCTGCGTAGTTAAAAGAGCCTCCAACCTGGTGTGGTCATGCACCCTTCAGTGGCTATGGAAGGAGCCCCAATAAGTTCCTGTATGGGGCCAGACATTCCTCTTGGTGGCCCTGTGTATATTCAAGACATAATGAGGATTTGGCTGCATTCTTTTTTGGCTACATTAATAAAGGATTGGAGGAGGAATAGGTACGAACTGCCCTAAAATGGGTACAAAGATGCAGCAATGTTAAGTGCACATAGTATGAAATCACAAATAAGGGTGAACTGTATCATGTCAAAGGAGATGGCAGAATATTTACTTAGGGCAGAAAAGGAAAGCGCTTTACTATATTTGTACATTTGTATTGTCACTTTATCATAAACTGTACAACATAGGTTCTCTTAACGATTTTACCTCCTGACACAAATATTCAAATATTTATACTGTACATATAGAAATAAATATATTTTAATAAGAGGGCTCTAAACACTCAGCTCAAATTCACTCAAATGTCGTGTATCCAGTAAGAAGACTGTTACTCTGATAAATACAGCCTGTCAGTCTCTATTTAGATGAGACATAATCTATTTGGAATGGCCTCAGTCTCTACTTTCCTTTTGTGTATTTCAAATCTTCTAGCATGACTTCTTCCAGTACAGGCATGTATCTTTCTCTTCACTGTCTGGGGATGCCACCAGCCAATCAATCTGCGCCCGTTCCAGCAGCGAGTTCTGGTTTGCGGAATACACTGCAATTCTGATGTCAATACAGAGAACACAGTTTGCAGGAGACTGATTGCCCTGGGGAAGAAAAGAATCAATTTATGTTCTGTAAACATGATTACTTGTGTTTCTGTTCATGTTTGTGTCTTGTCTTGTGCTCCTGTTTGATGCATTCTGGATTGTGTATTTAACATAATGATTGCCATATGACTTGTCACCTCTGCATGATTCCTTCTAACAAGATTTCTTTCTCAATACATCTGTACGTTTCCTGTGCTCCTGCAGAACAGGGAGGGAAAAGATCCACCAATGACACTTTTCTGGGAGACAAATGAATTTAATAATCTGTTTTGATTCTCTTCTTAGGGCACAGATGGTCCACTTGGTCCTCCTGGTCCAGCAGGTCCAAAAGGGGACAGAGTATGTATCACACAACCCTTTTCACAAGATCTATCTATCCATCTGTCTGTCTGTCTGTCTGTCTGTCTGTCGGTCCGTCCGTCCATCTATCTATCTATCTAACTCTATTTATCTAACTAACTCTATCTATCTATCTATCTATCTATCTATCTATCTATCTATCTATCTATCTATATATCTGTCCATCCGTCTATCTATCTATCTATCTAACACTATCTATCTATCTATCTGTCCATCTGTCCATCTTTCCATCTGTCCATCTTTCCATCTGTCCATCCATCCATCTGTCCATCCGTCCATCTGTCCATCCGTCCATCCGTCTATCCGTCCGTCCATCTATCTATCTATCTATCTATCTATCTATCTATCTATCTATCTATCTATCTATCTATCTCTATCAATTACTCTAAGATCCAGATATTTTGTGAATTTATCAGCTTATGCAATTTACTGAGGAATGATAACTATATTGGGAAGATAGTTTTCCAGGATAGACCATGATATTGTACTGAATGGGCCTGGATTGTACGGCGGGACAGGGTACAAATTGGTAATAATGTGAGACATATTTTTGCGAGCAAGTCGTGGGTGAGTGTCTATTAGACCTACAAGGGACTAGATCAGGTCTGGTCAACCTGTGGTTCCCCAGGTTTTGTTGAACTACAAGTCCTAGCATGCCCTGACAGCAATCAGCTTGCTACTAACAATTCATTCTGAGGCTTGTAGTTTCACAACACCTGGTGATCCACAGGTTTTCCAGGCCTTGACTAGATGAAGGTTTATAACTATTAATGAAAGGTAAACATATGCACATAATTCAAATCCAGAAACAGGTTGAAAACTATTATCCATCACAAAAGTGGGGGGTCAGTAAAATCAGACATGTTGTTTCACTTGACTGTACTTTGGTAATATAGCTCTGGTACAATATTGTGAATGTTTGTCCTGCAGGGCGAAAAAGGAGTCGTTGGTGACCCAGGGCCTAGAGGACCTTATGGCTTACCTGTAAGTCAACAGTATGTTATGTTAAATATTTAGGATTGACTGTTCCACTATAGAAAACCAAGATAACCCAACATTGCAATAAATGAAAAGGCTAATAAACATAGAGACAACAGACTGCAACACAGATAGACAGTGGTGTATGAAACACTTTATTTCCAAATAAATTTGGACCTTAGACATTTGTATAAATACACAGGTAATGTTGGGTTTAATTATGAGACTCATTATTTTTCACTATAATGGTTTGTATTCACTTTTTGTAATTTTAGTAATTTCTTGATTATGTGTGGCTTACTTGTATTTGACATGTAGTGAATGTATTATATCCACACTGGGAGCTGAGATGGCCAAAGTGATCATTAGATGTTCTAAAGTGTGTCAAAAAAGGGCTTTTAATGGCACTTTACTTAACTAAGAGATGTTACTTAGGTAAGTAGCTGTGCTCTATGCAAATGAGCTATTTTAGTAACATATCTTACTGAAATCTTAAATAATCCTTCAGCTCATGCAGTTCTGAAGGAGTAAGACTGTAATGTTGCAGTACAGCAGTGAGCGGCCGGTATGCTGGAGCACAAGCTACAAAATAGCAGTATCATCATCATCATCACCATTTATTTATATAGCGCCACTAGATCTGCAGCGCTGTACAGAGAACTCACTCACATCAGTCCCTGCCCCATTGGGGCTTACAGTCTAAATTCCCTAACACACACACACACACACACAGACTAGGGCAGGGCTGGACTGGGACTAAAAATCAGCCCTGGCATTTAAAGTACACAGGCCCACCTCAGGTCCAGAAGGAAAAAAATCGTGAGCCGTCGCGCATCGGCGGCGCCAAAAAAGGCATGGCCAACATGGGGCATTGATACATACATTATAATAAAACATTACATTTATCATGCCCTCCCAGCCACATCACGCCATCCCCCCAGGCACATTATGACACCCACAGCCCACTGTACTTATCTATGCTGCTGACATCCATCAGGGTGGGAACTTCCTGTAGAGTGAACAGGGAAGCTCTTTGTCTCACGAGATTACCAAATCTTGTGAGACCTAGAGCTCCTCGGCTTGCTCTGCAGGCTGTGTACTATCCAGGGACTGGGAGCAACTATCAGATTCCTCCTGCTAACCAGAGCTGGATTAACGCTCGGGGGGCCTGGGTTATTTAAGACAGGGGGCCCCTATTATGTAACATGGTTATCATATTAGACACAATGTTAGACAAATACACAAGCAATACTGTGTGCACTACTGTTAGGTGCCCGCAGCTTTGCCTTCACAAGCAGTACAGTGTGAAGTGGGACTTACCTCCCAACTGTCCTTGTAGTCTGATCAAATCTCACTAAATGAGACAGTCATCAAAATTCGGGACTTCCCCACCTGTGTTCTTGTCACCTGTGGCTGCTGGTGTCTTTAGTTGCTGCTTGTCTGGATCCTCGAATGCTGGAGGCCCTATTTGGAAAAAAAAAATGGGTACATGTAATTTAGAAACCTCCAACCAGCCCTGGTGTTTAATCAATGCAACCCATGTTTTATAATTAGGCCTCCCTCCAGCCTCAGCATTAAAATTGTAGTATTCACGTTTAATAAATAAACCTATATACCTCCCTCCAAACAACCCCAGCAATAAATTAAATCGCATTTACGTTTAAGAAATATACCTATTTCCCCCAACCATCAATGCCATTAAATAATTCCTATTCGCATTTAATAAATAGACGTTATTTTTTCCCCAAACAGCCCCACTTTCAATTAATAGCCCCCAAATCATATTATGCCACAATAGTGCCCCAGTTCGTACAATAGTGCCCCCAAATTATTTTATACCACAATACTGCCCCCGGGTAATATCATACCTCAATAGTGCCCCCAAATCATATTATGCCATACAGTAGTGCCCCAAATCATATTATGCCATACAGTAGTGCCCCCAAATCATATTATGCCATACAGTAGTGCCCCAAATCATATTATGCCATACAGTAGTGCCCCAAATCATATTATGCCACAAAGTAAATATATTAACAACACTAAATTACATTTGCATAAAATGTGAGGTTATATAAATATCCAGTAGGAATATACAGCCCCCCCCCCCCCCTGTGTGGCATCCTCACTTTTCTCCCCCCCCTGCTTTCTGTGTGCCATTCTCTTCCCCCTTTTCCTGCTTTCTGTGTGCCATTCTCTTCCCCCTTTTCCAGCTTTCTGTGTGCCATTCTCTTCCCCCTTTTCCAGCTTTCTGTGTGCCATTCTCTTCCCCCTTTTCCAGCTTTCTGTGTGCCATTCTCTTCCCCCTTTTCCAGCTTTCTGTGTGCCATTCTCTTCCCCCTTTTCCTGCTTTCTGTGTGCCATTCTCTTCCCCCTTTTCCAGCTTTCTGTGTGACATTCTCTTCCCCCTTTTCCAGCTTTCTGTGTGCCATTCTCTTCCCCCTTTTCCAGCTTTCTGTGTGCCATTCTCTTCCCCCTTTTCCAGCTTTCTGTGTGCCATTCTCTTCCCCTTTTCCTGCTTTCTGTGTGCCATTCTCTTCCCTCTTTTCCTGCTGTGTGTGCCATTCTCTTCCCTCTTTTCCTGCTTTGTGTGTGCCATTCTCTTCCCCCTTTTCCTGCTTTCTGTGTGCCATTCTCTTCCCCCTTTTCCAGCTTTCTGTGTGCCATTCTCTTCCCCCTTTTCCTGCTTTCTGTGTGCCATTCTCTTCCCCCTTTTCCTGCTTTCTGTGTGCCATTATCTTCCCCCTTTTCCTGCTTTCTGTGTGCCATTCTCTTCCCCCTTTTCCAGCTTTCTGTGTGCCATTCTCTTCCCCTTTTCCTGCTTTCTGTGTGCCATTCTCTTCCCTCTTTTCCTGCTTTGTGTGCAATTCTCTTCCCCCTTTTCCTGCTTTCTGTGTGCCATTCTCTTCCCCCTTTTCCTGCTTTCTGTGTGCCATTCTCTTCCCCCTTTTTCTGCTTTCTGTGTGCCATTCTCTTCCCCCTTTTCCTGCTTTCTGTGTGCCATTCTCTTCCCCTTTTCCTGCTTTCTGTGTGCCATTCTCTTCCCTCTTTTCCTGCTGTGTGTGCCATTCTCTTCCCTCTTTTCCTGCTTTGTGTGTGCCATTCTCTTCCCCCTTTTCCTGCTTTCTGTGTGCCATTCTCTTCCCCCTTTTCCAGCTTTCTGTGTGCCATTCTCTTCCCCCTTTTCCTGCTTTCTGTGTGCCATTCTCTTCCCCCTTTTCCTGCTTTCTGTGTGCCATTCTCTTCCCTCTTTTCCTGCTGTGTGTGCCATTCTCTTCCCTCTTTTCCTGCTTTGTGTGTGCCATTCTCTTCCCCCTTTTCCTGATTTCTGTGTGCCATTCTCTTCCCCCTTTTCCTGCTTTCTGTGTGCCATTCTCTTCCCTCTTTTCCAGCTTTCTGTGTGCCATTCTCTTCCCTCTTTTCCTGCTTTCTGTGTGCAATTCTCTTCCCCCTTTTTCTGCTTTCTGTGTGCCATTCTCTTCCCCCTTTTCCTGCTTTCTGTGTGCCATTCTCTTCCCCCTTTTCCTGTTTTCTGTGTGGCATCCGTCACCCGCTATCAGGAATTGAACTCATGACCCCAGTGATGTAAGGCAGAAGTGCGAACCACTATGCCACCGTGCTGCAGTATGTCGCTGGTCCTGCTCTGCTGTGTTGAGCTCTGCAATCAGATGGGACTGATGTGGGATGTGTGAATTATGATGATGATGAGGAAATAATAATGATGAGAGGGGGAAGAGGGTGGTGATGGGGAAAGAGAGTGATGAAGATATTTAGAAATACTGAAATGGGAAAGCACAGTTACATTATTTAAAGGATAAAATAGTATAGGAATTGTCTCAAATATGGAACAATGTTAACATTAAAGGTATTAGTAAAAAATTTAAAATGTACAAAGCTAATCAGAAGGAGTATTTTTTAAAACATTTTAATAGCAACATTATCAAAAATATTCACCTCATTTGGCACAAAATAAAGCATGTTTTGCTGGTGGAGTGTTCCCGGTTCTGCCCCAAGAGAATAAATAGACCATTTGTCATCTCGGCTCTATTCATCGATTCATTGAATTCACAAATACAGTGTGAAATGCCATTAAAAGGAACGATGATGCAAAAGTAGAGCTTGCAGATTGTATCACCAGAACATGAGTTTAATTTGTAAACATTTACATCACATGGGGGTACATGTTGCGAGAGGTTGAGAAACCCTGCAGTAGGCTGATATGCTGTGACCAGGTATGACCTCCCTACACCGTGTTGTGAGTTCTGTTTAGTTACATAGGTTACATTGTGCGCTGTTTCATCTGCTTTTATTATTCAGTGGCAGTATTTAAACTAAACATTTTGAATGATGTATCTCAAAACTGTTCAGGTAATGTGTACCTGAAGACTTCAAATATCAAAATTAATAGTACACCCTAAGTTAAACCCTAATGTTAATGCACAGTTAGTGAAACACGTTCCAGTCTTGACAAAAAATCAGCTATAACGATCTGACCCTTCGTTACGTAATAGAGTAGTGTCAGGAAAATGACAGTAAACAGATATTTGTCTGAAAGCTGCCAGCCTCCTACAGTTTTATGTTGTAATGTCCTCAGGAGCACAATGAGCATGTAACACATTTATTTATGTATTGTCCGTTCATATATCTATTTAGTGTGCCACTGTGTAGGTGACTAGTCTACTTTAAAGAGAATGCTTTTTTAAAATGTTTATAATTAACGCTATTGCGTTATTAAAATGGATGTGAATTCATGAGCAGTGTATATGATCTTTCTCGCAGGGTAAAGACGGGGAGCCTGGTCTAGATGTAAGTCATGAAATCATATGTTGTATAAATAAAGCATGGACCTTTGCATGTTTTATGTACACACCCTGAAACATTTCCTTTTCATGTTTTATTTCACTTATTTTGATTTGCCATATTTTACTTTTTTTTCTAAACAGCTGCAATTAATTTGTATTAATTAAGTATCTATGACAAAATTTTGAAATACGGCATTGATATGAAATGAGTGGCCACTGTATTTAAAGTAAACAATAAGCCTGGCCATTATGTGCAACAGCAAATTGGAAAATGTGCTAAATAGTTCTATATGGCGATGAGAAAAGTCACCATACTGCACACCATAACCAGAGGCACAACAAAAGGGGGTGGAGACTGTGCAGTGGTTATGGAGCACGGAGCTGATTGCGGCCTGGCAATACCGGGTCACCCCCCCCCCCCCCCCCCGCGCAAGTCTCCTGCTCCCCCCTGAGCAGAGAGGAGGCCTCTTCTGAGCGGCTATGCACATTGTGCTGGACCACACGTGTTCCCCACTTAAGTCTATTTAGAATAGAGTTGGAGGCCAGAATACGAGAATGGCATCACTGGACCACTGCCAATGTACTCTTCTGCTCCTGACCATAGGTGAACTAGCTAAACAAAGTAAATTGGCCAAATTGCTGACAAGCAAAAATGACATCTTAAAAAAATGCAATAAAAACTGCAGGATTCTGACCTTATAAAATCCTGAATATTGGCAAGCGAGACTATGATATTGTCTTTTGCGTCAGCTGGAAATAAATTACAAAGAGCTGTCAGCGCTGTAATGTTTCTTTGCTTCTTTTGCGATACAGAAATGTAAAAATACATTTCTAATACTAAACCCCCTCTAATGCATTCAATGCATACAGTCAGACAAGGTCATTTTGTATATTGTTTCAGGGTTTTCCAGGTCCTCGAGGAGACAAAGGTGACCCAGGAGAAAGGGGAGAAAAGGTGACTGAAGTGTTACGTGACTGCTAACGTTGCAAGCTCGTCACTGAGTTTTCTGGACCTTATCATAGGTTCCAGAAATCCAATGTTTTTCCTGTGTGCCAACTGCTAGTGATAGCATGTACTGTGAGCATTGCACTTAGATCTTTCCAGTTAACTAAGCATGGACTGTCCCTTCTCAAAAGTTGCATAGTCATTAGTATTTATTGCCATAGCGACTGGGACAGGCAATTACTGATATGAGTAACCGTCACAAGGACAAATTGTCTTAATTAGCATGTCAATTTCCATAAACAGACAGGTTCACAGACAAAGGAGAAAAACATTTATTTGTTCCATGTTTACTTCCTTTTCTGCCACCCGAATAGATACAGCAGGAGGCTATTATGTTCATTTTGCATTCTCAAAAGTATTATTTGGCCCAGTGGTAGCTAACAGGCAGCTTGTGGCCTTTATATGCACATCAAATTTATCACAAGCAACCCTCATTATGAAAGTTACTTTCCAATTTTGGTCCCCATCTTATTGGTTGTAATCTCAGAGTGAGCTTTTTTATTAACACCCTTATGCGGTGTGCATGAGAAGAGGTGTCGTCACACATCATGGGGTGTGACCACATCCTCAGGAGCATGCTTAGTGCTTATGGTATGATGGGCCTCCCCCAGACCTTCCCCCCTCTCCGAAAAAACCCTTACCAGTGGCAGATATGTGCAGCACCTGTTCACCTCTGATCTGTTATACAGAGCAACATGAATGGGCCATAGCTCCAAACTTTCCGACACACTGCACAAAGCTGTCTCAATCGGGTCAGCAGGACAGAGCCCTCAAATCGTGCCTGTCCTGCCTAAATTGGGACAGTTTTGAGGAATACTTATGTAGTAGGTCTTGCCGGCTATACTTAACCATAGTTTAATCTACATATTCGGCTAGCATTTTTAACATTCATTTTTTAAGCAGCCGAATAAGCTGGGACCTGTCTCAGTGAATAGATCCTGCTCATCCGCTACTATCTTTGTTTGAAATTACGGTATGAAGATGCAACAATATTGAGCTTTCGCCAATCAAAATTTTACACTGTTTAAAAAGTTGGTCCTATAGTTTGTAAAATTAAATTTGACTAAATATTTTGATGGTAATAGATTTCCATTGAATATGGCAAGCAGGAACCACACAAGGAAATTCAAGCAATTAAGCAAAAAAAAATAATTTTTACTTTATTTGATGTGATCGATGAATAAAAAAATGCAGAAACACCGAGAAAAAAGTTTCCTCCTATTTTAAGACATCAGCTGCCTACTTCTGGGCGTTTGCACTGGTTTTGCCAGCTATGCACATGTATTAGCATATGAAAATGGCATTTTGGGTAGTAGGACGAGATGTTCTAATGATCTTTAAGTGGTAGAGAACATTTAGGGGGAGTTCCTGTTTTAGGCAAGGATAAGGGAGTGTACCAGTGGCAATTATCGCAAATTATCCTTGTCTCCGCATTATTTTCCATTTCATAAATCACTCACAATAAGCTAACGATGTCAGTTTTACGTGGTTTTGCAGTATGTTTTCGTTATTATATTATAAATTGTAATCTAAAAATGTCATGCGAGGCAGTGTGCATGAAATCTATGTTAGGATACTAGCAGAGCAGTTTGTTTTTGGCACACAGGAAAATATATGGTAAAAATTAACATCTTCAGTGTGTTAAATATCTAACAATACTAATTTATACTGTACACATGCTGTTTTGTTTGATAAAAATGGTGTTTTTACCAGTTCACTGTTTTAGTTTTGCATTATTTTATCATAAATCACTTCATTCACCACTGAATGATGAAGAATGCCTTGTTATATGCCTTCCTTTCCAGGTGCATTCCCTTCTCCTCCTTCAACCTATGCACTTTCCAGTAACTTCACCTTATTTACTTTTACCCCTTAAAACTTTCCCTATACCAATCTAACAGGTTTATTTAGGAGATATCTGTGGACTTTCAGTTTGTGCCTAAACTGCACAGAGGTCTCAAAATAATCTCCCAAAGTCTTTCCTTGACTACTATCCACTGTTCTACTAATTTTGTGGCTTCCTCCTTCCTTCCTATTTTATTAAATATAAGTGGATACATAGTGATTTCTACAGCCTATTGATGGGTATGAAGGACATTTATTTATGCTATCATATGCTTACAATTGTTAAATGACATTATTAGGTACACTCATTGCAGAGGTGCACAACCTGTTGGCCTGGGCACAAGTGGGGCCTTAGCGGGGAATTCAACTGGACGCGTTACTGTAAAAAGTAACGCGGCCTGCGCACTATTACTGATATTACGGTAATAGTGCGCATAATTACCAATAATACGGTAATTTCAACGGCGGCTTTTTGCTCGCGAAATCTGTGTTAAAATTACCATATTAACGGTAATACACTTAGCACAACGTTATTCTGGGGGGAATTGAATTCTCACCTTAGAATTAGTGTTTGGTTAGATACATTATGCAATGTTATCTGTTGTATACCACAGATTTTGGGATCATAGAAAACTGATTTGCTTGGGGTTCCAGCTTAAGAACATTGTTGAGCCTCGAGGCCTAAGCAATGCCTTTCCTAATTCATATAACATTCATATATCAGACATTCCACTATAAGATTCTACTTTTCCTGAAAAATACAAAACCACAACGTCCATGATGCTGGCTGTTTACTTGCATCAGTGGCTTCTGTTACAATAAATGAAGAAGAATTATGTATTTAGGACATATGACTTTCAACACATTAGTTCTACAAACATTATTTTAATGTGGAATGTTTTCTAAATGCAAACATTAAAGTCACCACAGTCAGCTTTCTATTGATTCTCCCAAACCATATATAATACAGTAATATAGTGACATGAAAACAGTTCACAGGTCACAATGTCTTGGTAAATGTTCCTTCAAACCTCTCATTTGCTGACACTTTTGATATATTTGCTTTTTTTTACAAACCATTGTATTCACAGGGGGAAAAGGGAAAGAAAGGCAAAAAAGGGCCAAAAGGGGAGAAAGGAGAACAGGGTGCCCCTGGATTAGATGCACCTTGCCCATTGGTATGTCTCAGAAAGCCAGTAACCATGTCGAGAATCTAATGTGCCTAGGGAAGAGCAAACATTACAAACCCATAACTCTGTCTTCTCTCTGAGCCCGGATGAATCGACGTGCCTAAGGAAGATTTCGCCTTCAGTGATGTCATTGGTTCCTAGTGAATTGATAGGTTGCATTCTGATGAATATTTGTTCAGGCTACAAAATGGCTGCCTCCACTGTGTGTTGGTGACAGACACACTTTAAATACCCCAAATCTTGGCATTACTTCAGTGACTCTGCAAAGAATTGCTTTGTATGAATGCTCATACCATGGGGACACCTTAATGTTTGCTCTTCTTCTTTATTTTTCTTCCTTTTTTTGGTTTTCTACAGGCGGAGTTAACTTCAAAAGGTTATCATTTATAGTAACATTGCAAGTTAATCTTTACAAACAGGGTTTCCGTGGATTAAAGGGGGAAAAAGGGGAACCAGGTCAGCCAGGCCTGGATGGGCTGGATGCCCCTTGCCAATTGGTACAGTATTTCTCTTTCCTATCCATCCCTGCATGCAAGTCCTTGTCTTAGTAACCGATGCAAAGGAAAATATGGGACCATTTGCATTGGATAGTACCTGCATGCTCTTGCATGGATCATGTTCATCCTATTAAATTAATAATGCAGAATTCCCTATCCCACTTCTAACCCCAGTGCTCTCCTTCTACTGTATTTTTCCTCAGAAGGTTTTACAAACAATCAAACCTTTGCCTACTTAAAAACACATAACCCAGCAGTAAAAATGGATAACAGTGGCAAAAGAGCTTACCATAGCAGCTTTTGACTGCTTGTGGTTTAGCCAAACTTTGATCAAAAGGCAAGTAGGTAATCTATGTAGTAACGTTAATAGCCTGCAGCCCAATCCTTTCTGTATACACCCTTTAAAATGGCTTAGTCTCCCTGTGAAACTTATTTGACCTTTCCTGTAGTTTACTTCACAGTTTCCTCTCCTCAACTCAGCATGAATCTTAAATCCTGCCCATACTAAAATTATACTAGAAATCCCTTTCCTTGTACCAATATGGCAAATATGGTTTATTTTAAAGTTGCAACATAAAACAAAGAAACAATGAATCATTCAGTATAGAAACAAAACAATTGCAGTTTTTCGCATAAATAAATATCAACGATTTTTATGTTTTGCTGGGGAAAAATGAAGCATGCGTATTGCACAAACATCTGTTTTATTTGTGTCTACTATGTATATGCCATTTATGTCTGGAGAATGCATATTTCAATGTAATATCATTTTCAAAAATATTGCCTTTATACCAGAACATTAGAATGTGCTGCTGTTTGTCCTTCAGTTAATGGCCCACAGTGAAATGAATATGTAAATGATATGTCGTGAGTAAAACAGCAGATCACATGTTGGGTAGCTATTTCACAGTACATTGTGAGGTTGTTTGTCAAATGTACTGACCTAGAAAACAATATCTCACTTTATATATCAGTGATTGAATTGGGCTGGTATATGGTGGTATAAACCTCTCCTACTGCATTGTAAAACTATAAAAATGAATTTACCTAGATTTGTATTACATTTTCCATATCGCCACTTCCAAATTTCCTTTTCAACCACTGATATATATATATAAAATATCATAATGCAAACTCCAGGTAAAAATGGTTGTTCTGTTCTAGTCACCAGTTCATAAAATCAGTCAATTACCTTCCAAAAAAAAAAAAGGGATTGCTTAGTTTGATGGCAAGATAATTATGTTTGCATATTCGCATTGGGTGTGCATGGAATAAGCAAGCTGTAGAATGTAATAGGCACACAATGAGGAGACTAGAGGAAACTTTGGTTACAAACAATTCTATCACACAACTGTAGTAACCCATGAAGGTAAACAAGCATCGGCCAATCAACCCATGGGCATCATTATTATAATGAGAACTTTTATTATTTTTTTATAACATATTGACTGTGATTAACATGATAGTATTTGAGTAAAACACATGACATTTTATACAAAAATTTTATATAGTTTCATAAAGATACCACAAAATAGTACATACCAATACACACTGTAGAGAAGGCCCAGGACTGGTAATCTGGCTATGGCCAGAAGGACGGGTGTCCCTGAGAGTATCAGTGACCAGTGCCTGCTCTGGCTAGCTAAACGTTTTTTAAATGGCTGCTCAGCCTCAATCGACCTCCCAGACCTGGTTTTAATGAAATAAATAGGGGTTGGAGCCACAATACTATCTGAACTTGGCCCGTACTTGTGTACTGACTCGGAGCTGGTACTGAAAGTGAGATGCCCAATGAATGATGGTGACCTTTCATTACTTTATAAAAATAATTCAGTTTGTGCGCACACACAAATGTGGGCTGATGTGGCTTGTATTATTAAAATAGGGTAAATCTGAGAAAATACAAGTGTTGTTGAAGCATGTCTCCATATTTTAATCAGTATTTTGACCTAGAAGTGGGATTCCAGGCTCCTTTATATTCCTCACTACACTCAGCTGAAATAGAATGTGATTTCGCTAGTGTTTTATATATTTTATTTTAGCGCCACCTCAAGAAAGATTCTTATAAAGTATTAAAGCTTTTTAAATTAGGCACCCTCATTTTGAGCCCTGATTTTAGAAGAACAGACTGAAACATGTTCCTTTTTGATTAGTGCCTGTCTAAATAATAACCAGAGTATTATATGTGTTCAGCTCTGAGAGTCAGTAAGACACATTATAAGAATAGTCCAGTTTGAGTTCAGGCTAGCATAAGAATATTGTTAGACTAATATGCATAAGGAATTTGCATACATTTGGATTGATGCATATTTTCCTATTAATAATAAGATGATCTACAAATCATTTTATCTAATTTTTCTGTTGCCTTGTGGCTTGAATGTAGTGAATAGAATAGGGAAGGTGGATTTGGGAGCTGTGTCTCTCTTGGAGGTAAATAGAAATCTTACAACAGGTTTAGTATGTGCTTTCTTGCTACCAAAAGGCACCAGAAAAAATAGTACCATTAATGGACCTCATTTAGAGTCGGACTCAATGTCCATTTTTGGCGCATCCAACAAAAAAACACTATCACGCATGTGCAGAAAGCACCAAATCCGCCTGCATCTTGGACGCAAATTACACTTGCGACAGCTTGCGACTCACTACCAGAGAATGGGAGGAACGCGGAATTGTGAAGGCGTGACCATGTAAGTAAATCCTAGTCATAGTGAGGCGCAGACGCAACACACTTCAAAACAGAGCTATAGCTGTGCGGCAGGAATTAGGTGGCGCAAGCGTTGGCTGCAGGAACTGCTCGCAGCTTCATAGGGTATTAGGAGTGGGACACAACTGGGGCTGCTTGCCACTCGTAATACCCTACCAAGCTGCGGCACACTCCCACTCCTACACTTCTTAGACGGACTTTGTGTCCGACTCTAAATGAGGTCCAATGTGTCAATCTTCCTATTAGCAATTGTAGATAGTAATTTGGCATCAAAATAACAAGTGCTTTATGGTGAAATAACTCAAGATTAGTGAATTCACCATTAGGAAATAAAATCATATATTTTACATGGAGATAATTTTCTTGTCACATCTTGCTAAATTTCCTAAAGTTTCTTTTTCATTAACGTTTTACAAATTGTATATATGCATATGTTGATGTCTACCATGTGCTTATAACAGGGACCAGATGGACTTCCAATGCCTGGCTGTTGGCAAAAGGTGAGAACTAACTAATTCATTTTAAAATGGATATTGACATTTGAGGTTCAACTTAACCCTAATATTATTTGTAATGGTGTTGAAAAATATAGTGCATGAAGCTTGCAATTTTTATTTTCGTGCATTTTGTACAAATAGTAATGGGTTGAGATTTTTGGTGTCCCCATTGCATCTAGATTATCTTTAAGAGAATCCATAGACTATAACGACCTACGTAATTTTGCCTTAGGAGCTGGGGAGGGGAACACACAAGGAGGCTTGTTTACATGGTCATGTAAACGTGGGGTAAAAGCTCTTGGCTATTGAACTGCAGAGAAACAAAAATGGATATAATAACAACATTATTATTATTATTATTAATTAACTACTTCCTTAATGAAGGACTTCCTACCATGCAAGACGGTATCTTCATTGGGATATAACTTACACAGTGTGGTACAATTACTATTATTGAGTTGTGAACATGCAATGGTGGCAACATTAAAATAGTACTAACTGTTTGTTTTCCTTTTAACAAATAGCACCCTGTGTTATATGATCTCAAGGGGTGAGCCACAGAGGGGGTCAGGCCCATTAGTACCAGAGTGAGCCAGTCCAGATTTTTGTTAGTACAATCTAGATAACTAGATTGAGCCAAATCAATATGGGTTAACAAAGGATCACAAAACCACAGCCCTGTTGCATTTTTACTCTACTTTTTCACTATAGTAGTGTAGAACCATATTGTACTATAACATTTATTATTTATAAAGTGTGCCACCTTTTATTATGACATAAAGAAAACAAAATGGGGACACACTCCCAATCAAGAGTTGGTACAATATGCTAATGCTATAAAATATGAGGATTATTTACGAAGAACGCTGGATGCGCACTGCTAAATGTGCACCAAGATGATCTGCCTACTGTCAGCTCTTGGGTGGCGCCTCCACATACTAGAAGGGGGTACAGGGGTGGAGAAACCCAAAAAGGTTTTCAGCTTTAAAATTCTGGAGGTGTATGAATTAAAACTGTAAACACTCTAGTAAATATAATTTGAATGTACCATATCATCCTTACATGTTTAATGCATGTACAGTTATCAAGCTGGGTTCATTGAAATGCATAACATATTAATACAATGGCAATACTGTTACTTTTAATTGTGTTGCCAGTGCACTCACCGCTATTTTTTGTTTCTTTTTGCAGTGACAAGTCTAACCGTGCGAGCATGAAGTTGTATATAATCAAAACTTTGTATTTATAGAAAAAAACCTGAAAAATGATTTCATATGTTTACATATACTTTATTCTACATGTCCATAAGTCTAATGTTTGTTCACTTGCACACGCTATTTGGCAGTAGTCAACACTACTGTTGGAATCTTCAGGACTGTGGAGATGCCTGTCCAGTTATAAATGCTTATCTAGACATCTTTACATATGGCTTGATGAACATCTCGGACCAGTCCACCGGAAGCGTATTGTCCACATACAGGCAGATACATCCTATTACAGTCCATTCATAATTGAACTTCCATGCCCATGCCAAATAGCACCAGTGACTTGTGTCGTCATACCTTTTTGTACAGACTAATGACATGCATGAATTGTGTTCCAGAGTTTGCTGTGTGGTTGATCCTCACATGCTAGATGATTGTTCTCTATGGCTACTTTCCCAAACCTCTTAATATATGACTTTCATTCATTCTAAGGGAGTGACACCATGGCTTGTAGCAAGGAGGAGATAAGGCTATAATAAGCGAGCAATGTTGTTCAAATTTGGAGATCCATCAACAGATTAATCTCCTACTTGAGAAATCATTCTACTACTGAGGCATGAAGGTCCTTCAGCATCTTTTCATTCCACGCTACGCAAGGCCCCCAGGCAGTAGAAGATGGGCATGTTATGGTTACTGAGTATGTCCCAGAGATACATCAAAGTTTGGAGTTGAGTCGTGCCAAAGGCTTTGGCTTATGGTGTAAAAGAAATATACCAATGGACACGTTCCATGGAAAATGGAATCCTCTTGTACAGACCAATCCTTCCTCATGCTGTGTCACACAAACTAAGCAGTTTTGGAGATCCTCCATTCATAATTGTCTGACAAGAGTCTGATACCTACAACATTAAGAAGTATGACCCTGTATAACAGGATCGTGTTCTGTATTGAAATATTGCATTCATGTTTTTTGTTATTTGTATTGAGATATTTTGTAATACATTCAAGAAATGCGTAGTATAAGTTGAAAAATTTTATGGCCACCAAAGGGTTTTGCTGTGTTCCCCTGCCTAACATGCTGATAATCAATCATTATGCCTTATTTTTTGCTATTGTTGTACCTGCTTCACAGAGCCTTGTTTAGTACATAGAGCTATTGGGGCAATTAGATGTTTGTAGATTCAGCGGTTGCGGCATCACTGTGTGGCTCCCTTTTCTTTTACATATTCCAAATATAAAACGGTGGTTAAGGGTATAGCTGCTTACTTGTAGATGTAATATATTATTCATCTCCGTCTAACTACTATTGTTGCAGAAACAATGTTTATTGTTTGGTTTTATTCTGCTTAGAAGAGCAGAAAAAAAAGACACATTTGGATTTCTAATTTCAGTGCTCCGCATATATAGACATATAGAGGATAGGTGTGTGTAGTCGGTGTGTTAAGCTCTAATTTTATTTTACTCTGTGCCTACGAGCTACTGTTTGTGATGCTGACATCATCAGAAGCACAAAATTATTTATCTTTGCACGATTACATACAGATTACTGTATACAGACATTTGGCATGTATTTCCTTTAAATAATTAATGGATTTTAACACAGAATACAAAATAGCAACAAAAAAGGTGATTATTAATTAGTTCACATTATTTACTTTTATACTCAATCCCTTCCATTCTCTTTACTTAAACAGAGGGAGTGGTTGAAGAATATGATGGAAGTGTATATTATACTTTGTAATCCCAGTCATCTAAATATGGGATATTTTTTTTCTTTATCCTCAAGTGTGGGAATTTTGGTAAGAAAGTTTTTATGTTTTTCAGCTAACATGAAGAGAGGGGGTAGATTTATCAACGTTCTAAAAATTGAAAGTGACCAATCAGATTCTAGCTATCAAAAAATGGTAGATAGAATCTCATTGGTTGCTATGGGCGACCCTTCCACTTTTCCTTTTTGGAAGGTTCGATAAGATCTATCCCAGGAAGTTTACTGCATCTCATTAGCATGATGAGATTAGTTTTAGTGAAATACTCTTGTTTTTTTATTTGCTGCTATTATATTAAAAATACAGCAGTCGAAAAAGTGATTATTGAAAAAGCAATTAAAAGGTTGCATACACATTTTCCTGTCACACCTATGCCCAACTCAAATATAAAAAAAACTAAACAAAAAGTAAACTAATAAAATATATATATTTTTTTTTAAAAAAAAATAGAAGTAGGTCTTTTAATATGTTCCCTTTTTTATTTTAAGAGTTTGGATGATGCAGTAATTCACCTCTTTTACATAATATATATTATTTACTGTACAGTTATTATATTAACCATTTCACACACATGTATAAGTATTTCCATTCATTACATACCTTTTCACCTTACTTTAAATAGTAGTTTGTCAGTTATTCATTGTTCTATTGAAAACCTAGATTGCAACTAGTTTCATTAATTATTTGTGTAAGTACAGCAACTTAGAACCTCCCAATCATGGCTTAATAAAAAGTGGGTGTGGTTTTTTAGGAATGTGGGTATAGACTGGTAGATTTAAAGAGGGCGGATTATGGGCGGAGGCTTCTTTTGTACAGCATTTGCAGTTTAAAATGTTGGTAGGTATAATAACGATATATCAGGATGTCTGTTTTAGTCTTGAAAGACATTATATATTGTTACAGAACTGATATTCCCATATCTCTTCAGTTTCAAGGTTTAAATGCATTTTTATCTGACCTTACTTTAATTATCTTGTGGTTACATACCATAACAATTTATAAATGGATTGTGTTGAATAAGCTTTATTTATCAATGTTTTGCAACTTTAGCATCAATGTTTCTTCAAACGTATTTCCATAGTTTGGACTTCCTTTATAAAAGGCACAATGATGTCACAAGTTAACTTGGCTTGTGGAATATCTTCCTTTATTTTTGCAAAACTCTGCAATATTCTTTCATTTTAGCATATTGATTTTACTTTTATAAAAGCTGTTGGGGATACAGTCCATACTTGCAGTAAGTTGGCAGTAATAAGTCAAACTGGTGGTGGCAGCAACCGTAGAAAAACTTTTAAACATTTGCAGAAACTAGGATACTTTTACCACATTTTTTATATTTAAAAAACAAGGCAGAACATAGAAAAAAATTATTGATATACTTAATAAGAAAAACATTCAGATACAATGATTATTTGCTAATATATATAAGTTATACATCTGCACTATAACCATAACAACCAATCGGCAATAAGCTTTTACCTGTCCATATATAGACAATGAAAGCAGATGTCTGGTTTCTATGGTTTTGCTTCTTAAAACTGCTAATGAAAACATTTATTAAGGGGTATTATAAACAGCAAAAGAGTAAAACCGCAGCCAAATTTCTGTTTTATGATGTCACACAGCTACTTTTGTGCAACCTCTAGTTTTATGGAGAATCACATGGATTTGCAGGGCCATGAGGGTGGCGTCTGTGGGGATGCAAAAGTTTGAACTGGCTGACGAGTGGAGTTGGGTGGAGCGTGGGCGTTGCATTAAAGTGCAAAAACATAATATCATTTTGGAGGATGAGATCGTTATGGGTAATGCGTTAAGGTTAGAGGGGACATTTTTTTTAAAGGGGTGTTCTCTGCTTTGCAGGAAGCTACACAAATACTTAACTTCTCTAGATCTCACTTTACAATTGATGGGAGGCAATTTGCATGTTCCAGTTGCATTTTAGCTTTTCGTGGCACATACCAAACAAAAACCTTAAAATTGAGAAATGTAAAAGAACTGTTCTGATATTACGTCACTTTCATAATTAATTGAAGACATTGGGGCAGATTCAATTGGCCGCGATGTTCCTCAGAACATCGCAGACGCGCTTTATTAACGTTACCGCGGTAATAGTAATGCAGATTTTTGCTCACACCTCTATGGGGTGTGAGCAGAACTCAGCGTTACTACTTCAGAAAATATCCGGAGGCACCTCACACGGATGTATTCTGAATTGAATTTGCCCCTACAAAGGAAACTTATAAATGTAATTGTCAATTGCATAGTTGGGGACTGAAACATCTTCTTGGTTAACAAATGCATAACTGACACATGTAGTGTATACGTAGGTACTATTACTAATAAAGATAACTTAAATCCTACTATGCATTTTTCTAACAACATATTTTGGAAGATTGAAGTACATGTAATTTTATAATGTTGGTATTCTTAAATATTGTGGTACATTTATAAATGTTGCTGCCAGCATACAAGAATGTGGACTGAAACCCTAAGACATATAACAGTGTTTCCCAAACCCAGTCCTCAGGGCTCCCTAACAGTTCATGTTTTCCAGATCTCCTTGCTGAAGCACAGGTGTATTCATTACTGACTGACACATTGTAACAGATACACAGGTGATATAATTATTTCCCTTGTAACCTGGAAAACCTGCACTGTTGGGGGGCCCTGAGGACTGGGTTTGGGAAACACTGACATATAACAAGCTTAAACAGTCACAGCCATGTCATTGTGTTATGTTATTATGAGTACTATAATATAAGATAAGATTATACATGTTGGAATTGTGCCCCTGCTATAATACTAGCATGGTAAAACTTTAACTATGTATATAAATCCATGCAAACAAATTATATATATTGCCCATAAATGCTTTTTAAGTGTCAGTCACTGGACAATTACTTTATAGCAGAAACATTGTTCTAAAAATGTAAACCAGGTGCTGTAATATACAAGTAGTGTTTTGTACTTGTTCTGTATTTCAAGGCACCGCCCAAAATAAGCTACATTTCTGAACGAAACATATATATTAGTATGAAGAATATATTTCATATAATGTACAATATAATGTAAAAGACTAATATCAAGTTAAATTTACCCAAGTTTCAAAAGAGGTATATAAAAAGAATAGTCGAAAAGAGCAGAAATTAAAAAGTTATAAGAGTAATTATATTTCTAATATTTTATACACATTGCCCATATAAAGACATTTCCCATTCTACTTCACTGTGTTTGACATCCACTAATTCTTACACCCAGTTAGATCACATTTTCTCTAACGGATATGGGAACGCAAAATGGATTGTGGTCATTGTTATGGATTTATCTGCTCCTTTTTGGTTGAAAATAAAATGTAAGATTATGAACTAGTTTGCAGCACTGTTGCAACAATGTAAAAAGTAATAGTAGTTTTAATCTGCTTCAATTACTTTCAAGGAAATTGAGAGCTCAGCCTACTACTGTATATTTTCCAAGCAAATTGCTACATAGCCACTAAAATCTCCAGCTTACAAGTAGTTCCATTAGAAACAACGTCAATATATGCTTCATTTTGTACAAAATGATGCAACACTGTTAATAGCTTAAAAGGTGTTAATCGTGTTGTTATCAATTCTTATCAATTTGTAAGGGTATGAATTAAACAAAAAATATGGAGCAATTTTCAGAGGGAATTGATTTTGAATTGATCACACAAAGATGTAAGAAAATTTTAGTTACATTTTACTAGCACCTACTATGTAATCATTGAAATATAAGAATGGCAATAAGTTTAAATCACAATTACATCTGTTTTTTACATGTAAATAAAAAAAACTGTATTTTATTTAGTTCCCATCAATGTACTAAAAAAATGAGAAATTGGATACTAATATAACCAGAGATGTTGAATGCCTTGACCAAATAAAGTTCAGAATGCTTGAACCTATTGCTTGCACAATGGAAAGGCAGCTATTGTGTGAGCTGAACCAATATTAAGCTTATCAATGTACTAGGAACAGAATGCCTCACACCTCCATGACATAATTTTTTTTGTAATTGATTTATTTTCCTATATATAGTTTACCTGTGAAAATGAGTCAAAAATGATGTTAAGTTGAGGCTGATTCAACATATAAAAATCTCAGTTCAGCTTCACAATATTTCTGGTGAACATTTGTGAGGTTAGGTGTCATTTTCAGATTGGCATACGCCTGTTTTTTTAAGTGATGGAAATATAATTATGGTAGAATAATTGCATGATGTTGCATGATTTTATTTTGGAGAATCTGGTGTTATATGAGTAAAATTAAAATCCAAATGCAGAATTTTTATTTTTTTATTTTTAAGCAGAAATATGGAATTGGGTGCTGAGGAAATAAGATTTGATACTGTACAAATTTAAGTGCAAGCTTTGCCAATTATACACCGGCACTTGTTTAAGAATCAGTTAACACCATGTTGTTAAACCGCTTACCAAACAGGTCCTGAATATTGAAGTTAAAATGAACAAATTTAGTAGACATTGCTAAAACCCAAAATAAGGCCAGCCACAGAATTTGTATACAGCAGACCTTACTGCATTTGTCTTATATGGGTTACTGGATTTAAACTCATAATTAAAAAATCGTTGCCATTTGTCCAGATAGACAGACACAGAAGTACTGGGGATATGTACGTGAATACAGTGTAGTATATTTTTTTGTCGTTTTTGAAAGATGTATGTATATTCCTTTCCCTTATGTTAAGATATACATATTTTTGTTTATTTTGTTTTTTGTACTTTTTTAAACACTGTTCTTTATTATGTTGTGGACTGATTTTATTTTATTGCAGAATGCAGAAGGACTCTGTGAAGTAAGGGTGTTCTTCAGGCATTGTGCTGCTATTGTGAATACAGAAGGTGTAATGTTGAAAAAATAATGACCATAATTAGAAGAATTAAGCCTTGTTTTCTGTAAAACACACACAGGGGGCTAATTAAATAACTGGCTGCAATATACACAAAGGTGTTGTAACCAAAAGCAACCAATCAGCTTATAACTGTCATTGTTCTACGGAACTTCAAAAATGAAAGCAGATGTCTGATGTTGGTATACATTACAGCTCGTGTGAACCTAGCACCATGTTATTTAATAAGCCAAATATTCTGCTAGTAGCTGAAGACATTTTGAATGGCTGTTTCTGTGAACCAAACCAGAAGGTATCAGCAGCCGTTCCATAGGTATTAATGATGTCTTTCTTTTTGGTCAGTTACAAATGACTTGTAATCATGCTGTAATGACTGTAGACCACATGGTAACTTTCGTTCAGCATAACTTTATACATATGGTCATATATGTCTTATCAGTGCAAATGTGCTGTTTGTTTTTTGTTGCCATATGGTATAAAAAAAAACCTTTCAGACATTTGCCTTGATCGTTACCTTATCACCAGTCATGCAGTTTGACTTGTTTTCTTATGTTTTCTTATGTATTCTTCTGTCTTAAAGAGACAAGGATTTCATTTTGTTATTGCTCACCATAGATCTGACACATCTTATTTGTATTTTAATTTTGATTTATAGTTCATGGTGAGAAGTTGATCTTCAGATTTATTTTTACACTATGTATGACATATTTTCATAATGTAAAAAGTGTGCAATTAAAATATTAATCTCCTCCATAAAGACTGCTTTCTTGTTCTATGTGTATCTTCATAAAAAAGGTAATAAACTTTGGAAAAATATTTTTTCATTACTCCCCCTATCATCATTAATCCATCCCATTGTGCTAGGCTTCCGTGAGAAGCCCTGCTGGTGTAACACTATTACTTTACAGCAACGGGGCCAGTTAAGTGTGCGAATTCAGGGGACTGTGACTGCGGCTGTTACTAAACAGGACTCCATCAGCTAAGTAGATGAGTCCTGAAGTGTAGCAATTGCAAACCCCGCTGCCTCCTTTTCATTTAAAGCCTGGAGGAGGATGGAGCTTTCCATCCTGCTCAGGGTTGTCCAGCTGAAGATGGGTTTTCTGTTACTATGGGATAACAATATTAACCAAACAGAGATTACATTAAAGTAAACATTGTTAAGTGTAAAGTAAAGCTAGGTATACACTACAGAATTTTCCACCAACTTTTTATGCCGATCGATTTTACATGCGATCGATGGTCCTATCGCTCGGTCCATGGACTGCATACACACTAGCCTTGTTTTAAAAGATAAAGGAAAGAGTGGACGTCCCTTTAGTGACTTTTTACAGCCATGTTGTTGTGAGCAATGATTGCAATTTCGTACACATCGGTCAGAAGTTTATACACACTACACAACGGAAACGAGATTGGAACGAAAATATTGAACGGTACGACCAACCAAATGAGGCGACAATCGTCCATTTGGGCAGACTTTTGACCATCGTGTCACTGCACACACTGACCCGACTTTTGAACGAGTGGTCGTATGTCGGCTGGTTGAGCCGATTATTGGACAAAAACCCTATAGTGTGTACCTAGCTTTAGACAAGCAATGTCCGGTTGCAGGCAGTCATATACAGTAGCATTTACCATACTACTAAAACTAACAGAGCATATCATGACAACCAATTTGATCAATAACTCTTGGCTTTTGAAGACATTGATTCCAGAACAGTTATGCTATGTGAAGGAGTAGTAATAACGGAGGGTACATTTTTGAAACATTATGGTAAGCAGTTATGGCACTAAATGAAGTGGTGTAATAAAATCATAGTAGTTGTAGCATAAAATCTGTTTAGTCACCTGACACTATAGTCAAATAGCAAAATAAAATGATAGGCAGCAGTGCTTACTCTCACATCAATTTTATTGCAGACTCCACACTGCTTGGCCTTTCCAACATGGATGGATTCAGCTTGGGAAACAGAACAATATTTTGAGAAAATGAAAAAATATTTAAAAAATGTAATAAGTACCTTTCAAGTGAGGGACCTTATACAATTATACAAAGTGCTCCCTCAGAGATCTGGTAAAAGGTGCAATTTAATAATAGTTTTTTATCTGAACAGTAAATACTAGAGTGAGCTTTGGCAACCTGTAACTCTCCAACTATAGTGGAACTTAGGAAAGCATGAAGGGATTTGTAGTTCTACAACAAACAGAGAGATGAGGAATGCCTAGGCCTACTGTAAAGGAAATTCAAGCAGATTTAATACTTTTCTCATCTGAAATATCAGAAGAATGTTTCAGTGGGGGGTTCTGAGTACATCCTGCGTGTATCCTACCTTTGGGAGTCTGGAAGCAGGAAATTATGTTATTTTTAGAAGATGAGGTTTTATTTTTAATTATTTAGGTGGAAATGCCAGAATGTAATCTCCCAGAATTACAATATAGTTATTTTATTTTATATGGTCCACAGAATAAAAGAAAATAGTTTATTTCTCTTCACCACAGTGTGATAATCGGCCAGTTCTTTGTGTGGGCTGTTAGGATTGTATTACATCTAATTCAACCCCTAATAGTTTGTATTGGACTGCATGAAGTGTCAGTGAGAGGACAGCCAAGGGTCTGTATCATACCCTGCACAGCTGCTTCTGGAAGATCTACCGGCACAAGTAGAATTGTGGCAGAAGATGAGACGCCTCTCTGCTTTTTATGTGGCCTTACAATGTAATTTCCACTAAATTAGGAGGACTTAATATACGACACACACTTGAGCATCACAGCTTTTTGTACCAATGCACCTAGATGTCATGCCTTGTACGCCACCTCTTAGAAGTATCGCTAAGTGTGCAGGATCATGACAAGGTACTCGCTGCAAAAGAGTAATGTCACATCAAACTCCTGTCTCCTACCACGTTTTAATTGTCTCTTTCATTACAAGAAACTTTTTCTGCTAAATTACTGCTCAGTTCAGCCTTATATGAGGCTTACACTAATCATGTGAGTGAGAGAGCACTGGGAATGTCTTTATTGCAGGTGTTGTTTTTGCATGTTTGACGTTTTGTTTTACACTGGAGAGAGTGCACCTACAAATACCACTACAATTTAAATGTGCAAAATGTGTTGCATTAAAAGTATAGGAAGATCTCTGTCAGCTCAGAGCTAGTGCAAAACACTAGTCTTTTTGTGGATTAGATATGGCTGTGTGCCCTTTTGCACATCAATAAACACACCTAAAAATGTGCATTCTCTACCTCTTTATTGGTGCCTCAAACAACATGGTCAACATGTCCAAAAAGACAGCTGAAACTGCTTCCATCCCAAAAATTGTGGCTCCTCCTGTATAAGGTAGAGATGAGCGATTCGGATTGTGTGAATTCCGACGAAATCCGACGTTGGGGATCCAAGAGAAACCGAGTCATGACTCGGTTTCTCCTGCCAAACTTGGATGTCAAAATGGGGGGAAATGTCATCGGGAATTTTTTCTTTATGCTTTATGTTTCCAGTGGAAGTAACCTTACACAGAAGATTAAAGTTAATAAAATCACTTTACTCTCTAATAATGTAAATTAACAGTCCTGCTGCAATAAACAGCAAACAAATACTTTACGTGATGCAGTCCAGGAATAGCGCTGTTGAATTTGTTCTGAAAATTATAGTGTAAAAATAAGTTTTCCTGGTGAATTATGCAAGTAGATAAACAGAATAGTGTGTTTACAGTGTTATTTATGAATGATCCAGTCGCAGTACACACTGTTAAGTATATATTCCTAGTCGAACAGCAATATAATAATGCAAATTTTCAGATCAATAGCGCAAAATACTGTTTTACAATTGTGAATGCGACAGTAACATTCTCATTATAAACAAAAACAAACACAACCTCAACCATCATTTAACAGTTAAAAAATGCAATTGGAATATTATTACCTAAAATAGTCCAAATAGAAATGAAAGTAAGAAATCCAAATACATTTAGCTGTGACTAATGAATGAAGTACTATAAACTGGAGAGGTCAATCTACAATCAGCCAACAGAAGCTGTTAGATATGGCTGCTTACAGTAATCATCATCATTGCTTATCACGGAACCACAAGAATACGTACATATGCTTACAGTTGTCTTTGTACACATGCAACATACGAAAATTTACAACTTATGCACAAAAGTATATGTGCGTCACACTTTAAATGAGCCACAAGGTCTCTGCAGTCTGGTTTAACACCCAGAAGCCCTACCATGGAAACCAAAGCAAGGATAAAGAGCTGTGCCTAGGAGATATCTAGAAATTGGTGCATAGAGGGCTGGCTGGGTTTGTGGTTCCCGCTGGACCATTAAACATCAAAGGTTGAGAAAGAGCCTTTAAGTGCTGGACCCCGTGTGGTGGTACATTCCAAAAGTTGACCCTGCAGCCTCGACAAATGCTGCCTGGCCTACACAAAGGCAGACCATGCAGCCTACATAAATGCTGGTCTCAGACATTTAATATTGTAACGGCTCACTTTATATTCCTCCCTGCTCCCCATCCTAGTCCATCCCTGTCTACTTTCCTCATAAAAATATGTGGACACTGTACAGAGCAATTATTTCTCTATAATGAATGTATGACTATAAATTTGATGTCAATCAATTTTAGAGCCGTTATCTCACCCAACAAAAAGTCCCTAACACTTATATTCTTCCACAAACAAAAAGTCCACATACTGGGAATTCAAGAAACTCATTTTAAAACTGCAAACTCACCAACATCCTGGCCAATGAGCTAGAGAAAAATGGAGTATCCATCTTATTTCACCACAAATGTGATGTTACTATTCACAGGGAGATCTAAGCTGTACATGAAACATGTATAATTTATATGATCAATTAATCCTATAGATTGTAAGCTTGCGAGCAGGGATCTATTACCTCTCTGTCTGTGTGTATTACCCAGTATTGTCTTATCAATGTTTGTTCCCAATTGTAAAGCGCTACGGAATTTGCTGGCGCTATATAAATAAATGATGATGATGATGATGAATGAAGTGAAATGTACTCTTTTTAATGTATATCTGCACAAATACCATCAAATCCATTTTCTTAAAAAAAAATAAAAAAAACCCCCTCAAGATTGTAGGCCAGTACAAAACAAAACTTTAATATGGTACTTGGGGGTCTATGCTAATTTTTCACTTAAAAGTTCTGCATCTTATAGGTATGTTTGCTGTGCATTACATGCCTAACGGAGGAGATTTCAAAGAAACCTCCTCCGTTTAGGCAATTACCGTGCAGCATCGCAGTCCCCATAGATTACTATGGGGACTGCGATGTTCTGCAATGCATGAAGCTTTGATAAGCTTTACATTGCACAATCTCAGGATGTCATTACCTGTCATTTGAAGCCTCTCTGGCTTCACAGAATCCAATACAGTGTAAGTGCTGTGCTAGGCTGCCGGTAAACAGGAGAGTGTTCGCATCAGAATAGTCACTTCGCCGGGGCTCCCAGAGTAGCCCTGGCATAGTGCATCTTAGCAGTGCATAAATAGGCATCACTGTGATGTGCAGCGATGCATATTTAGCAGCACTGCATCTTATGAATCATAGACTCCTTGAACAGCTGTCTCCATACAAACAATCAACATAATCGCCAAGTACTGTTTCTAGCAATCCTCTGAAGCAATCCGCTTAAAGAATATGACTTACATTCTTCCATTATGTTTGGAGAGTTTATAATCCAACAGAAGATAAATATATGTGGTGGTCGTGTACTGATGGGAAATCCTTCCCTTACCTTGTCTCCCAGATAAGAGTCAGAATCTTTTCTCTTTTGGATATCCGGTGGTCAGGAGATAAATACTTCAATGAAAGGGACAAAGATTGGTCAAACAACTTGATTTTATTGAGAATGCAGTAAGGATAGTTTTGGTAAGCCACCGCGCCACTGACCCCTTCAGCTCAATAGTAATGACGAAATAATGCGTCTGATCAGTATAGAGCACAATATAATTTAACATATAACATACACCTGGTGAGTATAAGGCAGAATAACGATAACATCTTCAATGCACATTGTCTAATAAGGCACACTGGTAATCACAGTTACTACTTTCACGTTGACAATATCTGACTGGTGATGATGCAATAACCATCAATAATAACCCATCAAGACTCTTGCGGTCACTACCGCGCCCACTAGAGGGCTACTTCTTATTCAGGTGTTTGGGGTACCGTGCTATTCCCTATGGGTCAGGCGCCCCACTTTTAGCATCTACTGCTGAGTTAACTTGAATTGCAGCGGTACCACTAACATTGAATGTCACACCTTCAATATTAATAAATCAATTCTTAGGTAAATCACATAACATTAACATCATCTAAAACATTTGGTGCACCAATATTATCCCCGGTAACGTTACCATATTTTCCACTCAGTCCTGGGCTGACCTGTGCACAGGAATTTGGGTAGTGTTCCAATGTCCTGCAGAGGTTTCCATCAAGGGTTAAGTATTATAGTAGAAAGCAGAGCTGTTGCTCATTTCAGCCACAAGATGGCGCTGTTCTCTCAACAGTCAATGAATCTCTATCAGCACATGTACTCTGCAGCAGGGTATAATGTCCAGATATCAGCACACACACACACACACACACACAGGATATAGCTGAAACGACCATCTTAATTGTTCCCTGCAGCCTGTGTATAGGTATGATCTGGGGAAAAGCTCTCACAATCCTTCCTTGTACAAGAATGCAATGTCAGTTTTGGATAGATTCTCTCATCACTCTTCCCTCTGACACTGGGGTGTGTGCAATACACTGCAGGCTAGGATTTTACCTGGAGACAGTTCTGCAGTTAGTGGAGATTGTCTTTGGCGCCCCGCTGCATGTCCCCAGCTGTTCTCCGTCTGCTTTGCTGGCAATGTCACAGTTCTGGCAGCAGATTATCTTCTCTCTGCTCGGCTGCACATCCTCCCCCTTGTTCCTTCTACCATGCTGCTCTCTCTCTCTCTCCTCCTTCCTGCATAACCTCTTCCTGTTACTCCCAAAGCCAATCAGAGCCTTCATCCTCCTCCTGTCAATCACTCCTGGGCACAAGTTTTCAGGAGCACAATTAACCCCTTGTAGCCCTGCATTTTAAAAGCGTTTATGCACTCCTCTGTGCTGTTCAACAGGGCTTTGGGGTACCACATATACACAGTGCCGTAACTAGACATTTTGGTGCCCTGGGCGAGACAGGGCACTGGCGCCCCCCATCTAAGTGGGAGTGGCATTTGACAAGTGGGTATGGCCGACCTAATGTGTGGGTGTGGCTAGCACTTTACTGAAAGAATTCATATATGTATATATATATATATATATATATATATATATATATATATATACATATACATATACACACACACACACACACACACAAAAAAACTAGAGATGGTCACTGACGCCCGTGTTTTGGTTTTGTATTCGGTTTTGGATCTGGATTATCGTCGTGTTTTGGTTTTGGTTTTGCAAAACCGCCATTGCGTGTTTTGGTTTTGGTTTTGGTTTTGTTTGATTTTGTTTTGCTATTTTGTTGGAAAATCAATATTTTTGGGCCTAAAATAACGAAATTTAGTGCTCCACCTGTTTCTTGGAAAAGTAATGTAATTGTAAAGCTAATAAATTATCAAAAAAACAGTTTAATTCCTCGTAGTTAGGCCTTCATTAATTCTACACACAAAACAGATTGTCTTCCTCTCCATCTATGCATATTGGCAATGCAGCCATCGTCTTTGGATGTATATTACACCCTACACTTCTAGTTAAATATGTAAAGAAATGGACAAAGGCAGTTTGGTTTCTGTCTCTATAGGCTCCCCTCCACTTGTCGAAAATACCAAAAAATTCAGCCGTTATAGACTGTACAATATTAATTGAAATGGAGAAAGCCAGTTTGTGGCTGTCTCTATAGGCCCCCCTCCACTTGTCCAAAATACCAAAAAATTCAGCCGTTATAGACTGTACAATATTAATTGAAATGGAGAAAGCCAGTTTGGTTTCTGTCTGTATAGGCCCCCCTCCACTTTTCGAAAATACAAAAAAATTCAGCCATTATAGACTGCACAATATTAATTGAAATGGTGAAAGCCATTTTGGGGTCACTGTGTGTATGACACCCTACCCTTAAGGATAAATTGCCCAAACAGCAGCCTTTCAAGACGGTACGTGATATGGAAATGCCCCAAGTCCCTTTCCTCTTTGGGGGTAGATTGCACCCTACACTTAAATAGAAAGTTTTAAAAAGATGTTATGGTCATCATCTGGATCTTCATCCTCACCCTCATCAGTGTGTACGTCATCATCACAGACTATCAATTCATCGCCGCTTGAATCTGCCATTAGAGAACAGTCAGTGCTTGGATGTCTTTGATGGTGAAGGCCTTCCTCGTGGAAGATGTAGTTCATTTTTATAAACATCATTTTCTCCACATTTTTTGGAAGTAACCTTTGACGGCGATCACTGACTAAGCTCCCGGCTGTACTGAATACTCGTTTAGAGTACACACTGGAGGGTGAGCATCTTAGGTATTGCAAAGCAAGTTTGTACATGGGTTTCCAAATGGCCTGCTTTTCCTCCCAGTAAGGAAAGGGACTGTCTGACATTTCCATATCAATTACCTCTTGAAAATAATCCTCCACCATCCTTTGCATGTTTATACTCGTATTGGATGGAGTTATGGGCAAGGTGACACATTGTTTTGAAAAATCCTTCAAACCAGCCCAGATGTTAAATTGTTCTGGTCTGCCCCCTGCGTCTTCCCTGCTTCTTTTTGGGAAATTTAATTTTTTACGAGCAGCAGCAGCTTGAGAAAGTGAAGGAGGACACGTCGTCAAGCCGAGGCCCAGCTCAGCGGCCAACTTGCTGAGCAATAGCTCCTTGCAAAAGTTCACATCTCGCTCATTTACAAGTAAAGACTCAATGTAGGTCTTAAACCTTGGATCAAGCACAGTTGCCAAAACGTACTGATCCGAGTTCAAGATCTTAATAACTCGAGGATCATTGTGAAGCGAATGAAGTACTTTATCGACAAGGCCAACATACTTTGCTGAATTGCTTGCTTTCAGCTCCTCCTTCAGTTTCTCAAGCTGCTTTTCCAATAGTCTAATTAAAGGAATGACTTGGCTCAAACTAGCAGAGTCTGCACTCACCTCACACGTCACAACTTCAAATGGTTTCAGCACCTTGCACAGCACTGAAAGGATTCCCCACTGTGCAAGAGTGAAATACATCCCCCCCTCCTTTCCCAATGTCATGGCTTGTGCAATATGCTTGGATGGCTTTGCGCTGTTCCTCCATCCTCTGAAGCATGTACAGGGTGGAATTCCACCTAGTTACCACCTCTTGCTTAAATTGGTGGCAGGGCAAGTTAAACTGCTCTTGGAGCTGCTGTAATCTCCTACATGCTGTGGCTGAATGCCTGAAATGGCCTGATATTTTACGGGCCACCGAAAGCATCTCCTGCACCTCACAGCTATTTCGTAGGAAGCTCTGCACCACCAAGTTGATGGTGTGAGCAAAACAGGGAATGTGCTGGAAATCACCCAGCTGTAATGCTCACACTATATTGTTGGTGTTATCAGAAATGGCATATCCTGGGGAGAGTCCAAGTGGTATAAGCCATGTATCAATCACATCTCTTAGTTTGCGTAACAAATTGTCAGCTGTATGCCGGTTAGTGAAGCCGGTGATACAAAGAGTGGCCTGCCTGTGACAAATGTTACGTAGTGGTGTAAATGCTGCTGCTGTTCCTGCTGGTGAAGGTGAATGACCAACCCAGTGGGCTGTCACAGTCATTGGTTTGGCCACTTCCACTTGTCCACATATCTGTGGTTAAGTGGACAGTGGGCAGAATGGCATTTTTCAGAGCAATCTCTACATTTTTACACACTTTTTTGGTATTGTTGTGGAATTGCTTTACAGGAGAAATGGTGTCGCGATGGAATTCTGTAACGCGGACACAAAACCTCAATTAACTGTGAAAAACCAGCTGCGTTTATTGTGGATATTGGACGCAGATCTAACACTAACATGGCAGCCATGGCGTCTGTGATTCGCTTGGCGACTGGGTGACTGCTGTCATATTTGCTTCCCCTAGCAAATGTTTGTTTCACAGTTAATTGCTGAAATGTAGGACTGCTCATTTTCTTGACCTGCCTCTGGGCTGACGATTCACCCCCAGCAGCAGCAACAGCAGTGGGACTAACGCTTTCTTCAGAGGAATCAATAATAGTGCAGGAGTCATCCAGCCTTAATAAGTGTGATGCTGGGCTAACTCCGAGCGCTACTGAGGATATTGATGAGGATGGTGTGGTGGGTGTATTTTGTAGCCGTAGGTTTGTTGGTGACCGGAGGGTCCTAGCTGATGATGGAGTGCTTGTAATTGTTTTAAAAGAACTTTCAGTTTTTCCCAACATTTTGCCATGAACTCTCGTTAAATGGCGTAACAAAGACGAGGTTCCAAGATGGCTAAGGTCCCTCCCTCGACTGACTGTGGCTTGACATACACTACAAATGGCTATACAATTGTTGTCTGGATTTGGGTAGAAATAATTCCACACATAAGAAGTGGATTTTTTTTGTTTTATGCCCAGGCATGACAATGGCCTTTTTCTTGTCACGTGCCAGAACTGCTGCCACTGGTGCAGGACTTACACAAACAACCTCATCCTCATTAGTGCCTTCGTCGCCTACACAAATCTCCCCCTCATCCTCTTCTAATTCCAAAGTGGCATCCTCAATTTTTGTATCACCGGCTACACTCGGGCTGTTAAGGCACACATCAGCAGAACTGCTGAAAGGGCCCTTCTTTATGGGTACACTAACAGAATGCTCACGATTAGACATCCCACTGTTGGATGGACTCTCCACAGGGATTGGTGTCATTTGTGAATCAGAGCAAACATTATCCTCTAATGACTTACTGTTATCTTGCAGCTCAGCTTTGACGCGTAACAGTAGTTGTGCACCAATTGTAGGCTCGGTAAATTTTTGGGATCTACCACTAATAGAGAAAGGTGAAGGCCTCATTCTCTCTTTGCCACTGCGTGTGTAGAATGGCATGTTGGCAATTTTTTTTTTTATCAGCACTTAACTTTTCCTCAGTTACACTTCTTTTTCGCTTCAACACAGTAAATTTTTTTTTGGTGTGTGTCTTTTGGACTGATTTCGAAACACTGTGTAGTTTGACATCGCCTTGCCCAGATGACGTACTGGGAACACTACATCAGGACTGGTGACAGAACCTGGTTGCTCATTCTGCTCATATGTGGACTGCTTTGAATCCATTCTGAGCCCAAAGCACTTGTAGTGCTACAAATTGTTTTAGATACTGCTGACAAATATGACTTTTGACAGCCAGAAATATTTATGCACAATTATGGTGGACACCCCAAAAGCACTTGGGAGTGCTAAAAATTATTTGGTAAATCTGCTGCCAGATAATACTTTGGACAGCCAGAAATATTTAGGCACAATTATGGGAGACACCCCAAAAGCACTGGGGATTGCTAAAAACTATTTTGTAAATCTGCTGACAGATAATACTTTGGACAGCCAGAAATATTTATGCACAATTATGGGGGACACCCCAAAAGCACTAGGGAGTGCTAAAAATTATTTTGTAAATCTGCTGACAGATAATACTTTGGACAGCCAGAAATATTTATGCACAATTATGGGGGACACCCCAAAAGCACTGGGGAGTGCTAAAAATTATTTGGTAAATCTGCTGACAGATAGTAATTTTGACAGCCAGAAATATTTAGGCAAAATAAGGGGGGACACTCAAAAAGCACTTTGAGTGCCAAATATTGAAAAAAAAAGACTCCTCTATCCTCCTCTCTCCTCTATCGATTGTTGTTAGCACAATTGAAATAAGAATATTGTATTCTCTGTCCCTGCTCTAATCAGCCTGTGACTACACCCTGCTCTCTCCTTCTGTTAAATGGCGATGGATTGCTGTGGAGGCGTGTATTTATAATCTTCAAGTATCGCGAGAACTGAGCCCCGAGATCCGACGACGTCACAATGACGTTCGGCCTCGATTTGGATTCCGAGCGGGCGGGAGAGTACCGAGCCTACTCGGCTCGGTATTTGGATAGCCAAAGTTCGGGTGGGTTCGGTTCTCGGGGGAACCGAGCTCGCCCATCTCTACACAAAACCCATTAAACCCTGTCATTGTGTTTTAAACCCTGTCATTGTGTGTTATATAAAAGAATTTGACCTACTGCTCCTCTTTTTTTGTGTGTTCCAGTGGTGAAACTAGTTAGGTCATGTTTTGTAGCTCACATATGTTCTACGATAAAATAAATACAATTAAATATAAATAAAAATAATAAATTATATATATATATATATAAAACAAAACAAGTGGGAGTAGGCGCCACATAGTATAATACTGTATGTAATAATACAGAAAGGTGTACCGCAAGCCAGAATTTTAGTCACCAAGTGGGTATAGACACTCAGATAATATTGGTGAATCAGTAGGAAAGAAAGATGAAAAGCACTCTGGAACACCAACACCATGCCAATGTATTATGCGTACCAGATAAAAAATCTTTTAAGCTTATCTGTAGGTATAACTGATATCTTCATGAGTCAGATTAGACCTTAATTCCCCTTCAAAATGATAGGATGCTTCACACAGCTCTTGAGGGGTCCGGAACTGGCACTTCATAAACCCTCAGTAATAACCAGGGTTATAGGAAGGAGAAAACTCACATTGCGTCCCAAATGCTAATGCAGGATGCCGCTCGGCCACAGCTACAACGCCATTCAAGCTTCCGATGCCAGGAACAAATTGTTTCTGGTGGGGGAAGCTGTGTGTGATTGAGCCAGGGCACAGAGGCAGGTAGCAGGCGGCTGCTGCGCCCCCTTGGGCTTGCGCCCTGGGCGACGGCACCGCCCGCACCACCCTAGTTACGACTCTGAGTATACATATTTGGTTCCAGCACTTTATACTTACTCCAGAACAGATCTCATCCATGTAGATACAATACAATTCAGAAAGTACTCCCATCTAATATCCATGATATTACCTGACCAGACCATGGCCCCATATAAACTATATGGCACTCCAGGAACATATACTCCCCATATAAGTAGAAGAAAATAAAAAAAATGAAAAGCTATACAGAATGACTTTGACCTGAACAATACATCAGATGTGAGTGAAGCTTCCACTTGGTACAACAAAAAGAGTATTAAGAGTCCACTTCATACAACTAGCTTCTCATCTAAAAACAGATTTGAGAAAACAGAAGAATTAATAAAATTAATTAAAACATAAAATTAATTTATTTGTACAGCTTAAGAAAAAACTACCACAGAAACATGCACAAAACCCTGAACTCTTTACTTAACTTTTTGTCTCAATATCATATTAAACTAGCATTACAACATACTCTCAGTGGCAACTTTATTAGGTACATGTTGACATGATAGTATCACGTAGTTGCTGTGTATTTGTCAGCTAAACATTCATGCTGTGAGTCTCCCATTCCGCCACATCCCAAAGGTGCTCTATTGGATTGGGATCTGGTGACTGTGGAAGCCATTGGAGTACTCTGAACTCATTGCCATGTTCGTGGAACCAACTTGAGATGATGTGTGCTTTGGTATATGGAGTATTATCCTGCTGGAAATAGTCATTTAAAGATGGGTAGACTTTGGTCATAAAGTGATGCACATGGTTAGCAACAATAATCCGGTAGGCTGTGGCATTTAAATGATGTTCAATTGGTATTAAGGAGCCAAATGTGTGCCAAGAACACATTCCCCATACCATTACACCACCAAATGCCAAATTCTGACCCTTCTATCTGCATGTCCTGGCTCATCACAGCAGGGATCGAGGTTATTCGGATTAGACAACATTTTTCCATTATTCAACTGTCCAGTTTTGGTGAGCCTGTGACCACTGTAGTATTAGTTTCCTGTTCTTAGCTGACAGAATGCGAACCCAGTGTGGTCTTCTGCTGCTGCAGCCATCCACTTCAATGTTTGTCTGTGCTCTTCTGCACACCACTGTTGTACTTGTAACACATGGTTATTTGAGTTATAGTCACCTTCCTGTCAGCTTGAACCAGTCTGGCCATTCTCCTCTGACTTTTCTCAATATTAGGGTGTTTTTTTTGCCCACAGATCTACCCTTCACTGGAGGTTTTTGTTTTGCACACCATCTCTGTAAGCTCTAGAGACTGTTGAGCATGAAAATCCCAAGAGTATAATTGAGATAATCAAACCACTCCATCTGGCACAAACAATCATTCCAAGGTGAAAGTTACCTAGATCACATTTCTTCCCCATTCTAGTGTTTGGTCTGAACAGTGACCAAACCTCTTGACCATGTCTGCATGCTTTTATGCATTGAGTTACTGCCACATGATTGGCTGATTAGATATTTGCATTAACGAGCAGGTGGCCACAGAGTGTATTTGTATGAAGTTATATTTGAAAGGAAACAAAGCAACAAGTATAATATTTCACTGCAATAAAAAATATCACATGTCACTGGAAAAAGTTTTTACTCAGCTGCCCTGGGGGTACAGGCCCAGAGAGGTTATAATTAATTTACCCCTTTGCTGGGTTCAGTTTCACTCATTCAGCGCATCCGCGTGTCACGCCTGAGGATCTGTCTGTACCCAGGCTGGGTTGTGTCTCTGGAGCAGAACTGGTGACTATGTGCAAAAAGGTGGGTGGCTTGATTAGGTTCCTTTGCATGGAAGAGAAAGGACTGGTACAGATGGTGGTTGCTGTGAGTTCAGGAGACTAGGGAATGTGAATGGCACTGGAGACTCGCAAATAGTGAAGAATAGCAAGTAGGTGGTCAGATTTAGCAAAGGAGACCAGACTGGAACCGAAATGCTGTACCGGACTGGAACCGGAATTCTGTACTGAATTGCTGTACCAGACTGGTGTCTGAAGAATCAACATTGCACTGGCAACAGGTAAGGGCTCCAAAAAGTCCTTTTATACTAACTGTTATCACCTGATTGGAGGCTGCAATCAGCTGAGCTGAAGCAGCACTGACTGGCTGAGAGGGATCAGGTGACTGGATCCAAAATGCGGCACCCAGGAACTGGTTTGGAAGGGAACCTTGGAGTGGAGATTGCTATCCCCTGATTGGAAGCTGCAGTCATCTGAGTTGAAGCAGTACTCTGACTGGCTGGGGTAGAGCAGGTTACTGAATCCAAGATGACAGCGCCCATGTACTGATTTTGGAGAGATCCCTGGAGTGGAGACAGACTGGTCACCATCCTGCAAAGAGATCTGAGACCAGCAGAGCCTGTGGACCAAGGGACAACTTAGAAAGACAGTGATGGGGTAAGTAACAGGACCTGAGATGCTGGTGCGTGACAGTGTATTTACAGTAAATTTTGTTTATTCCTAACAGTAATGACAGAAGCTAGGATTATAATAATACCCAAACCTCACAAAGAAACTAAGCTTTGTTCTAACTTTAGACCAATAGCATTAGAAAATACACATTTAAAAATGTATGCATCCCTTCTTGCGAACAGATTAAATTCTCTTCTCCCAAAATTAGTTAATTCTGGCTTTATTTCCGAAAGGCAAGAGTCGTATAATACAAGACACATTTTTACATATTATTCTGTACTCACCACACCAAGGCTCCAACCCTTCTTCTAACCCTAGATACTGAACTGGTTATTCGTGAAATTAGCTATACAAAAATCTTGACTCCTTCCTTCATGCTATTATGTCATTATATTCAAATCCATCTGCCAAAGCTAATTATTCAGGATTTGTTTCTAACTATTTAATATTTCAAATGGTGCTAAGCAAGGATGTCTGCTCTCACCATTAATATTTTCCATCTAGGAAGCCCTGACTCGGGAGATTAGAGAAAATCCCTTAATTCAAGGAATTTCAATTCAAGGTAGTGAAAACAAAACCTGCTTGTTTACACATGATGTCATTCTTACACTTCCCCATTCAGCATCCTCAGTAAGAGCTTTACTTGATACTCTTCAGAGGTACTCATTAATTTTGTACTAAAAACTTAACACTTCTGAGTCTGAGCTACTAACATTAAACATTCCTCCCCTGGCTCTTAACATACTTAACCCTAAATCCACATTTGTCTAGAGTTTATATCCCTTTAAATATTATGGGATACATATGCTGCTTTCTCAATACAAAACAATAACTCTGAATTATATGCCTTTAAATAAAAAACAAAACAAACACTCAAAAAAAAGCCACGGGGTAAATGTATCAAGCTGAGAGTTTTCCGGCGGGTTTGAAAAACCAGTCAGATTCTAGCTATCATTTATTTAGTACATTCTGCAAAAAGACAGCTAGAATCCGATTGGTTGCTATACTTTTCAAACTCGCCGGAAAACTCTCAGCTTGATACATTTACCCCCACATATGAAATTCTCTGAACATGTTCTTCAATGTTTCTAATTCCAGCATTTAGATCAATTCCATATCTCAACCTTAGGAAAATTGTCTGCATGGCCCAAAAATATCTTAAATAGTTTTATTTGGAAACACAAATCCCAAGAATAGCTTGTTCATCATAAGGAGTCCTAGCCGCTCCTGAGTACAAAGTGAATCACACTGCAGTCATCCTGGATTAACTCTGGGGTATATTTACTAAACTGCGGGTTTGAAAAAGTGGAGATGCTGCTTATAGCAACCAATCAGATTCTAGCTATCATTTATTTAGTACATTGTACAAAATGACAGCTAAATTCTGATTGGCTGTTATAGGCAACATCTCCACTTTTTCAAACCCACAGTTTAGTAAATATACCCATATAAGTGGGTTAAATACCCAAATTAAAAAATGGTTTCAAATGGAGCAATTTGCTTTCCAAGATCTAACATTAGCCGATTTATTATTGTCCCTTGCACTGGAACTTGTAATCCAATAGCCAGCAATGACATTTTCTTATAATAGTTAGTATACATTTAACACCATTTTAAACCTTTATACCATTCCTATCCCCATTATTCCCTATTCACCACAAATTAATCTCTCAATCAGATATTTTCCCATTAATGCTTCATTAAATGTACCTTTATTTTTTCAACCTTCGATGAAGCAACTGTAATAACATAGGTTGTGTAATTCATATTTTATGGGATTGTTCCCAAACACCTGGAAATCTGTACTTCATCAATAACTTTCCATTTACACCAATAACATTTTGTCCAACATTGGCTCACCTCAACTTCACTCAAAATCGTTATTAAACAGGATTGCTATTTACTGAACTAGATTATCCAAGCCACAAGACAATCTATTAACCAATCCTGGGATAACTCAGCCACTCCATCTAGTTCAACACAACTTTAAATGGGAAAAATGGATTATATTTATCGGATCAACAAGAAGTTCAAGGAGAGAGGTTCAATAGTTGTGAAGAAGGCTTCAGGGTACCCAATAACGTCCAACAAGCATCAGGACGGTCTCCTAAAGATCATTCAGATGTGGGATCGGGGCACCACCAATGTAGAGCTTGCTCATGAATGGTAGCAGGCACGTGTGAGTGTATCTGCATGCACAGTGAGCAAAGACATTTGGAGGATGGCCTGGTGTCAAGAAGGCCAGCAAAAAAGCCACTTCTCTCCAGTAAAAACATCAAGGACAGACTGATTTTCTGCAAAAGGTACAGGGATTGGACTGCTAAGGACTGGGGTAAAGACATTTCTCTGATGAATCCCCTTTCAGATTGTTTGGGGCATCTGGAAAAACGCTTGTCCGGAGAATGAACGGTGAGCACTACCATCAGTCCTGTGTCATGCCAAAATTAAAGCATCCTGAGACCATTTACGTGTGGGGGTTGCTTCTTAACCAAGAGAGTGGGCTCCCTCACAATTTTGCCTAAGAACACAGCCATGAATAAAGAATGGTTCCAAAACATCCTCCAAGAGCAACGTCTCCCAACCATCCAAGAACAGATTGGTGATGAACAATGCCTTTTCCAGCATGATGGAGCACCTTGCGTTAAGTCAAAAGTGATAAGTAAGTGGCTCGGTGTTCAAAACATCGAAATTTTTGGTCAAAGGCCAAGAAACTCTCCAGATCTTAATCTCATTGAGAACTTGTGGTCAATCCTCAAAAGGCTGGTGGACAAACAAAACCCCACAAATTCTGACAAACTCCAAGCATTGATTAGGCAAGAATGGGCGAAAAACAGTCAGTATGTGGCCCAGAAGTTGATTAACAGCATGCCAGGGTGAATTGCAGAGGTCTTCAAAAAGAATGATAAACACTGCAAATATTGACTCTTTGCATAAACTTAATGTCATTTTCAATAAAAGCCTTTGACACTCATGAAATGCTTGTAATTTTACTTCCGTATACCAAAGCAACATCTGACAAAAAAGTCTAAAAACACTGAAGCAGCAAACTTTGTGGAAACTAATACTTGTGTCATTCTCAAAATTTTTGGCCATGACTGTACATAACACAGTATACAGACACCGAGCTGGGACTGGTAACCACAGTGATTACTGTGTAATCATGCAGTTTAAAGGAGAAGGTGTGGACATGTATCTGTCATAGCTGCCTAGCTATTAACCAATATAAATATATGTGGAGTATTTCCGTAGTAAAATTATATTCATATCTGAGTGTTCTTTCCAGGGCCGGACTAGGACCAAAAATGAGCCCTGGCATTTAAAGCACACGGGCCCACCTCTGTTGATGAGCAGGGAAAGAGAAGTGTGTTGCAGCGCAATGGCGGCGCCGCCAAAGGCATGGTTACATTATGTTGGGGTCGTGGTCAACATGGAGCGCTGATACAAACATTATAATAAAAAATTACATTTATCAGGCCCCCCATCCACATCACGCCACCCCCCAGACACATTACCCCCCCAGACACATTACGACACCCCCACTGTACATATCTATGCTTCTGATGCTGCTGACATCCATCAGGGTGGAAATATCCTGTAGAGTGAGCAGGGAAGCTCCTAGTCTCACAAGATTAATAGAGACTTAATGAGACTTAGAGTTCCTCGGCTTGCTCTGTGTTCTTGTCCGGGAATGGGAGCAACTATCAGATTCCTCCTGCTGACCAGAACTGGATTAAGGCTCGGGGAGCCCAGGGCACTTAAGACAGGGGGGCTCCTATGATTTAATTTGGCTATTAGACACTTTTTTAACAAATACACAGTCAATACTGTGTGCACTACTGTTAGTTGCACGCAGTTCTGCCTTCACAAGCAGTACAGTGTGAAGCAGGACATATCTCCGAACGGTCCTTGCAGTCAGACCAAATCCTGACTAAGCTGGTCAGTCACCCACCAAATTCAGGACAGTTGGCAGACTGTCCTGGTCTCTCCTACCTGTCTTGTCACTTTCACCACTTGTGGCTGCTGGTGTTTTTAGATCAGTTGCTGCTTGTCTGGATCCTGGAATGTTGGGGGCTCTATTTGAAAAAAAAAAATGCGTACATGAAATTTAGAAAACTCCAACCAGCCCCGGTGTTAAATCAATATAGCACCCATGTTTTAAAATTAGGCCTCCCTCCAGCCCCAACATTAAAATAATAGTATTCACATTTGATAAATACATCTATTTCCCTCCAACTAGCCCTGACATTAAATTAATAGTATTTCCATTTAATAAATAAACTTATTTCCCTCCCTCCAAACAACTCCAGCAAGAAATTAAATAGCATTTACTTTTAATAAATATAAACCATTTCCCACAACCACCCCAGGCATTACATAACTCATAATCACATTTAATAAATAGACCTCATTTTCCCCAAACAGCCCCACATTCAATTAATAGCTCCCAAACCACCCCAGCATTAAATTAAAAATCCAATCACCCCCATCTTAAATTGATAGCCCTCGCTATTAAATTAAATTGCCCCACCATCACTCCACAAATAAAATAGCAACCAATAATTACCCCCCACCTGCAATTCACCATTACATCAATAGCCTACTTCCCACATTATATTAAGACCCCCCCCCACACTCACACATTATAGTCACATACTGTCCTCCTCACCTTCACACATTATAGTCATACACTGGCCCCCACACACATTATAGTCATACACTGGCCCCCACACACATACTATAGTCATACACTGGCCCCTACACACACTATAGTCATACACTGGCCCCCACACACACTATAGTCATACACTGGCCCCCACACACATACTATAGTCTTACACTGTCACACACACACACACACACACACACACACTATAGCCATACACTGGCCCACACACACACTATAGTCATACACTGGCCCCCACACACATACTATAGTCTTAAACTGTCGCACACACACACATACTATAGTCATACACTGGCCCACACACACATTATAGTCATACACTGGCCCCCACACACATACTATAGTCTTACACTGTCACACACACACACACACACACATACTATAGTCATACACTGGTCCCCACACACATTATAGTCATACACTGGCCCCCACACACATACTATAGTCATACCCTGTCACATACACACACTATAGTCATGCACTGGCTCACACACACTATAGTCATACACTGTCATACACACACATACTATAGTCATACCCTGTCACACACATACACATACTATAGTTACACTGTCACACACATACACACACTATATTCATACCCTGTCACACACACACATACTATAGTTACACCGTCACACACATACACATACTATAGTCATACACTGTCACACACACACAAACTACTCCCCCCTTACCTTGTTTGATCCAAGGCGTGCTCTGTAGTCTCTCTTCACACATGGGACGGCACCTATCTCATGGTGCATGTCCCATGTGACACCGATCGCCGGAGAGCCATTCATTGGGAGGGAGGGGGTAAGAGCAACCACCAGGAAGTCAGTGAAGGGTCTGCCGGGTTTCGGCATGACAGTTTGTGTGCTGAGTAACAGGGCCAGGCAGCTTATAACTGGCCTATCTAGCCATCGGCCCTTCTGGCATTTGCCAGAACTGCCAGATGGCCAGTCTGGCCTTATTTCTGTCACATCAACGTCTTTCCATGTGTCCTTGGTTTGCTGCTCGCTTACATGAAAGCAAAGCACCACACATGTTCCTATGTTTCTATGTTTGTTCATCGTGGTGCTTACCTTACAGTCATCTCTCTCCACGTATCTCAGTTCGTTGATGAGAGAGGCCTATGACTATATATATATATATATATATATATACACATATATATGTATATATGTATATGAAGGGCAGAACAGGGGAGGGAAGAGGTGGATGAACAGTAAAAGTGTGCATGAGGGCGTGCCGATGCAGATATGGGCGATTCAAGTCCTGTGTTTCTCCAAAGTGTGTCACTAGATAGCAAGGAAAATGTGTATGCGAGGAAGACTGACCATATAGATGCATTAAATCATTAAAAGCTTCTTGATTTATGTATATAATGTATGATATATATATATATATATATATATGCAGGTTGTGTAAGAACATGATTCAGGCCCTTGATGTATAAGGGATTAGCCCAGTTGTTCTCCTACACCTGGGACTGAACCCTAAGGTAGTTTCCTGTCAAAAACTTTTACAGTGATTTAATTACACTATACTGTCTGTCCAGAAGTTTTACCTGCGGCAAATATCTGTAGCCCTGTCCCCAGGCAGAGAACAAACTTGTGGTGTTGGCATCTGAAGTAGAATTACCCTTCTCCTGACTAACACCTTGAACATTCCCCCTTCCCACTCTCTTCACTACCACTTCCAAAAAAAATGTAGATGTCTCCTTCCTAGGCTGCACCTGAAGGTAGTGTGTGCAGGAAGGTCACTGACAACGTCTGTGTTGACATTAGCCCCTCTCACACTTGCAAGGTATGGAGTTCTATGTTTATGCTTAATAAGGGGTACAAGAGTACACTAAGGGTTAACTGTCTGGAGGACTATGTGTATGTAGGTATATATGTGTCACAATGCATATATTGGTGGTATAGGTATGCTAATATTGAATCCAAGAAATATAAAGGAGAAATTATGCTGGGGGCATGTATAGGGTAATAAAGTCATTTTTATGCTTTGAAAAGGATGGATTGGGAAGACAGGACGGGGGGCGGCTGAACTAGTATCTTACATAAGGCCGGATGGGGTCAATTTAGCTAAAGTCCCCTTGGTTGCACACAATCCCCCACAACTGACCAATTGGCCTTGTTCTAGGAAACAAAAGCAAATTAGAAAATGTTCTACTGTATATTTATTGGTTTAAAAAAATGGAATTGCAATAAAGTAAAACAGACCTTTACAAAATAAAGTGTGTTATAATTGTGTAGTACTAAGAAAGTGTTTAATACTTTTTAATCACTGACGGACTTCCTTGTAATCTTTAAGAATAAAATGGATTTCTTTTGCTAGCCTCAGAAAACTTAATTAAAATAATTTGCAAGAAAAATCTTTCTTTGTGTTTCTTGTCTTTGAGAATACTATGTTACAGACAATTTACATCGTGATTCTATGCTGATCTACCTCAAAACCATGATACCAATTGTTATGCCATCAAAGATGCAAATGTGAACAAAACAGACATGTTCAAGTCACTCTACTCTGCAGCTGACAAAGCATCAAGACAAGACAGATTAGAGTTTATTTTTTGTATGAAAAATACAGGGCTTATTACTAAACAATTAGGGCTGGATTTACTAAACTGCGGGTTTGAAAAAGTGGAGATGTTGCCTATAGCAACCAATCAGATTCTAGCTGTCATTTATTTAGTGCACTCTACAAAATGACAGCTAGAATCTGATTGGTTGCTATAAGCAACATCTCCACTTTTTCAAACCCGCAGTTTAGTAAATATACCCCTTAGTCTTAAAATGCAATAACTTACTATTCATACCTCGCAACTGTCCCTATTTCGGAGGGATATCCCAATTTGTGGCCCACAAAAGGGGTGGCGCTTAATGGGAAAGTGGGTGAGGTTTAAACAAATATGCCCATTTGTGGGTGGAGTTTGGGCATAACTGGCTGGACTTTGGACGGGACAGAGGCAGGCTTAGTTTGGCCCAATTTTCATCTTCACAGAGAAGTAGAGAGATAAGTAGTAACACGCCAATCACTGTGACACCATTATTGAGGCAGTAAGAAAACAACACTGTATCTCCAATTCCGCAAGTTAGATCTTCTTACATAAATATGTACAGAGACTGTGCTACCTGTCAGAGATATAGAGGCCTTCCAAGTATTATAGATCTAATGCAAGTTACCAACATTTCTACAAGTGCACCAAAGTTAACTAGCTAATCTCACAAAACTATTTAACACTGCAGAAAGTTTAGACCAATGTGTTATATGCATCGATTGTACTGACGAAAACAAAGCGCCAATCAGCATGCTGTAAACACACTATACATATTATAAAAGATTTACCCGACGATCTGTGCTCTTCAACTGTCATAACCGTCGGCTGAAAAGATTATGACTCTCTAAATTTTATGAAGATCCTGATTGTGAGTGGATACACACTGCAGATTTGGAAGCACATCACTCCATAGATGAACGAGATTTTATGTTCTACTGGATAATCAAATGAAACAACGATTGGTGCTTTGGAATGACTGTAGTTCATCGTGCAAGTGCATACACTAATATGATATACTGTGAATGCCAAATGGTCATATATTGGGTGTTTGGCCCAATAATTGGCTGAAAAAGCTGTAGTGTGTACTCAGCCTAATCATACACTCCTTCATAAAGAGCAGGTGGGAGTGTCACCTGTCCATTAAGCTATGGCTGTGGGAGGGGTGTAAAGTATTTAAGTCAGAGTTGTTCATTATGTGTGTGACAGATGCGGAACAAGTTGGCTGGCAACAATAGAAATGGTTTCTGTATAACTTAGCATCAGGGTCACAAGAAAGTGTGTGGAACTTTATGTTATGAGCTACTTTGCCATCCTGACAATAAAAGCAAAGTACAAAGCAAGAAGTTGTTTGTGTGTGCATCGCCAGAAGGGTGCTTATGCCACTCAACATACTTACCAAGCACACTCCAGTGTCAACAAAAAAGCTTGATTTCTTATTATAATTGTAACCAGACTGTCTTAAGCTGAACATCCAAGAGCTCATGTTGAGGTGGAAACGCAGAGTGAAGCAGAGGTCAGTGCTGCCAATGAGGCTGAGCTGGGAGGAAAAAGATAGGCAGGACATCAGAGCTAACAGGAAGGAAGGAGAGGAGAGAAAGTGTGAGGTGCTGGCAGTCTGAGGTGTGTGTGACAACAGCAGGGGAAGAAGAGGTCAGATAGCAGAGTCTGCAGGAAAAGGAAATGTGCAAACAAAGAGAGAGACAACAGAGCTATGAAAAGAGATGCTGGGTGTAGCTTTGCACAGTACAGTCTTGTAGCTGGAAAGAATCAGCTCTCAAGCAGCCTGAGGGAGATTACACAGCAAAGCGAGCATATGTGCGTGGAGGGAGACCCCGCTACTAGCGAATTGCGTGTGAGCAGAGAGCGACAGCTAGCAAGATCAGGCTTGCAGGAAGTCCACAACCCAAAAGTGGCTGAGACTGTCATCTTCACCGAGATGGAGAGAGATAAGTAGTAACATGCCAATCACTGTGACACCATTATTGCTGCAGTAAGAAAACAACACTGTATCTCCAATTCCACAAATTAGATCTTCTTACATAAATATGTACAGAGACTGTGCTACCTGTCAGAGAAATAGAGGCCTTCCAAGTATTATAGATCTAATGCAAGTCACCAACATTTCTACAAGTGCACCAAAGTTAACTAGTTAATCTCACAAAACTATTTAATATTGCCAGGACTGTGATTATTGTGTTAGATCATTTTTTATTTATATTTTTCCCACTGTGTGTGAGTGAGTTGTGGGAGAGTTTGGGCGCCAGTGAACCATCTTGTGACCATCTTATTTGTTTGTTATTATTATTCACTGTATTGTTGCACTTGATTATTATCTTACCCGTTGTCCCACTTATCCCATCCAAAATGTCCCCATATTTAAATCTGCCTTACCCATTTACTTTCCCCAAAATAAACACCCAGTCTATTGTTCGTAACCACAGTGTGTGGTCTATTATTATTCAGAGGGTTAGTATGGTCGGGTACAAAGGGCTTCCCAAGTCTATCCCTGGTGGATTCAGTCCCAGTCCACTTCCCACCATACTATTTAGATGACACGGGAGGAAAAACTGAAGAGAGAGAACATTTCCTCACCTCTTTCAGAGTGCTAGGGAAAGGGGGTGCTACATAAAGATCTGGCTATGAAAATAATTCTGGACATATTTGTTAGTTTCCTTATTTCAACCCAAGAATTGTCATGATTGCTGACTGCTCCTCTTGAAACACTTCTAAAAGATAGGAGCTCACAGTAAACTACAGCATCCCATAACATGCTTATGATATGATCTTGGACCAATAGCTGGTCTATTTGAATCTGCTATAAAATGATACGAACAGTGATTAATTGCCATAAACACATATTGAAATTTATGTGAACCTCAATATTAAGCTTAGATATGCTTAGGCTGAGTAGATTGCATCTGGGTTGGGAATGCTGAATATTGTTTATTGGCTGTTTATGTGTATTTTAGTGAAATAATTAGCTTTATAACATTGATCTCATTTCTACTCATTATCCTGCCCTTCCCCACTCCCTTCTTACCCATCCTTCCTTATTAAAGGCTTTCCTTTTAAAAGAGTATGTTTCTTGGGTGTCTTGCCTGGTACTTCACCTCTCTCTGGGCTTGAGTCATTAAGGAAAGTAAGGCAAAAAAAGGAATAAATGTTCTCTGGGACAAACCATGTTACAATGCAAGGGGTGCAAATTAGTTTATTATTTTACACATAAACTACTATTGTCTGGTTTTTCATGTATCACACAAATACTTGATAGCTTTATTTTTACACTGAAATTTAAAGTTGATCTAGGACATGCCCTATCCCAAGTAATAATTGGTTCCCACATTTTAAATTTATCTCTCCCTCCAATACAACATGGTTTTGCCCAGGTGCAAAGTTACTCTTTTTTCATGCTTTACTCACTTTAATGACTCAGGCCCTCTGTACAGTAGTTGGTGACACATTACTTCCACACACAAAGAATAATTGTCTACAAAAGAGAACCTCAACAGAGTACTAAACATGCATGTCACCAGTGTGTGTAGGTGACTGTTCTACTTTCGATTTCTAATTGATTTCTGAAAAAAGTTGTTCCAACAAATTGTACTTGAACACTTTTAGTTATACACTTTACAATAAACTACTCAACATATTGTATTTAAAAAAAAAAATGAAAAAAAATAACAGGTGGATTTATGCATTATATTGAGTGTACCTGACAATTTACTAGTAATTTATGATTCTAAAGTATATTGAAAACAACATTGTTATTGTTAGTCAATTTCTACTTAATGGTTTGTTATCTATTATTTTATAAATTTTCCTTATTGTAGCAGCAACTCCCAGAATAGCAAAGTTGACTTTTTTTAGAGGCAGAGTTACTGGGCCTGATTCATTAAGGATCTTAAATGAAGAGGATCCTTATTTCAGTCTCCTGGACAAAACCATGTTACATTGCAAGGGGTGCAAATGAGTGTTCTGTTTTGCACATAAGTTAAATACTGACTGTTTTTTCATGTAACACACAAATACTTGATAGCTTATTTGTACACTGAAATTTAAAGTTGATATTTCTGTGCTACATGAAAAAACAGTCAGTATTTAACTTATGTGCAAAACAGAACACTCATTTGCACCCCTTGCAATGTAACATGGTTTTGTCCAGGAGACTGAAATAAGGATCCTCTTCATTTAATATCCTTAATGAATCAGGCCCACTGTGTAAGATACACAATGGTAAAATTCAATTGCACAGATCCCACTGAATTAAATGCAGCTAGTTTTAAAGTAGTTCCCAGAGTTCATTTCGTAAGGGAGTATATCTCATATTTCACACTTTTAAAGAAGTATGCTGAGAATCTTTTGCTAGCAGATGTCTCTGCAGGTTTTGTACTTCAAGTCACCAGACCAAATGTAAGGCTAAGTAAATATGTTTGTTACAATGCAAACAACATTTTAATTACCTAGTTTTTTTCTTACAAATCACTTAAACATAATTCCACACTCTTATTACCAAGCTATTGCATCCCAACAAATACACAATTTTTTCTACAGTTTTTAACATTTATATGTTTACAAAATACACTGTTAGCTGCTCCACTCGTTAGTGGTAACTCCTGCAGATCATCGCTGTCATCTCTCCAAGTGTGCTCCTGCAACTCACCTATTACCTGCTCCACTCGTTAGTGGTAACTACCACAGATCATCGCTACTATCTCTCCAAGTGTGCTCCTGCAACTCACCTATTACCTGCTCCACTCGTTAGTGGTAACTACTGCAGATCATCGCTACCTTCTCTCCAAGTGTGCTCCTGCAACTCACCTATTACCTGCTCCACTCGTTAGTGGTAACTACCACAGATCATCGCTACTATCTCTCCAAGTGTGCAGCTGCAAATCACCTATTACCTGCTCCACTCGTTAGTGGTAACTACTGCAGATCATCGCTACTATCTCTCCAAGTGTGCTGCTTCAAATCACCTATTACCTGCTCCACTCGTTAGTGGAAACTACCACAGATCATCGCTACTATCTCTCCAAGTGTGCAGCTGCAAATCACCTATTACCTGCTCCACTCGTTAGTGGTAACTACTGCAGATCATCGCTACCTTCTCTCCAAGTGTCCTCCTTCACTTTCTCAAGCTGTTGCTCGTAAAAAATTAAATTTCCAAAAAAGAAGCAGGGAAGACACAGGGGGCAGACCAGAACAATTTAACATCTGGGCTGGTTTGAAGGATTTTTCAAAAAAATGTGTCACTTTGCCCATAACTCCATCCAATATGAGTATAAACATGCAAAGGATGGTTGAGGATTACTTTCAAGAGGTAGTTGATATGGAAATGTCAGACAGTCCCTTTCCTTACTGGGAAGAAAAGCAGGCCATTTGGAAACCCATGTACAAACTTGCTTTGCAATACCTAAGCTGCCCACCCTCCAGTGTGTACTCTGAACGAGTGTTCAGCACAGCAGGGAACTTAGTCAGTGATCGCCGTAGAAGGTTACTTCCCAAAAATGTGGAGAAAATGATGTTTATAAAAATGAACTACATCTTCCACGAGGAAGGCCTTCACCATCCAAGACATCCAAGCACTGACTGTTCTCTAATGGCGGATTCAAGCGGCGATGAATTGATAGTCTGTGATGATGACGTACACACTGATGAGGGTGAGGATGAAGCTGAAGATGATGACGATAACATCTTTTTAAAACTTTCTATGTAAGTGTAGGGAGCAATCTACCCCCAAAGAGGAAAGAAACTTGTGGCATTTCCATATCACATACCATCTTGAAAGGCTGCTGTTAGGGCAATTTATCCTTAAGGGTAGGGTGTCATAGACAGAGTGACCCTAAACTGGCTTTGTCCATTTTTCATAATATTGTACAGTCTATAATGGCTGAATTTTTTGGTATTTTATACAGGTGGAGGGGGGCCTTGAGAGACAGAGTGACCCCAAACTGTCTTTCTCCATGTCAATTAATATTGTACAGTCTATAATGGCTGAATTTTTTAGTATTTTATACAAGTGGAGGGGGGCCTAGAGAGACAGAAACCAAACTGGCTTTCTCCATGTCAATTAATATTGTACAGTCTATAATGGCTGAATTTTTTGGTATTTTATACAAGTGGAGGGGGGCCTTGAGAGACAGAAACCAAACTGGCTTTCTCCATGTCAATTAATATTGTACAGTCTATAATGGCTGAATTTTTTGGTATTTTATACAAGTGGAGGGGGGCCTTGAGAGACAGAAACCAAACTGGCTTTTTCCATTTCTTTACATATTTAACTATAAGTGTAGGGTGTAATATACATTCAAAGACGATGGCTGCATTGCCAATATGCATAGATGGAGAGGAAGACAATCTGTTTTGTGTGTAGAATAGGCCTACCAACGAAGAATTAAACTGTTTTTTTGGATGATTTATTACCTCAACAATTAGATTACTTGTCTCTAAAACAGTTGGAGCACTAAATTGGGTTAATTTAGGCCCAAAAACATGGATTTTCCCAAAAAATAGCAAAACAAAACCAAACAAAACCAAAACCAAAACCAAAACACGCAATGGAGGTTTTGCAAAACCAAAACCAAAACCAAAACACGACGGTAATCCAGATCCAAAACCGAATCCAAAAACCAAAACACGGGGGTCAGTGACCATCTCTACTAATAACTATATTGTGAGGTGTTCAGAATACACTGTAAATTAGTGGAAATGCTTGTTATTGAATGTTATTGAGGTTAATAATAGCGTAGGAGTGAAAATAAGCCCAAAAACTTGATTTTTAAACTTTTTATGTTTTTTTCAAAAAAAATCCGAATCCAAAACCTTAAATCCGAACCGAGACCTTTCGTCAAGTGTTTTGCGAGACAAATCCGAACCCCAAAAATAACGAAAATCCGAATCCAAAACACAAAACACGAGACCTCAAAAGTCGCCGGTGCACATCCCTAATTATAAGTGAGTTATCAATGCTGTGTTTTATCCTTTATCATAAGAAACCATTGCATTATATTTGTATGTCATATTCTTAATTGTTTTATCTTAAGCATTGTGGATGTATTTTCCATATTAAATTACACTTAATAAGTTAAAGTCTCTCTGCTCTTACGAATTCACGTGACAGTTTGGTCAAGACGGTACATAATTGAAACAAGGAGAACATTTGTGGTCTATGTTAACTCTGATTAAAGTAAATTCTGCTAGATTAATTGTAGGGAGAACCGAAGGCTTCCTAAATAAGAGTGTCAGCTTTTTATAAAAAAAAAACCTTGGTGATGGCATAGTTGGTACCGCAAAGCTAATGTGGAGCATAGATAGGGAAGGATTTAATCATTTTAGACAGACCAGGTGGTTGTTTTATGGTTAATCCTGTGTCACCCACGCGTCACGCAAGCTCAGGAGTGTTTGTGATAACTATCCACCCTTTTCAGACTTGTCTGGCTCCCTAAGCTAGTTTTGACATAATACACAGCATTTTTTTGTTTTGTTTTTTGCCTCAGGCATGCAAAGTTCCATTCCAGCCACTTACATATACACCCTTAGAAAACATAATAAATTCTTGGTGAAGACACAGATTGTTATCCTGCACACACCTGGCATATATGTTCTTTTTTTGGGGTGGTTGTCAAATCTGGGAGACAAGCAGTATTGATCTAAACTCAAATGTTCATATGGGATCTTGGTGTCTGATGTTAACATTAATTTGCCATAGCATGCAGTTTGTGATTGGTTCTGCCAAAAAACAAACATTAGCCTTAAGCCAGAATCAGGATGGGAATATCTGCAAGTAGGATCTGTAAGTGTGTGTGTAATTCATATGTAGGGATACTTTGTGCCATAGTAAGACCAATGCCTGCTTCAACATGTGTCTAAATGTAAGGTATCACAAGTACATTCCTAATAGCACTATGAGGCAACAATTTCATTCTCCTCACACAGCAGAGTGGCCATCCTCCAGAATGACAAGCAGTAAGTAATGACCACTGGCACACAATCCGTAGAGAGATGTAAAACCCCATCCCAAACATAGGGGTTTACATCAAGGTGCATGTAAAATTAGCTGCATTCACTAAGCATAGTTTTGTGTGCCTAAGTAGCTACTTGACGAGGAATATACCATGGCTGCATGGCCATCCTGGAACCTAGAGGGACTGTTATAAAGGAAAGGAAAGCACTACCAATATGGCTAATGTGAACTGTGCACAACCAAGTCACAATGCGAAAGAGTGGCCATAAATTATAATTTCAACATTAAACCCAAATATTCCAAATCACATTGACCAGGCCAAGTACTCCACCAAAATTTGTACAGTAAGACTTTGAAAAGGCCTAACATTAATACAAATCTTCAAACCATTCTGTAAGGATTTGGGTCATATATTTTAAAAAATGTTTACTCAAGGGCCAAACTGACCCTATACAGGTTAAGATGTACTTTGTACCCCCATGTCCCCCTAGAGTGCCTGCCCTAGCACACATTAGCCCTGGGAATTCATTATGTCTGGTTTCAATTCAAGAGCATGCCTGTGCTCAGCACCATACTCTGCTTGGATATGAGCCTTAAAAATGGTCAGATATGAGACGGTGTAACAATAACATTACCTACAGTGTATTAGTTTTCATGTTCGTATGAGGCTTCCTATTGTTCACTTATGGCAAATGGGTAAGTATGTGTATTATCGATCTGGAAAAACATACATCAATAATTATATTTTCGTGTTTGGAACATTTTGGCTTCACAATACCTAGCTTTGTTTACAGAAACAACTGTAGCTCAGGCTATGGCTAATGACCTGGCCTCTGTAAAATCTAGTCATGCAAGTGTTCCGTTTCAACCACAATGGAATGAATAGGCAAAATTACATTAGGCTTGAACCATTTATATAGATTGTGTATATTTAGGCCTGCTCTTTTCCTTGCTAATTATTAACACATTACAGGCTAGGAAAGTTATTTTTAAATATTGTGCTTGGATATACATCACTAGACTAACTAGATAATGTGTTGTCGTGTATTTAAAAGCACGACATGGTGTGGTTCTGTGCCTGATGTAATAATGTGAATTATGAACTGTGTCTTGTATTCCTATGCCTTAATATCCTGAGACACAGCAGACAGTCCACACACCCCTACAGCCTGAGGCTCTTCTCACAAATATCTGGAGATTGGAAGAAGGATTGCGATGACCCTTGTTCTTATTTCTTTGGGTAAAGTTAGCCCATGTCTGGTGATTAAGTGTGTTTGCCAAAAAACATGGTGACAGTGAATTCAGAACAGTGGCCGGCTGGCAGGCACTGGGGCTTCACACTACCAGGAAAGGGTAAGCCTTTAGTTGTCTTTTCAAAGATGCCCATAATAGGACCAGCACTGTATTTCATGTCCCTTGTGCATACCTGGAATTGATATTATTAAACCATATGTTGATTTTGAGAATGTTGTTGCTGTTACATTAAATAAAGATAACATAGGAAAGGTAGGATGTCTGCCTTGGTGGAAGTATTTCTACACGTACCGAGAAACAATGTAGGCAGTTCATCCTTTGGTAGACACTGTTCCCTCACACAAACCATGTGACACTGCAACTGCTGCAAAATATGTCTGTATTTAGAAGCTAAGTCACAGTATGACACCTTTACCACAATCCACTAAATGTCTCTGGCATTCACAAGACACGATTTTCTAATATAGCACACTATGGGCCTGATTCGTTAAGGAACTTAGTCAAGACATTTCTAACTTAAGTCTCCTGGACCAAACCATGTTAAAATGAAAGGGTAGATAATTATTTTTCTATGTTGTACAAAAGTTAAATACTGGCTTTTTATTCATGTAGGCCACAAATATTTTGTAGTTTATTTGTACACTCACATTTATATTTGATATTTGTGTGCTACATGAAAAACAGACAGTATTTAACTTAGGTGCAAAGTAGGAAACTAATTTTAGACCTTTGCATTTTAAAATGGTTTTGTCCAGGATCCTTACGTCAGAAATGTCTTCACTAAGTTCTTTAAGGAATCAGGCCCTACTAGGAAAACATTTTAGACCTAAGTGCCTAATGGATTCATTTTCAAAGTACTACAATATGGACCTAAGGGTGGAAACTAAACATATACATGCAACACAGACCATAGGACAATGAAACCTTAGTTTACATACATCTCGGGACCACGCAATAAGGGACAGACAGGCAGGGCCATCTTACCAACATTATGGGCCCCCTGCAAAGCAGTGCACTGGGGCCCCTGCCTACACAATAACAGAATGATATGTATGTGTGTGTGTGTGTGTGTGTGTGTGTGTATATGTATGTATGTAGATATGTATGTATGGATATAAATATATATATATATATATATATATATATATATATATTATATTATATATATATATCACTTTTTTTTTCATTACTTGCTCTGCCACCCTTGAAGTACAGTACCTAAAAAATCAAATCCTCCCTTCACTTACCTTTGAATCACCTTGTTCTCCGATTGCACCCCTTCTTCTCTTCTTTTTTCTTATTTCTTATTTTCTGTTTTCTGCTTATTTGAATTCCGCTTGTTTCTCGCGCCGTGACTCCTCCGTGCTGCGCTCCTCAATGAAAATGTCGGACGTGATGGCATCACACCCGACATTCAGTGTGAGCGTAGCACGAAGGAGGGGAACAGGGAGGGAGCTGGATCGCAACCTGACCTGACTGCGCGACTGCAAAAGGTAAGTTTTATTATTTTATTTTTTTGCATGATTATTTATTCTAATTAAGAAAGAGCCCTGTCTATGGGGCCCCCTAGCCCGTGGGGCCTCCGTTCACTTGCCCATCGTGCCCAGTGGAAAAGATGGGCAGCAGACAGGTCTAAATGTGTTGATATTGGTCTGAAATGTGCAAATTAAGCAGCCATGATACTCACTTTTAAATGTGGTATTGTACTCTGACGTTACACACCTGTCCCTGTGGATCAAACTATTTGAGTGTTCTAAAGTATGGCTCGTAGTTTACTTGATACTTTGGAGTTTGGGGGTATTGTCTTGTTGTGGGTGAATGCTTGGGTATGTGTATTATTTCCTTCCACCCAAACTTTGGCCAAATTAGACATAGGATTCGAGTTTGCAAACACTTTGCAGGGCCATTTTTAACTGAAATGTATTGTAAGACACTTTTAAATGATTGCATTAAGGGATGTAGACTCAGTGTTCTGATGTAACAATGTACTGACACTCGCAAATATGTATGAATTTGCCCAGAAAGACTAATATGTCTATAATAACTTACAACCAAACAGTTATAAATGCAAATGTAGTGTATTTGGCATTACACTCATTTGCCAATAGTAAACTAAAAAAAATGTGTACAAACTAGAAAAAAAATTATTTTTTACCCTTTTGGAGCCACGCTTTGACCCCCGCTGTCATGCCTGGGCTCGAGTTACCCATGTTGTGGACGGCTCAGAGAAAGCTTCCAAACTCTCTTGGTCTGCAGGTTGTGACCGAGGGAGTGACGAAAGGCCAGGGGGATAGCCATGAGGATAGTGCAGGGGTTGGCGAGGGGGATAGTGCGGGGGCTGGCGAGGATGATAGTACTGGGGCTGGCGAGGGAGATAATACAGGGGCTGGCGAGGAGGTTAGTGATGGGGATGGGCATGGGCATAGTCATGGGTATGGGGATTAGCATAGGCGGCAGACACTGAAGGGGCAGGAGCCGGAGAGTTTGAAAGAGCAGAAATCTCATGAGGGAGCTGTTGGTCTGTGGGGGAGAAGGAAGCGGGTGTGGAATGGGTTGCAATGGGTGAAGTAGTGAAAGTTGGTGGAGCAGTGGTCCTTATAAATTTGTTGCAAAAGGGTGGCAATAATGGAGAGTGTCGTACTTGCTATGGATATGTGGGTTCCAAAATTTGAAAGGGTATTATTTAACGTTGAGAATTGATGGTCAAATGTGTGCTCCATACGGGTGAGGGTGTTTTTAATTGCAGTTAAATGTGTCTCTTGTGCTTCAGTGGCGGACTCATAATGTTGCCTGATGTGCAACAGTGACTGCAGCCTGAAGAGTCAGGCAGCCTCCACCTGAGTAACATCCACATCATGGGCACCCCCACTTCAGGACTGGCCTCAGCCCCCTCCTCCGCTGCATGCCCTTCATCAGTCTCACGTTCTGTATATAGAGCCAAAGAAAATAGCAAAAATTAGCTTCTAAACTAAGCAACCTAAAAGAAAAAGCATTGGCAAACTATGAATTCAGCCAAAGTGTGATGCATCCATTTTGACGAGGATGACTACAGGGAATTTAGTTACAAACGTGACTTGGTAGACCTAAATAGCAACCATGTCTATTAAGTACATGTGGTTTGGACATTATCAACGATACATATTTAGGTTTCGATTTAGATAGGAACAACAGATTTACACATGTTAAAAACAGTGTGGATATTTAATTCCCTATTATAATATATTTATTAATGGTTTAGAGAGTAAAGTTTCTATTTTTCCAGATGAAATTAAACTCTGTAAGGTAATAAAATCAGAGCAAGATGTAGCTTCTCTACAGAGGGACTTGAATAAACTGGAGGATTGGGCGGCCAAATGGAATATGAGGTTTAACATAGATAAATGTAAGGTTATGCATTCAGGGATCAAAAACAAGCACGCAATCTATAAAATAAATTGAATTAATTTAGGGGAATCTATAATGGAAAAGGATTTGGGAGTGCTAGTAGACAGTAGTCAGTGCTCAATGTCAAGCAGCAGCTGCAAGGGCAAATAAAGTATTGGCATGCATAAAAAGGGGCATAGATGCAAGGGAAGACAGTGCAATTTTGCCACTGTATAAATCGTTGGTAAGACCTCATCTTGAATATGCAGTACAGTTGTGGGCACCACTCTGTAAAAAAAAAAATTTGGAACTAGAAAGGGTTCAGAGAAGGGCGACAAAATTGATAAAGGGTATGGAGTCATTAAGTTATGAGGAAAGGTTAGCCAGTTTAGGCATGTTTACTTTAGAAAAGAGGCATCTAAGGGGAGATATGATTACTATGTACAAATACTTTAAGGGTCAATACAGAGAAATTTCATGAGAACTTTTTACCCCAAGGACTATACACAAGACACGCGGCCTAGATATGGAATTCAGTAAGGGCAGTCAAGATATGGAATTCACCGCCAGGGAAGGTTGTGATGGCAGATTCAACAAATATGTTTAAGAAAGGGTTAGACAAATTTTTAGCGGAAAAGTGTATCCAGGGATACGACCGTTAATTAAAATGTAGGATAGTAGTGGATATAGGGTAAAAATAGGACTGCAATATTGGGTCTGGGGGGATTTTCACAATTGAAACAGATTGGCGGTTGCTTACTCTGGATCAATTTCAAATATAAGTGAAGGATCGCAGGTTTAACTTGATGGACTGGTGTCTTTTTCAACCTCATCAACTATGTTACTATGTTACTCAAATTTCATCATAAATATTAATATGATAATTATGATTTTTTTTTATTACATAGGGTATGTGAGTGAGGGAATTTATTTTAACTTGCTTTGACATGATCACTTTCCCACATTCATTGTTTTCTGTATGTGGAGAAATACAACTGTTTTTTTCCTTTTAGAGGTACAATCTTTAATCATCAATAGTGTTGATATAATATAGAGCATTTTTATTGTTTGAAGTCTCCCTCGCTGACTCCCATTTCACAGCCACACAATTACAATACACAGGAATCTCTATTGGAGTTTAGCCTCATAAAAAATTCTGACATTGAAAACAATTTGGTTCACAGTACAGGACAGATCAATTAACTCCAGTTCATTCAACTTGGAACACTGGGCCTGATTCATTAAGGATCTTAACTTGAGAAACTTCTTATTTCAGTCTCCTGGACAAAACCATGTTACAATGCAAGGGGTGCAAATTAGCCTTCTGTTTTGCACATAAGTTAAATTCTGACTGTTTTTCATGTAGCACACAAATACTTGATAGCTTATTTGTACACTGAAATTTAAAGTTGATATTTGTGTGCTACATGAAAAAACAGTCAGTATTTAACTTATGTGCAAAACAGAATACTAATTTGCACCCCTTGCATTGTAACATGGTTTTGTCCAGGAGACTGAAATAAGAAGTTTCTCTAGTTAAGATCCTTAATGAATCAGGCCCACTGTCCTTTTCGTCACATTCAGTAATATTACACACCTGATGTAAGGGAACTGTTTTATATTTCTGCATCATTTAATGGTAAGATCAAGATGGCAACTTTAAACTTACCCATATCCTATGATCAGCTACAAGGCTTCAGAAATGGGCATGCAGGCTTCAGTGTGGAATACAGTATTTTTGTATAGATGTTTACCAGACACTTTCTATCCATGAAGATATTTAGAGCTCACAACACAGTTGACATCACCTGTCTATTCATATAATTGGCCTCTTCATTGATTTATTAATTATATTTTCTAGTGTAACTGCTGTTAAGGCTAGAGATGCTCACCGACCCCCTGAATTGGTTTTGGTTTTGGCAAAACCACCCTTGTGTGTTTTGGTTTTGGTTTTGTACTTTTTTTAGTATTAATTGCTAAAATATGCTAAAATTATATAATTTTGCTCTCTCTTTGATCCTATATTATTATTAACCTCAATAACACTAATTTCAAATCACCTCACAGGTCACATTATTATTTTCATACACTTTCGGACAAATACTGCAGCGACCTGGCTGGATGCTAAGTGACAGAGCAATGACTCAAACACACGGCAATTTCTTCCACATCTAGGACACATTGGCACATAGCAGTGGCAGAAAAGAAAAGTCAGAAGAAAAGCCTGCAAGGCCTAGTATTTGTATTCAGCAATGACAATTAGCAATGGAGCAATGGAGCTCTTGTGTTTTGGTGTTTGGGTGTATACAACACTATACACTTTTTTGTGCAAATTCAGAAGAAAAGCTTGCAAGAATTAGTAGTTGTATTTCAGAAATGACAATTAGCAATGGAGCTCTTGCCTTTGGGAGTATATAAAACCGTACACTTTTTGGTGCAAATTCAGAAGAAAAGCCTGGAAGGGCTAGTATTTGTATTTCAGCAATGACAATTAGCAACACAGCTCTCCTTTTTGTGTTACCTATATAACACTGTAGAATTTTACTGCAGAGTTACACCAGCCCTGATAGCACTAGTTTTTTTAATTTTTATGGAATGAGAATTACCAACACAGCTCTCCTTTTTGTGTGTTACCTATATAACACAGTAGAATTGGTCTGCAGAATTACACCAACCCTGCCAGGCAGAGGTCAGGGCTGGTGGCAAACAGTGAATCCAGGTAACAGGCAGAGGTCAGGATCACGAGCATGCCAGCAGAGTCCAGTAAGCAAGCCAAGGGTCATACACAGCAGAATCAATCCAAATAACAAGAGCAGAGGAGCAGAGAAAGGAGCAAGTAAGTACACTGAAGCAGGTACTATGACCGTCAGGGAGGTTAAGCCCTCCCTGCCTAATATACCAAGGAGGACCAATCACAAAAGAGGGGCATGGCACTAATGATGATTCCCCATCTGGGAATGAATGAGAAGAGCAAGGCGCATACGCCCGGCTGGCCAGCTGGCTGGGTTGCGGTGGTGATATAGGAGCATCATGGTGAGGGGTAAGGTACCATTTTCTGATGTCAGTAATTCCGACATCGGTTACATCTACAAAAAACTCTGAATTAAACATTGCCTACAAAACTAAAATATTGACTTGCAATAAAAATGACGGTGCACATCCTCGGCATGCTTGCACTGCATACTGATTTCTCTGAAAGCCGTCACTTTGAAATTACGTCACTCTCCATAGCCAGACACATATCTCAGTATTTAAAGTGGCAATGCCAAACCCCAACTTGCTACTGAGATGTTAAAGTCGTGGGGTTAGGCATTGCATTGTCAAGCACATTAATGAGAGACAATGGAAGCTCTCCATTTCTGCAGCTGAGATCTGATCTCTCTTCTGACATGCTAACCCAACGGCAAATCTGCATGTTGTCCATTCTCTTCCTCATAGAGCTTACTATACCAATGCAACACACACCTACCTTCATGTGAAATATAATAGGTACAAACCATCTATATTCTAACATTTACTTTGTACATTAGTATAATTATCCTGTAACCAGCCATTCACACCCCTCTAATATTTACTTACAGCAGGCGTGTGCAGACAAAAACTACAAAAGCATCAGTACATCAGCAGTACATCAGCATAGTAATGAATGAAAATTCCTAACAGTACTATCAGTCATGCAGAGCAGAGTCTAATTGGACTACTTATGAAGCCCTAAACCGTCCTTATGCATGGTTTAGGCATTTTTGAGTAAAATGTTTATTTACGATCAGTGTAAAGCAGGAGATATTGGAGATAACTCCTGTATTAGGCAAATAACGCATTAAACCGTAGTCCCCATAATACTCCATAGGGACTGAGGACTGGGCAATTTTATTGAGCTCCGAAAAGTGGAGCTTGACCCCGATGGCTAATGCCATTGAATCCTATTCACTGTTTTCATCAAATGGCTTCTGATGATGCGAGACCCTAGGTTGCACATACACAGTAAAGAGTAAATGTATCAGGCTGAGAGTTTTTCGGTAGGTTTGAAAAGTGGAGATCAGATTCTAGCTATCATTTTGTAGAAAATAAATAAATGATAGCTAGAATCTGATTGGTTTTTCAAACCCGCCGGAAAACTCTCAGCTTGACACAATTACCCCCAGGTCAGAACCCAGAGTCTTCAGTAATAAAAAGTAATTGTTGGGGCAGCCTCCTAAGGGACAAGACTTATTAGTAAATGGAGCCAAAAAGCCATCTGTCATTGTTGTGATGACAGATGATAATTAACGGGGCAAAAACCCGTTAATTATTAAATAAGCCCCTAAAACCTCTTTGAGTGCACTGTGTGATGTAATGCAGCCTGACAGATATATAGATGTATTGGCTGGGAAGTAAATTTACCTGTGTGTAACACTCCCTGCATATGTAAATCACTGAGTGCCAGACACCCGATGATCATGTGAATCCAGAGTGCTTGGGAGAAGATCAGACTGCTTTCTACAACCGGATCACTACAACAAATGATGTGAGGATAAGAAATGCTATTACCAAGTAACATTATACAGAGCGGCTACTAGGCAGGTGCGGGCGGTGCTGTCGCCCAGGGCGCAAGCCCAAGGGGGCGCATTAGCCGCCCGCTACCTGCCTCTGTGCCTAGGCTCAATCACTGCACACAACGCTCTTACATCCATCTGCCTGCCGGCTTGAGCTTTCCCCACGAGACACAACCTATTCCCTGCATCAGAAGCAGTGGAACGCATGTGCGTTCCACTGACAGGAAGTTCGGTATTTGGAACGCAAACTTGCGTTCCAAATGCCAATCCAGGAAGCCGCTCAGCCACAGCTACAGTGCCAATCACCGCTGACCACCACTGCTAGAGTAGAAAAGTAATTTCTACAACAAACTGCTCTTATAAGAGCATAATTCTCAATTCTATTCTATTTCACTACCATTCTCAAAACATAGCCTAACTAGTTCTACCGGTGGAACACACGAAAAAAGAGGAGCAGTCAAATTCTTTTATACAACACATTCTTTCATATATGACACGGAGACAGGGTTTCATAGGTTTTGTGTTTGTGAGTGTGTGTATATATACATATATATACACACACACACACATACAATTCTCAGTTAACATATTTGCAAATGTATGATAAGCCAAATGCATCACAAATATAGATAGAGTTATAGATCTCTCTCTCTCTCTCTCTTTCTATATTATAAGGGCACATATTATAAGGTTACATCTAAAAACGTCATTTTCCCATAGGGAATTTGTGAGAGGGGGGGCATGGTGTTTGAGGGTCTACATTTTAAAAAGTATTAAAGCTATTAAACTTGGCATGCGAATGGAGAACTGTCCACAGGTGCCGCATGTGAAATTTCAGAAAAAAAGAATAAAAAATGACAATTTAGGAACAATCTAAAGTTCAAAATCTGTCCATTTTGTTTCTACTTCCTGTTTCGCAAAACTCGCCATTTTTTTTGGGGGGGGGGGGGCGTAACTCGGTGTACAGGGCGTTTAAAGACACGCGGTAAGTTTTGTTAGAAAGCTATTAGGGCTGAGGAGTGCCTTTGAGGGTTCACAAGTTTGAGAAAGAGAAAATTGCAGTTACAGTTTTTTTACAATTTGGTAAAACATGCCCCATTTTAAAGATAGGGGATTTCATAAAATGTCATAACATTGCAAATGTCTGATAGAGTCTTGTGCTGGGTGTACTGAAAATGGCTTCACTTGGGAGCACAAATATGGCTGGACCCTCTCGCTAAGAAATTTCCTTCTGTTAGCCAGAGAAATTAGCCATAATTGCCTGATGGAAGGAAGATGACTGGGGTTTTGGGTCTGCGGGGGACACACACTAACATTTTTAGACCTGGTATCGCTGTCATTGTAAAGTTTAATGACTCCCTGAGGTGGCAGACGCGACTGTTACAGAGCCACGGGAAGTGAGCTCCTGTAACTGACTGCTTTGGAATCCTACTGTTAATCGCTTGTCCCTTTATAACCATCGAGTCTGTGATGCTTGAATCTGTCTGATTTATTTCAATACAGTTTTTAATTATTGTAAATCTTCACCCATTTTAAAGTACCTCCATAACTTTTTAGACTTATGCTACTTTGAAACTCCTCCCGCCCCAGAATCTGTTCCGCTACACACACACACACTCCCATCCACATCCTAATTTCCCTTCAGCGGCTCTCCCCAAAAATACATGCCCTTTTTTTCTTCTTTTAAGCTTCCTCCCATTTATTTCAAATGCAGACATTCACTTACCCCTTACCTTTCCCCCACTATCCCACTCCCTCTGTTCTTTATAGATTCACACTCTTGTATGTCTCGGCCCCCCTCGTATTACAGCTTGGCAGCCGTAAACTCCTATGCAGTCATATCTTTTGTGTCTGGGACTGGAAGGGGATTCTGTTCGCCCGTCTGGTTGATATTACCTGGTGATGCAGGGGCAAACGCAGGATTCGATGAGGGGGGTTTCCACGCCCCGATACCAGTGGGCGTGACCAGCATGTGTAGAGGCGTGGCTACAAACACACAAAATCGGGTCAAACACACAGACATGTAAATTGTCCCATACACAGACAAGCACAGACTCACATATACACAAATACGTAGACATGTAAACTGCCACATACACAGTTCAGCACAGACACACGCATACACAAACACACACAGGATCAAACACACAGACATGTAAACTGTCATATACACAGATAGTCACAGACACACACATACACAAACAAACACAGGATCAAACACACAGACATGTAAACTGCCATATACACAGATAAGCACAGATAAACACACACAGGATCACACAGACATGTAAGCTGTCATATACACAGACAAACACAGACTCACACAAACACAGATATGTAAACTGCCATATACACAGACTTACACAAACACACACACACACACACACACACACAGGATCAAACACACATACATGTAAGCTGTCATATACACACACACACACACACATTCTTACCTTCTGCATTACACCCATGCTGGCTGTGTGGGAGGAAGGGGCAGGGTCACACTGCCGGCAGAGAGCTGTTATCACACAGCAGGGGACTGACTGGGAGACGATCCTCCCAAGCTACAAGCAGGAGAGGGGCCACTGTAATCATACAGCACCCAGGTAGGACAGGGGTTTGTGGGGACTAGGAAACCCCCCCTGGGTGCGCCCCTGTGATGACCCAACTCTTGGTTTCCTGTAGCTTTAGGTACAGCTACAGTTGGAGATTGAGGCAGAAACGTTCAGTGATTTTATAATAACTTCACATTTAAAGAAGTTTCTTTCTATGGGGAAGGCTTTTATGGAACATAAACCTAATTAGGTATACATCTCAGGAATGCCTCGCTGCCCCCTCTGACGAAAAACAGGTTCATGTGCGGCAGTTTTGTTTTGTCTTCCCCTGGGGCTATTTTTAATCAGGACTAGTAAATAATCAGCTACATAATGACCTGTGGTATGTACAGTTATGTGTCTTGCCCAAACTCAGCGGCGATTAATAGCCCTATGTGAGAGTAGGACCTCTGGGTTATAGCTCAGAGCTCATATGAGTAAAGGGAGTAGTAATGTTTGTTTGTTTGTTTGTTTGTTTTTAAAACAAAACCAGTTTACTGAAATCCCCCCGGGGGGATATAAAGAAGATACTATTATAGGAGTTATGAAACAAAGTTCTAGCCAGCACTTTGATGAATGGGAGAGTAAACCGAAGAGTGGAAATGTCAATATTTGTCAGGATACTGCATACCAGTTCTCTAGTTAGAGTCCTCGGCATAAACGGCAGTGCTAAGTGTGTAAGAGTATCAATGAATTTAGCTGCTATTTCATTCACAAAATGTATGAATGTGTTCAGGAACTATGAATGATCATTATTATACTAGGCATTTATTCAGGGGCATGAGGGTACAATGTACGGCAACATGGGGGTAAGGGTACAGTGTACAGGGGACAGAGTCTGTCTGTGTTGGCACAACCTAAATACAACGTTACAAGTAGAGATGCTCACTGACCCCCGTGTTTTGGTTTTGTTTTTGGTTTTGGATCTGGATTACCTTCGTGTTTTGGTTTTGGTTTTGCAAAACCCCATTGCGTGTTTTGATTTGGTTTTGGTTTTGTTTGGTTTTGTTTTGCTATTTTGTAGGAAAAATCACTTTTTTTGGGCATAAAGTAACCAAATTTAGTGCTCCACCTGTTTCTTGGAAAAGTAAGGTAATTCTAAAGCTAATAAATTAGGAAGAAAACAGTTTAATCCCTGGTAGGCCGTCCTTAATTCTGCACATGAACCTGATTGTCTTCCTCTCCATTTTAGCCCATAGGCAATGCAGCCATCGTCTTTGGGTGTATATTACACCCTACACTTCTAGTTAAAGATCTAAAGAAATGGACAAAGGCAGTTTGGTTTCTGTCTGCATCAGCCCCCCCCCCCCCATCCACTTGTAGTAAAATAGAACAAAAGCACCCTGCATAGACTGTAGAACTAGAAATTTGAATATACAAAGAAATGGACAAAGGCAGTTTGGTTTCTGTCTGCATCAGCCCCCTCCCCCCCATCCACTTGTAGTAAAATAGAACAAAAGCAGCCTGCATAGACTGTAGAACTAGAAATTTGAATATACAAAGAAATGGACAAAGGCAGTTTGGTTTCTGTCTGCATCAGCCCCCTCCCCCCCCCATCCACTTGTAGTAAAATAGAACAAAAGCAGCCTGCATAGACTGTAGAACTAGAAATTCGAATATACAAAGAAATGGACAAGGGCAGTTTGATATCTGTCTGTATCAGATCCCCACTCCACTAGGAGTAAAATAGAAAACTATTCAGCCGTTATATAATCTAGAATATAAATAGAAATTGAGAAAGGCAATTTGGTATCTGTCTGCATCATAATCATCAACATCCTCTGTAGCGCCCTCGTCGCCTACACAAATCTCCCCTTCATCCTCTTGTATTTCCAAAGTGGCATGCTCAATTTGTGTATCACCGGCTACACTCGGGCTGTTCAGGCACACATCAGCAGAACTGCTGAAAGGGTCCCTCTTTATGGGTACACTAACAGAATGCTCACGATTAGACATCCCACTGTTGGATGGACTCTCCACAGGGATTGGTGTCATTTGTGATTCAGAGCAAGCATTATCCTCTAATGCCTTACTGTTATCTTGCAGCTCGGATTTGACCCGTAACAGTAGTTTTGCAACACTTGTAGGCTCGGTAACATTTTTTGATCTGCCACTAATAGACAAAGGTGAAGGCCTCATTCTCTCTTTGCCACTGCGTGCGTAGAATGGCATGTTGGCAATTTTTTTTTTATTGGCACTTAACTTTTCCTCAGTTACACTTCTTTTGCGCTTCAACACTGTAAAAAAAAATTTGGTGTGTGTTTTTTTGACTGATTTCAAAAGACTGTGTAGTTTGACATCGCCTTTCCCAGATGACGTACTGGGAATACTACCATCAGGACTGGTGACAGAACCTGGTTGCTCATTCTGTTCATAGGTGGACTGCTTTGAATCCATTCTGAACCCAACGCACTTGTAGTGCTACAAATTGTTTTAGATACTGCTGACAGATAGTACTTTTGACAGCCAGAAATATTAATGCAAAAGAATGGGGGACACCCCAAAAGCACTTTGGATTGCTACAAATTATTTTTTCAATCTGCTGACAGATACTACTTTTGACAGCCAGAAATATTAATGCAAATCCTCTATCCTCCTCTCTTCTCTATTGATTGTTAGCAGAATTGGAATCAGAATTGTATTCTCTGTCCCTGCTCTAATCAGCCTGTGACTACACCCTGCTCTCTCCCTCTGTCAAATGGCGATGGATTGCTGTGGAGGCAGGTATTTATAATTTTCAAGTATCGCGAGAACCGAGCCCCGAGATCCGACGATGTCACGATGACGTTTGGCCTCGATTTGGATTCCGAGCGGGCGGGAGAGTACAGAGCCGAGCCGGATAGCCTAAGTTCGGGTGGGTTCGGTTCTCGGGCAACCAAGCCCGCCCATCTCTAGTTACAAGTGCTGATGATTGCACACAGAGGCTGATACTTTCGGTAGTATAATACATACAAAGGGTTAATGAACTAGCTCATATCTTGGCACAAAGTTCCATATAATTGTTGCTAATTATAATAGACCTCATCTAGCATAAATAGCAATACATATAATGTGGTGCTATAATGGTGAAATCATCAGGCAGTGGTCAGATAACCTTCATACTAAGGTGTTCTCACCCCTCTAGATTAGTGAAAAACCCGGTTATATGCTAGAATGAGATCAGTTAATTTCCTATCCATGGTGCAATATAATTAATAGTTTGACTAACTATGTCAATTAGCTATTACACTGGGCAGCAATTATGAGATCGGGATGGGAGGATGATGATAGCTTTTTATCAGATTGTGATTAATCCATAATAAATGAGACAACATATTAGAGCCTACAATGAATAAAACTGAAAACAATATTGGGCACCCTTCACCTTAACTATGAGACCGGAATTCCTCGCTGATCAATGCAGATTCCTAACTTCTGCCGCAAATGTATCCTCAGATTAAACCCCCTTCCACAGCTTAATACTGCATTTTTCTAAAGAATTAAATATTTTGTTAGAATTACTACCACTATTACAAAGAATACAACAGTGGTAATTGACACACACTGAATGCAAGCACGATATTTTAACAACGGGACTGCACACAACTTAGCTGGAGCTTCCGATAACATAGAGGAAGAGCAATCATTTATACCACAGTAAAAGACGGACAGCCTGTCAGCCAAGCCGGGAGCAGTATGACATATGTGTGAGCAGGGCCTGATCAACCACTAGGCTGACCAGGCTGCAGCCTGGGGCGCTGGGTCCCCCCGCCGCGGGGGGGTGGAGGGCTCGACAATCAAAAGCAATGCTGGTCAGTGGTTAGCAACACACAGCCAATCGCCAGGCTGCCTGTTGCTGTGCAGCAGACAGGAAGCAGGACGTCTTCACTTCCTATCTGCTGATCTGAGGAGAGGAGCGACGCTGGCACAACTACAGGTAATTGAAGGGGGGAACTGCCCTGCATATCTATAGGGAGGGGGGGGAACTGCCCTGCATATCTATAGGGAGGGGGGGAACTGCCCTGCATATCTATAGGGAGGGGGGGGGAAATGCCCTGCATATCTATAGAGAGGGGGGGAACTACCCTGCATATCTATAGGGAGGGGGGGGACTATCCTGCATATCTATAGGTAGGGAGAGGGGGGACTGTCATGCATATCTATAGGGAGGGAGAGGGGGACTGTCATACAAATCTATAGGGTGGAAGGGGGGGGCTGCCATGAAAATCTATAGGGAGGGAGAGAGGTTGATATGTATGAAGGAGGGCAGAGGAGGGGGGCTGATATATGTGACTGGGGGAGTTTTGATGTGACGGGGGGGATAGCTAGCTAGCAGAGTGGAGGTAAGGAAAATAGCTGCAAGGGGGATGGATGCAGGGTGGGAGGTAAAGAAAATGGCTGCAGCAGGGGTTAAGGAAAATGGCTGTGGGGGTGTTATGGTTAAGGAAAATGGCTGCAGGGGGTATTTAAAAAATACAGCAGCTTTGGGGGGCAGAATCTCATGATTGTGTGGTGGTCACATGGGTGGTCTCAGCAATCACTAGAATACTAAATATTAGTGAGATGGGGCTGGTAGAGGTTTGTATTTGATTGACAATAAATATTCAGATATTGCTTATATATGCCTATCCAATGGGGTACTTTTATTTGGCCATAATGGAGTGTTTTGTTTTAACTAAAGGGCCTAATCATTCAGGGTTTGCATTATAATACATTTTTGCATTTTCAAAACAGGACGCCAACTTTCCAGAAGCCAGCGAGAGGATAACAAAGTTGCAAGAGAGAAGAGCAAGAACAGGTAAGAGACAATGGCACAATCTGTCTAAATTTGAATGCTGGAGAATACACCTGAACATTCATTTTCAGGAGTGTTCCTATACACCTATATATTCGGAGGAGGGGGGGCGCTGCGGCCGTATTAGTCTAGGGCGGCCAGAACCCTTAATCAGGCCCTGTGTGTGAGAAGCGGATAAATTATCTATAGTGGGTTAATGTGATAGCAGAGGAAAGCTAAGAAACAATTAGCTGAGCAGGACTATAAACCCCCCTCTCCCAAGGCAGATAAGAACAGCAAACTAAACAGAAAGCTAAAACGAAGTAATCTAAATCACCTACGTGGAGCATATTAGTGAGAGGGAGAGTCTGGCTGCTGGGGGAGGACAAATTAGGTGAGAATCTGCTACTTTTGTATCATTAGTAATTGCTATTTAACATAAGAGAATAGATACAAAGAAGATACTATTATAGGAGTTATGAAACAAAGTTCTAGCCAGCACTTTGATGAATGGGAGAGTAAACCGAAGAGTGGAAACGTCAATATTTGTCAGGATACTGTATACCAGTTCTCTAGTTAGAGTCCTCGGCATAAACGGCAGTGCTAAGTGTGTAAGAGTATCAATGGAATTAGCTGCTATTTCATTCGCAAAATGTATAAATGTGTTCAGGAACTATGAATGAACATTATTATACTAGGCATTTATTCAGGGGCATGAGGGTACAATGTACGGCAGCATGGGGGTAAGGGTAGAGTGTACAGGGGACTGAGCCTGTCTGTGTTGGTAGAACCTAAATACAACGTTACAAGTGCTGATGATTGCACACAGAGGCTGATACTTTCGGAAATAGTATAATACATACAAAGGGTTAATGAACTAGCTCATATCTCGGCACAAAGTTCCATATAATTGTTGCTAATTAAAATAGACCTCATCTAGCATAAACAGCAATACATATAATGTAGTACATGGTGAAAGTTGCCTTATGACTGGTGTCATAAGGCAACTTCCTGCTTTAGTAATAAAACCAGTTGACATTTATGTTGGAAACACATTAAAAGGGATCACTGCAATATTGCGTTCAGTTCTGCAATGCAGAAGGCATTAATCTGTATAGGAGCTGACAGCACAGGCACTGTCTGTCATTATCACTGTACATATTGCTGATCGTCTGACTGTGTGCAATCCAACAGCAGTTATGCAAGTATTAAAGATGTGGAGGCAGAGGCCATCCTCTGACCGCTGCACAATAAAAATAATAAATTCCCCAAATACTCACCAATGAAAATTTTCTCCTTTTGTCAGCAGCTTTCAATCCAAAAATGGATGTCCCAAATTAAATTTGTATCAAAGTCCATGCTTGAAATAGTCCAAAATAAATTTGTATCCAAAGTCCATGCTTGCCCTTGTCCCAAATAAATTTGTACTTCCAAAAGTCCTGCTTGAAATCTGTTCACATCTTCTGCCCAGGAGGGGCCTATTGTTGCTTGAAGACTTCAATTCTTCGCCCAGGGGGGGGCCCCATATTTGTAATATCCACAAATCTTTGGCTTGATTGCAGAAAAATAAAAAAATGGAGGAGCCGCCGCAAACACCTCCTACCTTGTAGGAGGTCCGATACGCAATGAGCTTAACTCTTTGCGATAGTTCTATTTATAGTATTAGGTGATTTTCCCACGCTAATACTATAAATAAAATTATTGCAATAGGCTTAGCTCAGATGGGGAATCAAACCTACAACTCTGTGTTACCAGAACAGTGCATATATCAGTTGAGCCACAGCTTCTGATGTCAGTCTATGGGCATATGTCTCTTATATTGAAGAAAACTATATATCAGAAATGAAAAAAAAAATATATATGGGAAATAAAAAAATGAGAAGCCTATGGGGACCATGTTATTCTTTCCCCATATATATATATATATTTTTCTACGGAGATTTAAAGAAAAAAAAAAAGCGTGGGGTCCCCCCTCTATTCTCTATTAGCCCTAGTGCTGTCAGCCCACTGCTGGTTCCGTGAAAATCGGGAAAAAATTTGCGTGGGGTTCCCCCGATTTTCACGGAACCAGCACTAGGCAAACCAGCCGGGGTTGGAAGCACTATAGCAGTGGGACACGTGGCAGGGGTCACCCTGCCATAATGACTAACCAACCCCAGGCTGTTCAGCGCTGGGCTGGATTCCCTAGGGAGTGGGGTCCGCCCAAAAAAATGAGTGGGCTCCCCACCTAGGGACACCCAGCACAGTGTTGATAGCACTAGGGCTCTTCCTACCCCGGTGGGCTGTGGGTAGTAGGATAATAACAGTGAAAAATAGAGAAAAAACAAACAGACGCCATTTTGTTTTGTGGAACTACAAGTCCCAGCCAGCCAGGTTGCCCAAAATGGTGTGGGCATGCTGCTGCTTGTATAACTACAAGCACCAGCATACCCACGGCAGCCAGGGCATGTTGGCACTTGGAGAACCACAAGTGCCAACATGCCCTGACACCCACGGCTGGCTGGGACCTGTAGTTCCACAACACAAAATATTTACAAAACCACCACACCCTCATTACAACCACTAGGATTTATTAAAAATAATAAACCCGCAATAAATACAGTAAACACCCTCATTGATACCACATATTTTTATTAAAAATAATAAATTCCCTAATACTCACCAATGAAGTTTTCTCCTTTTGTCTGCAGCTTTCAATCCAAAATTAGCTGTAAACCAAGTCCAAAATAAATTTGTAATTCCAAATGTCCTGCCTTGCCCCTGTCTCAAAGTAATTTATACTTCCAAAAGTTCATGCTTGTAATCTGTTAATTTCTTCGTCCAGGGGGGACCCATTGTTGATTGAAGTCTTCAGTTCTTCACCAAGGGGGGTGCCCATATATGTAATTCCCACATTGTTTGCTACTATAGTCTCTCTGTGCTGTTAAGGGGTCAGAGGATGACTCTATGTTTTGTGCAGGGGTCAGAGGATGGCTCTAGGTATTGTGCAGGGGTCAGACGATGGCTCTATGTATTGTGCAGGGTTAGAGGATGGCTCTAGGTATTGTGCAGGTGTCAGACGATGGCTCTATGTATTGTGCAGGGTCAGAGGATGGCTCTATGTAATGTGGAGGGGTCAGAGGATGGCTCTATGTATTGTGCAAGTGTCAGAAGAAGGCTCTATGTAATGTGGAGGGGTCAGAGGATGGCTCTATGTATTGTGGAGGGGTCAGAGGATGGCTCTATGTATTGTGCAGGGGTCAGAGGATGACTCTATGTATTGTGCAGGGGTCAGAGGATGGCTCTGTTTTGTACAGGGTCAGAGGACGGCTCTATGTAATGTGCAGGGGTCATAGGATGGCTCTCTCTGTTGTGCAGGCGTCAGTGGATGGCTCTCTGTGTTGTGCAGGGACCAGAGGATGTCTCTCTGTGTTGTGTAGGGGTCAGAGGATGGCTCTCTGTATTATGCAGGGGTCAGAGGATGGCTCTCTGTGTGGTGCAGGGGTCAGAGAATGGTTCTCTGTGTTGTGCAGGGGTCAGAGGAAGGCTCTATGTAATGGGGAAGGGTCAGAGTATGGCTCTATGCATTGTGCATGGGTCTGAGGATGGCTCTCTGTGTTGTACAGGGTCAGAGGATGGCTCTATGTATTGTGCAGGGGTCATAGGATGGCTCTTTCTGTTGTGCAGGCATCAGTGGATGGCTCTCTGTGTTGTGCAGGGACCAGAGGATGGCTCTCTGTGTTGTGCAGGGACCAGAGGATGGCTCTCTGTGTTGTGCAGGGACCAGAGGAAGGCTCTATATAATGTGAAGGGGTCAGAGGATGGCTCTATGTATTGTGCAGGAGTCAGAGGATGGCTCTCTGTGTTGTACAGGGTCAGAGGATGGCTCTATGTATTGTGCAGGGGTCAGAGGATGGTGCTCTGTGTTGTGCAGGTGTCAGTGGATGGCTCTATGTAATGTGGAGGGGTCAGAGGATGGCTCTCTGTGTTGTGCAGGGGCCAGAGGATGGCTCTATGTAATGTGGAGGGGTAAGAGGATGGCTCTATGTATTGTGCAGAGGTCTGCAGCTTTCAATCCAAAATTAGCTGTAAACCAAGTCCAAAATAAATTTGTAATTCCAAATGTCCTGCCTTGCCCCTGTCTCAAAGTAATTTATACTTCCAAAAGTTCATGCTTGTAATCTGTTCATTTCTTCATCCAGGGGGGACCCATTGTTGATTGAAGTCTTCAGTTCTTCACCAAGGCGGGGTGCCCATATTTGTAATTCCCACATTGTTTGCTACTATAGTCTCTCTGTGCTGTTAAGGGGTCAGAGGATGACTCTATGTTTTGTGCAGGGGTCAGAGGATGGCTCTAGGTATTGTGCAGGGGTCAGATGATGGCTCTATGTATTGTGCAGGGTTAGAGGATGGCTCTAGGTATTGTGCAGGGGTCAGACGATGGCTCTATGTATTGTGCAGGGGTCAGAGGATGACCTCTGTGTTGTACATGGTCAGAGGATGGCTCTTTGTCTTGTGCAGGGGTAAGAGGATGGCTCTATGTATTGTGCAGGGGTTAGAGGATGGCTCTCTGTGTTGTGTAGGGGTCAGAGGATGGCTCTATATATTGTGCAGGGGTTAGAGGATGGCTCTCTGTGTTGTGTAGGGGTCAGAGGATGGCTCTCTGTGTTGTGCAGGGGTCAGAGTATGGCTCTATGTATTGTGCAGGGGTCAGAGGATGGCTCTCTGTGTTGTACAGGGTCAGAGGATGGCTCTATGTATTGTGCAGGGGTCAGAGGATGGCTCTCTCTGTTGTGCAGGTGTCAGTGGATGGCTCTCTGTGTTGTGCAGGGGTCAGAGGATGTCTCTCTGTGTTGTGTAGGGGTCAGAGGATGGCTCTCTGTATTATGCAGGGGTCAGAGGATGGCTCTCTGGGTGGTGCAGGGGTCAGAGAATGTCTCTCTGTGTTGTGCATGGGTCAGAGGAAGGCTCTATGTAATGGGGAAGGGTCAGAGTATGGCTCTATGCATTGTGCATGGGTCTGAGGATGGCTCTCTGTGTTGTACAGGGTCAGAGGATGGCTCTATGTATTGTGCAGGGGTCATAGGATGGCTCTCTCTGTTGTGCAGGCGTCAGTGGATGGCTCTCTGTGTTGTGCAGGGACCAGAGGATGGCTCTCTGTGTTGTGCAGGGTAAGAGGATGGCCCTCTGTGTTGTACAGGGTCAGAGGATGGCTCTCTGTGTTGTGCAGGGTCAAAGGATTGCTCTCTGTGTTGTGCAGGGGTCAGAGGATGACCTCTGTGTTGTACATGGTCAGAGGATGGCTCTTTGTCTTGTGCAGGGGTAAGAGGATGGCTCTATGTATTGTGCAGGGGTTAGAGGATGGCTCTCTGTGTTGTGTAGGGGTCAGAGGATGGCTCTATATATTGTGCAGGGGTTAGAGGATGGCTCTCTGTGTTGTGTAGGGGTCAGATGATGGCTCTCTGTGTTGTGCAGGGGTCAGAGTATGGCTCTATGTATTGTGCAGGGGTCAGAGGATGGCTCTCTGTGTTGTACAGGGTCAGAGGATGGCTCTATGTATTGTGCAGGGGTCAGAGGATGGCTCTCTCTGTTGTGCAGGTGTCAGTGGATGGCTCTCTGTGTTGTGCAGGGGTCAGAGGATGTCTCTCTGTGTTGTGTAGGGGTCAGAGGATGGCTCTCTGTATTATGCAGGGGTCAGAGGATGGCTCTCTGTGTGGTGCAGGGGTCAGAGAATGTCTCTCTGTGTTGTGCATGGGTCAGAGGAAGGCTCTATGTAATGGGGAAGGGTCAGAGTATGGCTCTATGCATTGTGCATGGGTCTGAGGATGGCTCTCTGTGTTGTACAGGGTCAGAGGATGGCTCTATGTATTGTGCAGGGGTCATAGGATGGCTCTCTCTGTTGTGCAGGCGTCAGTGGATGGCTCTCTGTGTTGTGCAGGGACCAGAGGATGGCTCTCTGTGTTGTGCAGGGACCAGAGGATGGCTCTCTGTGTTGTGCAGGGACCAGAGGAAAGCTCTATATAATGTGAAGGGGTCAGAGGATGGCTCTATGTATTGTGCAGGAGTCAGAGGATGGCTCTCTGTGTTGTACAGGGTCAGAGGATGGCTCTATGTATTGTGCAGGGGTCAGAGGATGGTGCTCTGTGTTGTGCAGGTGTCAGTGGATGGCTCTATATAATGTGAAGGGGTCAGAGGATGGCTCTATGTATTGTGCAGGAGTCAGAGGATGGCTCTCTGTGTTGTACAGGGTCAGAGGATGGCTCTATGTATTGTGCAGGGGTCAGAGGATGGTGCTCTGTGTTGTGCAGGTGTCAGTGGATGGCTCTATGTAATGTGGAGGGGCCAGAGGATGGCTCTATGTAATGTGGAGGGGTAAGAGGATGGCTCTATGTATTGTGCAGGGGTCAAAGGATGGCTCTATGTATTCTGCAGGGGTCAGAGGATGACCTCTGTGTTGTACAGGGTCAGAGGATGGCTCTCTTTGTTGTGCAGGGTAAGAGGATGGCCCTCTGTGTTGTGCAGGGGTCAGAGGATGGCTCTATGTATTGTGCAGGAGTCAGAGGATGACCTATGTGTTGTACAGGGTCAGATCATGGCTGTCTGTGTTGTGCAGCGGTCAGAGGATGGCTCTATGTATTGTGCAAGTGTCAGAGGAAGGCTCTATGTAATGTGGAGGGGTCAGAGGATGGCTCTATATATTGTGCAGGGGTCAAAGGATGGCTCTGTAACAGATACTGGATTACTATTATTAATCTTGATTAGCGCTGGCTTACCTGAGGTGCGGAGTCTTACAATCTCCCCAGTGTTCACCAAGAAGCGCCGCAAGGCGGGGTGGGCTTCGATGCCAGGAGTCGCAGGTCGCAGTCCTCAAGTTCGCCCCAAGATGTAGTGCAGCGGAGTGGAGCGGAAGAGTCAATCATGCCGGGTCGGTACACAGGAATGGATGCAGGGAGAATCAGGAGGCAACTCGGAGTCAATCAAGCCGGGATCAGTACACGGGTCACAAGAGTAGAGGGATAGTCAGCAAGACGGGTCGGTACACAGGGGTTGGAGAGCCAGGATAGTCTAACAAGCAGAGATCAGAACACAGGAAGACACAGGAGACTGGAAGACTCAGCAATCCACGAAGCACAGGAGCCAGGAACAGGTAAGTGGTAACTTGTTGCTCTGACAAGGCTACAGTGTCCAGGTGAGCTTAATATAGTCTGTGGATAGCAAAAGCCGTCTCCCAGCCACGATCATGTGACCACCCAAACCAGGAAGTGCTGCTGTACACAGAGACAGGAAAATCAGCAGCATGAAAGCAAGTAAGTTTGTGACAGGCTCTATGTATTCTGCAGGGGTCAGAGGATGACCTCTGTGTTGTAGAGGGTCAGAGGATGGCTCTCTGTGCTGTGCAGGGTCAGAGGATGGCTTTCTGTGTTGTGCAGGGGTCAGAGGATGTCTTTATGTAATGTGGAGGGGTCAGAGGATGGCTCTATGTAATGTGGAGGGGTCAGAGGATGGCTCTATGTAATGTGGAGGGGTCAGAGGAAGGCTCTATGTATTGTGCAGGGGCCAGAGGATGGCTCTCTGTGTTGTGCAGGGTCAGAGGATGGCTCTCTGTGTTGTGCAGGGTCAGAGGATGGCTCTCTGTGTAGTGCAGGGTCAGAGGATGGTTCTCTGTATTTTGCATGGCCAGAGGATGGCTCCTTGTGTTGTATATGGATAAGTGAAGGCGCTACCTATTGTGCAGCGGTCAGATGAAGAATCTTTTTATTATGGGATTCTCTATCATGAGTAGAGGTCACTAGAAGATTTTTGGTGTGGTGCAGGTTTCACTAAAAGGCTCTATTTTGTACAGAGATCGGAGAAGGCTCTTTGAATTGTGAAGTTGTCACTGGCAGAGCAGAGGTTGGAATGTGAGAGAATAGCTGGTGAGTTGGGTGGCATGTGAGGGAAAAGCTGGTAGACATGGGGTAACGTGAGCGAAAAGCTGTTTGTTATGAGGTGGCATGTGATAGAATAGCTGGTGTGCAGGGCTGATATTAGAAGCTTATGGTATGGGAGTGGCATGTGAGAGAAAATCTAATTGATAGGTGGTGGCATATAAAAAAGTAGCTGGTCAGCAAGGGCCATATGTGTGAAAGGCTGATGAGCAGGAGATGGCGTGTGAGAAAAGTGGGTGTCATGTGAGAGAACCTGGTTGGCAGTGGGAGGGGCATGTAATAATTTAGGGGGCAGGGTGGAATGTGATAGAGAATTGTTAATGGGCAGAGGGTGGGTGATTTCACATTTACATACATAGAATGTGAAAATTATGAATATTTTTTACTTTAGAAAAAGCCATGAAATTCCATAGACAAAAAACCTTACGGTTTAACATGTTCGATTAAGGTACCTTACACACCATCTAAAATGTAAGAAAACTATTGAAACTCTTCCACTCAAACTCCGAAAAGCAATGAAATTACGACGATTAAGGCAGAAGCCTTAATGGACGTGTTCCTTGAGCAATACAGACTAGGTATGCCATCACATCCTGCGGTTAGCTGCAGATTCAGCACTATCATGTAGTGAGCTTGCTGTCACTCACAAACTGGTGGATCTGCTAATTCACAGATTTGTGTGTTCACTGGAATACACACATACAGTACTATTACATTTTCTTAGTTTAGCTTTATAGTAGTTTAGAGCCTGGGTGTCTTAGAAAGAGACAGTAAAACAACTTCATAGAAAATTAGAACTACAAAATCCCTACAGAGCATTTTTCCCTCCAGGACTGTGCCTGCTTATTAAAGATACCTGCAGAACATAGCTTATCACCAAACAGTATCTGCTCCCGAAAGAATCCTGCAGAGCATTCTTCCACCCAAAACACTTCCTGCAGCTGACAGACCCCTGCAGAACATCCTTACACTCAACATACTACCCCCTCCTGACAGATCCCTGCAGAGCATTCCTCCCACCAACACTGTACCTGCTCTTAGCAGATGCCTACAGAATATCCCTCCTGAAACACAATACTTGCTCCTGACATACCCCTGCAGAGCATTTCTCCCTCCAAGACTGTGCCTGGTCCTAAAAGATACCTGCAGAACATAGCTCATCACCAAACAGTATCTGCTCCAAAAAGATCCCTGCAGAGCTTTCCTCCACCCAAAACACTTCCCGTAGCTGACAAATCCCTGCAGAACATCCTTACACTCAACATACTACCCCCTCCTGACAGATCCCTGCAGAGCATTCCTCCCACCAACACTGTACCTGCTCCCAGCAGATCACTACAGAATATCCCTCCTCCTGAAACACCTTACTTGCTCCTGCATACCCCTGCAGAGCATTTCTCCCTCCTAAAAGATACCTGCAGAACTTAGCTCATCACCCAACAGTATCTGCTCCCGAAAGATCCTTGCAAAGCATCCCTCCACTCAACATACTACCGCTCCCGACAGATCCTTGTAGAGCATTCCTCCCTCCAATATTGTGCCTGATCCTAAAAGATATCTGCAATACATTCCTCCTCACCAAATATGATTCCTGTGGCTGATGGATTCCTGAAGAAAATCTCTCTATGCATTTGGATTACACTATTGTGCAATTTACTAAAATAGTCTTGATGGCTTTATATATCCTTAAATTTTAGCTTAGGGGTTGTGAAAGAATGTAATGTCAGATATTGTTCACTGAAAACCAAACTAAGTAGAGGCTTATACATCAATTTAATTTAACTCTATTGTTATTTTGTAGTTCTAATTTTTTATGTAGTTGCTTTACTGTCTCTTTCTAAGACACCCAGGCCCTAAACTACAACAAAGCTAAACTAAGAAAATGTAATAGTACTGTATGTGTGTATTCCAGTGAACACACAAATCTGTGAATTGTATACACAAAAAACAGAGTAAGGCGCAAATGGGACGGGTTGAAATGAACGGATATCTGAGTATCAAACAATGCCTGAATGTCATAAACCTTCAAATTAACATCAAACAAAACCAAACAAAAATGAAAAATAAAATGATAAAATGTTCATAGTCACAATATCAATGTTATGAATCCTAATGTCCAAATCACATCATCTCAATGTAATTCGCAATGGTCATCAGATGTGTCTTTTTTAGTATTCTTATCTTCCCCCGAATAATTCGTGTATGCGGAAGACAAGAAGACAAACATTGATTCTCCAATGGTGTGGTAATACAATAAAACGTTTAATACAACACAGAATAAAAATCCACTTACATTTAGCAAGAAGATCGGTACATATAAAGGTTTCTTTAAACACGCAGCCAGGATCCTGCTCCTGCTCCGTATTGCGGTCAGGTTTTGACTGACTTCCGGGTACGTTGTCACGGTAACCAAGCTCGAGCTCCCATTGCACCCTACGCGTTTCGTCACTAAGACTTTGTTAGGGCTGATCTAATGGGGGCCGAGACACACTTTATATAGAGAGTCTCGAGTGAAATAAGCTCTTGCCAAATTAACTCATACATTGCCGCTGTTTGGATAAAAAACATTTCTATAGCGGAGTAAATAACAAGCACTTGTTGTTCAGAGAATTGATACTCATGGTGCTGATTGATATACAGTCCCTAAATGAAAACAAATATAGGTGCAAGACTGGTATAATAAAAGCAACGGACTGAATATTATTATTATGAATACCAAAAACATACATTCAAATGCTTATTATAAAATGCATGCAGGGTACAATTAGTGGGAAAGTAATATTTAGAGAAAAGAGGTAAGTTCAAAATCAGAATTTAGCCCTAATGGAGTCAAAGTGCCCAAATTAAAAATCCACTTTGCTTCTTCTTGATTCAGTAGTTTATTAAAATCTCCTCCTCTCCAACGTTTCTGAACTAGTATGATTCCCACAAACTTCAATCCAGATGGGTCCTGGTGATGTACTTTTTTGAAGTGATTAGATAGATAGTGGGTTTCCAAACCGATCGTGATATTTCTCACATGCTCATTAATCCTTGTTTTAAGTTTTCTAAAGGTTCTACCTACATACTGTAGGCCACAAGGGCAACTAATGAGGTAAATCACCCCCATAGAATTGCACGATATGTGCTCTTGTATGCTGAAAGATTTTGATGAGGTATGTGAAGTAAATTCAACTATCCCTTTTGTGCTATCAGGTTTCATAATATTACATGCCTTACAGTTGAGGCAATAAAAGAATCCCTTTCTTTGTTTTGCATTTGTCAACCAGTTGGATATATTGCTTTCTACCTTAGGTAGATGCTTAGTCACCATCTTCTGCTTAAGATTTGGTGCCCTTCTGAATGTAATAACAGGATTAGTCGGGAGAAAATTTGCTAGTGTCTCATCTTTTCTTAAAAGGTGCCAATGCTTTTTGGATGATCATCTTAATATCTTTTGCCGATTCTGAGAATTGGGTGATAAATGGAACACAGATCGTGCCCCCAGATTCACTTTTTTCTTCCTTTTCTCTATATTTTAAAAGATCCTCTCTAGTGAGAGTACTAACTTCTTCCATCGCCTGATCCACCTTGCTATTGTTGTAGCCTCTCTCATAAAATCTGGATTTGATCATGTTTCCTTGTTCTTTAAAAATATTCAGATTGGAACAGTTCCTCCTTATTCTTACAAACTGTCCTCGGGGAATGTTTTCCAACCAATTAAGATGGTGATGGCTGTTGATTGGTATATAGCTGTTACAATCTACTGCTTTAAAATGCGTTTGCGTCTCTATCTTACCACCTTCAATGAATATGTCCAGATCCAGGAAGGTTACTTTCTCTTGGCTGAAATTAGTGACAAATTTGAGGTTCTTAAGTGGAGTGTTCATACTGTCAATGAACTCTCTCAGTGATTCCTCACCTCCCCTCCAGATGAAAAAGATATCATCTATGAATCTTTTCCAGAGGACCAAGTTTAGCACCAAGCTACGATTCGACCAGATATTTTCCTCCTCCCAATGACTCATAAAGAGGTTGGCGTAGCTGGGTGCAAACTTGGTCCACATTGCTGTTCCTCTTTCTTGTAAATAATGAGCATTCTGGAACCAGAAGTTGTTATGGGTGAGTATAAAACCTATTCCTTTCATAATAAATTCAATCTGAGTAGGTGGAATGTTAGAATCTTTATCCAGAAAAAATTTGGTACTGCTCATACCATCAGAATGGTTTATACTGATGTATAATGTACATACATCGCTGGTTACTAGAATGAAGTGATTTTCACAATGGACCTTACTAAGAAGGTTCTGTAATTGAGTAGTGTCTCTCAAGTAGGACTGTTGTTGTTGAACTGGATCTTGCAGAAATTTATCAATGTATTCAGAGAGTGGAGATGTAAGGGAGTTTATCCCTGATATGATAGGGCGACCTGGAGGTCTTTTTGTGTCTTTATGCACCTTTGGGAGATGGTAAAATACTGGCGAGATAGGATATTCCACTTTCAGAAATTTGTATTCCTTCTCAGTGAGGATTCCTTGTTCGAATCCTTTCAGTATTTGAAAGAGTTCTTGTTGATAATCTGAAGTGGGGTCCTTTTGTAACACTCTATAGGTGTTAGTGTCTTGTAGTAGATTTAAAGATTCAGCTACATATTGTTCTTTACTTGATATGACTAAACCACCTCCCTTATCGGCCGGCTTAATCACAATCGAGGTATCTTTTGATAAGTCTTTCAACGTCTCTCTTTCTTTGTATGATAAATTCATTTTTATCTTCTTCTCTGTGTTGAGGGCCAGAATTTCGTCCTCAATTACTTTATGAAATGCATTGATATAATTACCTTTTGCATACGTGGGGTAGAAGTTGGAATTAGGTCGAAGGTCCGTATGTCTATATTTGAGTGGGTCATGAGTGCTAATAGGGGTGGTAGTTCTTGAATCTTTAAGAAAGTATTTCTTCAATGTCAGATTTCTAATACATTTCTGAATGTCAATGTATGTCTGAAATTTGTTCATTTGGTGAGTAGGTGCGAATTTCAATCCTTTCTTCAGGAGAGAAATATGCGCTGATGAAAGTAATTTATTGCTAAGGTTGTGGATGCCTTTTAAATCATTATCTTCCTTACTACAATGTTTGTTAATATTGGTGTTTATATTTTTGTGCTTTTGGACTTTTTTACCCCCTCTGGTTCCTCGTCTGAATGTGGTGATCTTCTTCTCTTTAAAGTGGTTTGCATTTGCCACAGTGTTAGTGGGGTTTGAATTAAATCTAAAAAAGAGACCGTTGGAGGAGTATTCAAATATTCATTACTGCTAGTATCTTTGAGGTTAACTAGGTCATCAATCTGCTTGAGACGCATTTTTTCAGAATGACATGATGGTGACAATGATATCGGTATGGATGTAGTAGCTGGAGTGTTCGATTTTTCAGTTGCATCAAGTGTAATGAATTTCCAAAGATCTTGTATGTTGTCTTCAGTAGCTTCCTCACTAGTTACATCCTGTAGATCTGAATATAGATGATAATCCATATTCATTTCTCCTTTATAGAATGAATATTTTGCTGTTTGTGTATAGAGCTCCATTTATAATGTAATGTTATGTTCATCATATACATGATCTTCTTTATGTAATAATTTCATATACTGTTGATAGAAAAGGTTCAATCTTTCATAAATCTTTCCATTCTGCTCTTTAGAATCTCGCAAATTTCCTTTAGAAATGTTCCCCACATTCAGAAATTTATTCTCATCTTATTTATCTCTCACGATCTTCTTTTCTTCTTTTCAATCACTTCCCTCTCTAGTCTAATTTTCTACTAACTAGTTCTTCTAACTCTCTAAACTCGCGATTATTTTTTGCATAATCCAACTTCTTCCAAAGCTCTTTTATTTCTTGATCAATCATTCTTAGCTCATATTCTCTTTTTTCTTAAACCCTGTTGACGCTTGATGGCAAACATCAAGTAGGGAATAAGAGTGTCCCAATCTTTTTTCTCTTGAGCCACTGCTTTCCTGAGCATGTGGTTTAATGTGCGGTTAAAGCGTTCCACCAAGCCGTCTGTTTGTGGATGGTACACGGAGGTGTGAAGCGCCGTAACCCCTAGCAACTGGCACATGTCCTTCATCAGTTTGGACATGAAGGGAGTACCCTGGTCTGTGAGAATTTCTTTGGGTATTCCCAAGCGTGTAAACATCAATACAAGTTCTCTAGCTATAGTGCTGGACTTTATGTTTCGTAGGGGAATTGCTTCTGGATACCTGGTTGCATAGTCAAGCACCAATAGGATATATTGGTGCCCCCATGCGGATTTTTCCAGTTGCCCCACAAGGTCCATGGCTATCCATTCAAAAGGAACTTGTACTATTGGTATTGGAATGAGAGGAGCCCTGTACATGGGTTTGGGACAGGTTCTCTGACAAATGGGACAGGACCGGCAATACTTTTTCACTGCCATGTGTACCCCGGGCCAGTAAAACCTAAGCAGAACTCGTTCCCGTGTTTTATCCTCCCCTAGGTGTCCCCCACAAACATGTGTGTGTGCTGCTTTTAACACTAGGGGTACATGGACCTGAGGAACCATTAATTGTTCTACTTTTTCCCCCTGTACAATAGCAACTCTATACAGGAAATTATTTTTGACAATAAAATATGGTATACCTTGTGCAGGCTGGGTGGCTTTCGCTATCCCATTTACGTCAGTCACACTTTTAAAGGCATGTTTCAAAGTGGCATCATTAAGTTGATCCAGAGCAAAGTCCTGCAGAGGAAACAAAATTACTATTGCGGACCAGTCTGTATCGTCACTGACAGGCGGGATGGGCTCATCTGCGACATCACTGACCAACGCTAGTTTGGACTGTCCATGTTTCCCCGCAGGTGGATGCTTTTGTGGAACTCCTGCTTTGACTCCCAGGATGGCATTCAGGTTTAGCGGTTCCCAAAGATCGATGTCCAGATGTTGTGGATTCTTAGGCGGTTCCTTTAAGACCGGACTTCCGACCGTTGCATCAGTTGCCGGCATGTCCGGCCGGATCTGCTCACCGAGGACCTCATTAAACAGTTGGAAGTCTCACCCCAAAATGAGTGGATATGGGAGTTTAGGTGCTATGGCAGCTACCACCATAATGGTTTTGTCTTTGAGTGTGACTGGTAGTATTGTTCTTTCATAATCCTCTGTCGTGCCATGTACGCAAAGAACCTTCACCTTGGGCAACCTAGAAGTTATGGTTTTGGGTAAGGCAGAGCTGGAAACCAATGAGAGTTCCCTCCCTGAGTCAACCAAGGCCAGAACAAGGTTTTGGTTAATTAGCACAGTCACCCGGAACAAACAAGTACTTCCTGATATAGGACTCATGGTAAAACAGCTTGGAAAAGCAGGCCCAATATGTGCCACAGAACAGTCCATGGGTTCCTGTCGTTTAGGACACTCTGCCTTAAAGTGGCCTGGCTCACCACATTCGAAACACTTCAGATTAAACAGCTTAGCACCTGGTCCTCTGTCCGTAGCAGTTTTGCCATTACGCCCTGTAGCAAGGATTGTCAAACCTGGCTTTTGTCGTGGCAGTGGCTTTAGCATGAATGCAGGTTCTTTAGTCATTTGCTGTAGCGCACAAAACCTTTCTACCACTGTGGCAAGCTCTTCATAAGTTTGTGGGTCTGATTGCAGCACCCACCTTTGCAAATCACGTTTCAGCACCCGGATGCAGTGATCTATAGCCAGAACTTCAATAATCCGAAAAGGCGAATTCTCCTCAGGCTGCAGCCATTTCTTTAAAATTTTAGAAAGCTCAGCCACTTACACTCTGACTGGTTTTTCTTTATTATAGCGCCATTGGTGATAGCGCTGGGCTCGGCCTGGCCCGGAAACTCCAATGCGAGCCAATATCTCAGACTTTAGACACAAATAATCAGAAGCTCTGTCCTCATCTAGATCCATATAAGCTCGCTGAGCTTCACCAGTCAGATATGGTGCCAGTCTCTAAGCCCAATCTTTAGGAGGCCATTTTTCCCTCTTTGCAAGTCTCTCAAAGGACACCAGATATGCTTCTACGTCATCAGCTGGTGACATTTTCTGCAGAACCGGACCAGGTGGTTCATTTCTGTCATGTCTCACCTGGCTTAACTCTTCCCTTAAGAGCCTAGTGTTTTCCACTTGTGCCTCGGCGACTCGTAGCATCTGAGCTTGCTGCTCTTGCTGCTCAGCGGCCACATTCACGAGGGTTCTCAGTACTTCCTCCATGTTGACGTCTGTACGGGTTGGGTAGCGGAAACTTGCTTCCCAGAGCATCCCACTCCTGACACCACTTGTGGCAAGAGCCCGCTACTGCTGAAGCACACGCGAACAACTTCTTCTTTTTATGCAGCTTTATAGTCAGGATAGTTAAAATGTATTTGACACCGTATGAATTTTACAGCAATTCTGGAGACCCTAAACGCTAGCTAGACATAGACCAGCTCTCTCAAGACCAGCCAGCTTCCCCAGCATTGGTCTCAGTGAACAAATGACACAAGCAAGCTTTTATACATGATACTCCTCCCCCAGCCTTAGCTTGATGGGCAGGTGACACACCCACCTTCACTTTAAGAGGAAACGCCCATCACTGGCTCTGTTTGCACTAGCAGACATACCCTGTCTGTTTGCTGAGAGGAAGAAGCTTTCCAATCATGTAAGTTAACCAAACTTTAAACTATACATAAGTCTTTACCTGGTTTAACCTCAAACTAGGTGCATAACTGCGCCAATGTCTTACTCTGCTTGTATGCTTTCTCTGCATCTTGTCAGGTAAATGCCTTCCTTTGTTACAATATATAATCATGCATTTGGCTTATCATGCATTTGCATATGTCACTCACAATTAGATGGGGGGCGCCGATGTCCTGTCTCGCCCAGGGCACTAAAATGTCTAGTTACGGCACTGACATTATAGCTCTCTGCAAAACACACCCAAGGGACAGCAGCGGCAAGAAGCATGGGCATTAGCAGTTTTACCTGAAGTAGGAAGAGATAACTTTCCATTCACCTGGCGGAAGTCTTCTCTGCAGGACATACAACTCACCAGGACAACCACTTCTCACTGGTGCTGTCCCAGCTATATAAGTGTAATAAATTGCAGCAAAACTATAACCTTTATTGCTGCGATAAGCAGGAAGTATTTATATAAACCTTTATGGGACCAATATTACATCTGATTTTTCTCAGTAATGGCATTTGTGTTGTAGAGCAGGTTTTCACCATCTTATGAGGATTTTTGCCCCTGTTGGATTACTTTTGGAGTACCACAGGTTGGAAGACAAAACAATGCATTTAAGATTACAAAAAAATGGATAATTAGAGATTTGGGTGAGTTCATTTGTATTTCAAATAAAGGATTTGCACGTTTGGTATTCATGTGTTTATTTACTCTTAGATAGGTTTGTATAACTATAAGTTCCAGCAGGTCCTTATTGTTAAGTACAATTTTTTAGGTCACAACTCCACTAGGAAGTTCCAACCATGCTGATCAGTTTGGGGGACCCCACTCCACTTACATTAATGGTAACCAGCCCAGGCTGTAAGCACTGGTGCTAGTTACAATTATAGGGGGGGGGGGAGGACTTTTTAGAAAATATTTATTTAATTGTTCTTTTTTAACTAAGAAGCATATCTGGAGCTGTGGCCTACTCCATATAGTCTGCATCTCCAGGGGATGGGTCAGACTTATATGTGGATGTCATTACAACTTGCACAATGCATGCATCTCCAGGCATAGAGGGCTGCAATTGTAAGTTGCCCTTAACTTCAAAGTTACTTCGGGCCTGAGTCATTAAGGAGAGCAAAGCATAAAAAAGGAGTAACTTTGCACCTGGGCAAAACCATGCTGCATTGGAGAGGGAAGTAAATTTAAAATGTGAGGACAGAATCATAGTTGGGGTAGGCCATTTCCTAGATCACCTTTACACTCCAGTGTAAATCTAAAGTTATCAATTATTTGTGTGCTACATGAAAAACCTGCCAGTATTTAACTTATGTGCAAAATAATAAACTAATTTGCACCCCTTGCATTGTAAAATGGTTTGTCCAGGAGACAATTTACTCCTTTGTTTGCCTTACGTTCCTTAATGACTAAGGGGCTCAGTGTTTTACTGAGCATGAACAGGAAAACAAAGCACATTTTTGCAACTTACAAACAACTCTATTTGTGGCCCTAAATTGTTTAGTAGTAACTGTAATAGGAGACGCCTAGTGATCAGGACACATCAACAAACAGCAACACCTACATTACTGATTTTTTTTTCTGTTTTTCTGAACATGCTGGATAAAGGGTTACCTAGACAAAAAATCACAATACTTCACAACAATATGAAACTATAGTAATATAAAAGAGCTTAATATATAGCAGGTAATTGTTGAAGCATTTTGCAGAATTTTCCAGATGTTATTGAATTGTTTATTTTGGTGATACAATTTAGACACTACGTTTTCGGCTATGCAGACTAATTTTTTATTTTAGCTTGTCAGCTCATTAAGGGTAATTGTATAAAAGTGGAGTACTAAAGTAGTAGAGTAAAAACCATTCTAAGAGGGGTTTAAATGAACTCTGTATACAAAATTGCCACATATAATCGTCTAAGGGCATGTGTTTTAGAATACCCCTTTCACTTTACAAATAACTTTTTAATAAAAAAATAAGGACAATACAACATTTGAAGAAATTCATAATATGAAATTAAATTAAACCTACAAGTCATTTTGACAAATTTGACACCTTTTTAATGTATGAGCTTATTCTGGTCTATGTTCATTTGCTTTACATCTTTCCATTTGCTTCCTAGAATACTGCACCTGATGTTTGTGCCCAAGTATGATTGGGTGTAATTTATGACATAGAGCCCAAATTAATCTGATTCTACTTCATAGCACCTCTTGTTTTTTCCAATTCCTGGGGCCAAGCCAATTGACAATGTCAACACTTTCGTTTCCTTATGAAATAAAACATTCAATCTAAAGGATAAGTACATATCAAGCACATGTTGTTTTCGGGGTGAGGTGTATTCAAAAGAGTATAAAGCAATTCAACAGAAACACTTATAAAATAAAGAATAGTTTGTCTGATAACAGATGTAACCTCCTAACAGCCACAGAGGTCATAAATACACTGAAAATATGAGGATACAATGTGGACACTAAGTCAGCAAAAGATGTTTTTCCATCCATCATTTAGAAGATGTTTTTAAGTTTACAAGTAAAATCTAAACTGTTAATCATATGCAGACCTATCATTCAGTTGAGGGGTTAATACCAGGCAGAGGCGTGAGAGGGGAGTGGAGCAGGCGCTGTCCTTAGGGAACAGAGGAAGCTTATAAATAGTGTAAGAGAATGAGGCTGGAGAGCAGCACTAAGACCTCACAGCCAGCAGGCATACACCAGACTGAGAGCTCATCTGATCTCTGATCTCTAGTTCTGTGCCAAGGAAAGACTGACAGGAGCAGACATGTGTGATCCATACTCCAAGAAGAAAATTATTGAAATGAGAAAAAAGCACATAGGGTAAGAGAAGATTAACAATTGAAATCACAACTGAGACATTATTATAACATACAGAAGTTATGTTTTTAGCATGTAAGGTACCATTATTATTTTTAACTATTATTGTTATTATTATCATTGATTATTATTATTATTATTATCATGTAGCAAAAACATATTTTCTTATTTCAAATAATAATATTAATATTATGTGTTAAATATCACATGGTTTATTTTAATGGGCATAGAACCCCCAAGCAATATGGTATTACACATATAAAACAAGCAAATAAACGTTAGTATACCTAATTATTAACTTTGAGTAGCATCTAGCATTTATGCAATTGTTTTGTGAAACCCTCAGTTACATGGTGACAGTGTAATATGACTTTATATAGTAATTATTACACTATTCTTCCTCTGCAATGCTTAGCACTGCACAGTGTCACTCCTAATCATTACATTGGCTTTAACTCTAGTTGATGTTTGGTGCAGTGTTAGCAACACAAGTGTTAATGGAATTTCTATACAATTGGATGTTGGATAAAGTTGTTTCTGCACAAGTTCTATAATGCAAACCACAAGTGAGACATTTCCTAAACCAACAAACACTGCATTTCAAATAAAACAGTGGCTGTCCATCTGTAAGACTTCAAAGGAAGTCTCAGTTAAAAAAAATACAGACTATGCTATACTTAGTGGAGTTGTTGCTGAATAAAATATAATAACTGGAAAAAAAAAAGTATCTGAATATTCTATTTAAACCTGATATATGTAAAAATGTACTAACAAAAATAAATCATTATATCTAAACACAACCTTTCATTATTCAGCAGTATCCATAAAGTGAAATATGATAAGTTTAAAGAGGCAGAGTCAGCAGGTAGTCAGATGTCATTTTATTGCTTTAGTACATAGTGTTTTATGCACTATGTAAAGGGCAAAATAAGCTTGTTATGATCTCTGCCAGGTGTCTTCTGTACCTCTTAGCTAAAAGGGCAAAGGGATTTTAGGGGAGCCCAATTTGTTTTCCTAACTACATAGGTAGTAAAGGGTCAATAGATGGCTTGGTGAAAGGTCCTCTTTAACATATCACCATGAATAATTTCTGACTTAATACTAGACCAGAAATATGTACAATATATTTGCAACATCTCCCAGGAATTTTTAATTATTTAGTTTTTACATTTCTGCATTTGACATCACTTGTAGTTAGCCAGTGGCAGTGTATGCAGATAAGAAGGTAACAGATTCAGCAGGTATTCTAGTAGTTTTAAGAATGTAAAACATGATAAAGTCATTGTCCTTTCTGCTGTGGCTCTAGGAGAAGAATTCATATTTTTGTAAAGAACCCAATCTTGCTAAATTATTAGTTAATGATTTAGAGACTCCATAGCACTATTACATAGGGACGCCATGTCATATTTAAAAACTGTTTTTCTGTATTTGTGGAAACAAGAATGAAAATTAACTTAAATGCAGGTCACACCAAAAAGAGTTCTGAGTATTTCCTAACACCAGCTGGCTGAGTCCATAGTAAAAGGGATGGAAATATTCTCACATTTCACAGGAATTGCAGAAGTGAGTGTAATTGAAGTAAAATCACAGCGGAGCCTCACAGGCACACCAAGTAACCACAGGCACACAGCTGTGCGCATTTTATCTGGCCATATATGTACAGTCTCTACTGCCAGCCAGTTGTTTATAATTTAAGTAGCCCACATGTTATGCTCATTTCCTGCTAAGTTTACTCCCTTGTTCCACTGTAACAGCCAGGGAACAAACTTGTTGGTGTCTATTTAATGTTTTCATTGTAAATAATTGCAGTACTGTTGCAGTTAGGAAATTAAATCATGGCACGGGGAGGATAGTAAGAGTAAGATCTGCTGAGCCTGTTTTGTGTGATGGGTCTGGAGCTGCAGCCCATTGTTGTGCTAGCCCTGTATATTTTTATGATCGCTGTATGCGTCCAATAGGAGTCTGTCCCGGAGATTACTCTTTTTTAATGAAGACTCCGGGTTCTGACCCAGAGTCTTTACTGCACATAAGCGACGGGACAGTCTCCTTTGGGTGCGCTGCCCCAACATGACTTTATTAGTAAATTTCCCCGATGACAGATGATGTTGCGATGACTGATGATGATACTTTACGGGGCAAAAATCCAGTACTTATTAAATATGCCCCTTAGGCTTTTTTTAAATTAACATTTTGCTTAAAAATGCCTAAACCATCCAGAAAAAGCCGTTTCCACATGGTCTAGGACTCCTTGGTGCAGATTCTTGCGCTCATGTAACAATTTCTCCCAAGTATCAGGCTGTTATTTTAGCAAAGTAGTCCTGACCCGTTTCTCATTTGTTGCCCACTTCCCGAGCCCTTCTGGTTCATAAACTGGATGGTAGTGGGCATTCCACAATGTCAGCAGACATAACCCTAGGATGCCTGTATTTCCACACCAGGCTGAGAGTACCTAGAGAGTAGATGTTAAGCTGACTTCAAAGATGCCCACCACCTTCCAGTTTATTAAACAGAATATACTGGAAGGTGCTATGAATACTATATTGCAGCATTAGATAATGACTATATCACATGCATGTTTATTATGTAAGAAGAAAAAAAAGTATTTGTTTAAATTAAAACGTACTTGGTTTCTGGCAAGTGTCCTGCAATTATTAGTGAAAGGTTATTTGACTAGACATTATCCTCGTTGACAAGTGACTGTAGTTAAAGTCCCTTACAACCAGTCTGATCTGGTTTAGCATGCGCCAGGATAAACAGCTAAAACTGTACAGACTCTGAACTATGGAAGTTACCCAGGAAGAAAGATAATGTTTACTGTAACTGTGACTAATGTTCTCATTCCATTGTTCATGTTTCATAGTTGACTGAGAACTGATAGCTCAGCTTACAGATCATTTTGCTCTATTCAAGATTGACTATCATATCAATTCATATATTAATGAGAACCATGTCATTCATAGTGTTTATTTTTTATAAATAGTTATAAAACTTGTAGTCATGTGGTTTTCTGCATGAATGACCTTTGCATACATCTATAGTTAGCTTTAACTTGACAGAGCGACAGACCCAGTTTTGCTAGATATTCGGAAAATAGAAGTATTATTTATGGGACGCTGACGTCCTGAAAGTTATCTTGAAAAACAAAAAGCATGACTCAGCAATAACAAATCACATCCTACACATATTAATGCCTTATACTCAGCAAAAAGAACAATACAAAACATATGTATATTCTAGACAAGGGGATTCGCCAGTGTTTATAGTTATAGATTTATATGTAATTTCCACTAAGTAACCCAGCGCATTTCATATGCTGTCTGTACATTTTGTTCCAAATGACAACAGTCATTGGTATGTAATGTAAAGTTAACCTCACATTCTTAATACAAAAAAAACCAAAACATTTGCTCCCAATTGTTTTTAACAGAAACTGCCATGAACTTTGTGCATAAAAGCTGTCTAGTGTATCTGCTTGGGTGCTGAATAAAGTGAATGCAGATATCTTCTCCAACCTATTGATCTCAGTATTCTGAATATCAAGAAAATAAGTATTTTAAGTTTATAATTTCCAAAGACAGAAATAGAGGAACTAGGGCAAATGGAATAACACATCTTTCCTAGGGGTACAGTACCAGCTATTCTACAGCTGACAACAAATCAAAAATGACTAAGTCCACGGCGCAAAGCAATGTATAAAATCCAAAAGGCAGCCTGTAGCAAACTATATAGGAAACACCAATCCCTATCAAATATATATATACACACAGCAAATTTGCAAACAGGCGCCAATCATCTGTAAATTCACCAAAATCTAAAATCAAAAAAAAGTCCAGAAAAAGTATATATAAATGTAGAGGAAGTCCTATGTTCCAAAAGGCACAGTTATGGAATCTTCTGATCAAGTCGAGTGTTCCAATATTCCTCATAAGTCATACATGCAAAAGAGAAGGAGAAAAAACATAGTGCAATCCACATATATATAAAAAATGTAGATGGAGGAGAAAAATCTCTATGTACTCCGTGCAATAATAGATAAACGGGAACACCTCACGTGATGATGGGTTAAACTTAACCCCTCAGGGTTGCGCACTCACCAAATAGTATAATAAAAACAAGCCTGTACGCAAGATGCAACTCCCCAGACTCGTCGGTCCTCCAATCCACAATATCACTCGACAATACCGGACAGACAGCGCGGTCAAACTATGCCCGAGATGCAGCTCCCCACAAACATCGATCCAACAATGCAGAGCTTCCTTCAATTAAATCGAACTCCAAAAAAGGAAAAATGCTCCATAGTGTGACAACGTATGGGTAATTTATTACAAACAATTAAAAGTGAACAAACAAATAAACGTCAGGCGGGACCTGATCAGTAGGGATAGGTGGACCCTTACCGTGCTCAGAAGGGCAAAAAGCGTGTCTAAATGTAGTGAGTCAAATCCCGGGAAACTCACTACAAAGCTCCGTTCTGCCAGTAATCACCACCCGATCAACGGAAGCAGGAACACTTCCCACTGCAGGTCTCACGTCTGACGTCACAAATCTCCCGTCAGCCAACGCGTTTCGGCTCCTCTAGAGCCTTTCTCAAGGCATGTACTCGGGATGGTAGTCTATACCACTTAAATAGTGGCCGGATTTGTGATACATCCAATCAAAGTCTCCATTAAAGAATTGGATGATTAACCATAAAGGATCCCACATATAAAAACATCATGTAAAATGAACATCGATATATAAAAAGCAGACATCAATATATAAGAGACAATCTGTATAAAAATACATATATAAAATAAAAATTTAAACTTAGGAGTCTCCCATCCACAACGCGACCTGAGATACTCCTGCTTAGCTTCCTTCATAATGCACACAAATCTTTACTTTCACCAATCAGCATTTTAAGATTATTCATCAGTCAAAAACCACTTAAGCTCAAAATCTTGATTTAAGCCTTCTGGCACAAGAGTCCCCAAATCATAAATCCATCTCATTTCACGTTTAGCGAGGGCAATAGTCGTATCTTTCTGTCTCCAATTTCCCTCTACCTTATCTATGGCTAAAAAATTCTTTAGACCATTCACCATACACTTATGGTGACTCTTAAAATGAGAGGATACTGAGTGATTTTCAAAGCCCTTTTTTATGTTGCGTAGATGCTCAGACAATCTAACATTCTACAGCTGAGTCCAAGGCCATTGCTGAACTTTGTGGACACACTATGACAAGTGAGGCTTTTAGGTGGAGCCCACTTAAAGGGCGACAGGGTTTGTAACAGACTGAACACTTACATTGAAGGGTTAACATCAGGGCGGGCCCGACCAATGGTAGCTTTTGTGGGAGGGTCCTGGTTTGATATAGGCGACTGCATTTCCTGGTTTTCTTCACTTTTCAGTACGAGATCCCACCCACCGACTCCTTAGTTACGGTAGTCAAGTTAAACAATTTTGCGGTAGGAAGGCACTGTGTTCAGCGACTGATTAGTGGGCGCTAATGTTTGTTGGCCGCAGGTCACTGTCCCCGTAGTGGCACCAGTAACTCCTTGGTCCTTCGGTGAGGAGGGTCCCCTGTCCGGCTCGGGGAGGGAGGGCAGCATGACTTTAGAAGGGGTACAGTCACTCTGACGCCAATTCAGCGCATGATAGTTTTGGGCTGAGATCCCCTTGTTAGTGGCTGTACGGCGGTTTCACCAGTTCCCACGTTTATCTGGTTATATCAGCTTGGGAGCTGTCCCGCAGTGCCCTTTCTCCGCACCATAGGTTAGTTAAAAGTAATATAATTAATAAAATATGTCCTCCATTTTTTCGCAAACTTATACATGACTGTGTGTGTTTATTTTATATAAGTAGTTAAATTTTTAAGGTGTTGTGAAGGTTTGGGGGGTATACATGGTGAGCCCTTTATAACAAAACAGCCAGTACTGCAATGCAATTTATTATACCCTTTATGCTTCCTTTTCAGACCATCATGCAAAGTATTTTTTGAAAAAGATCCTATTAAGATAGTACAGGCAAAGGGACAGTACATGTACGATGAAAGAGGAGAAAGATACCTGGACTGCATAAATAATGTGGCTCATGGTAAGTTCATCAATAAAATATGCCTAAGAGTAAGTCAATACACACATATACACAATAGATTGTGCAACACAGCTGCTGGGGTCCTGTTCCTATGATCTCATTGGATCATTGTGTTCTTTTGGGAGTGACTATGAATAATGCATATTCCTTTTTCTTGCAGTTGGGCATAGCCATCCGGAGCTGACAAAGGCTGCATTGAAGCAAATGGAGTTGCTAAACACAAACTCTAGGTTCTTGCATGACAATCTTGTTCAGTATGCTGAACGCCTAACGGCCACCCTTCCTGAGCAGCTTTCTGTCTGCTATTTTGTCAACTCTGGGTATGTGTATAAGTAAAGTATAAATTATGTTTTCGTTTTTTTGTTTACTTTACTATATCAGTTATCTAATCTAAAAATTAATTATACACACATTGAAATCAGCAGAAACATAAAACAAGAAGATGCACAATATGGGCCTGATGTAGAGTCGGACGCAATTTACACTGAAATCGTAATTTACACAGGATTCCAAGTAGCACGGATCTGTAGATTAGACTTAGAATATTATGCAAATTCCACAAACACACCTCTTTATCTGCCTTATGGGCATGATACACCTAAGTGTATCATGCACAGCGGCACTGTAAAGCAGATAAGTGAATGAATAAATAAATGAATGTAAAAAAGAAAAGAAATTGTGCTTCTCCACCCCCCAAACAGTACTAGGGATGGTGGTTATACTGTTGTGGAGGGGAGGGGGGGCACCTTTTTAATACATTTAATTATTTTTTATTTATTTTCTTAATACAACAAGGTCTTTTGTACCAGTTGAAAGCACCCACAAAAGATACATCTCCTAGACACCTATCTGCGGCTGCTTTCAACTCAACATAGCATGTACAGTGCATGAACACGCCTTTATATTCCTAGGCTCGCCAACTACCTAGCCCATTCCACCTCTCTAAGCGCAGAGCGGTGTAAGAGGGAGATCCGTCTCAGTCTAAGTGCAAACTGAGACGGGTTCTTGGCAAAAAGTGCGTCCAACTCTCCATCAGGCCTAAATCTACATAGCTTCCTACATCTAATGATATGGTCAGATATAGCAAAAAGGTTTTATATAAGATTAAAAGACATTGAAAGCTTTTATGTGACTATTATTGCATTTCAGTGCTAGAATCCAATGACTCTAGATACATAAGCACACGCCTACAGGTGCCTCGTTTACAAGGGTGTCTCATCTATGATACTCACCCAGGTTGTTTACTAACTCCACTCATTTTCTGCATTCTCTGCTAGCCACAGTCATTTGAACCACAGTTTAACTTTTATATATAATTGCCCTTGTCAGTGTGGACTAAGAAATCCAAGGCTATTGGCAGAAACAAATGTGTATTTTATTTGCTAATATAGATATTTAAACTATTTATAATTAACATTTGTGCAACATAGATAAGAACCAACATCTGTGATAAGTAGTTCCCTGACTAATTAACCTCGGGTTACTGAAAAGTGTAACTTGGGACAAGGGTCACTTAATGTGCAATGACTTTGAATTGATAACAGACTGTACATAGACTGCAGACTTTAATATTTTCAGCCATTGTTCTAGGGGCTACCAGGAAGGTCATGTAAATCCAAACCCATATAAGATATTTGTTGGGCAAAAGTCTACTGAAAGGCAATAACTGCTCATATGCAGGGCTACCCATTGAAATTTCGGGCCCCGGTACAGCATCTTATTCAGCCCCTTACATAGCTGCTGAAGGAGGCATGACCACACCAGGTTGGTGACTCCTCCCACTACACAGGCAGTCCTGGGCCCAATATACTTTGTATCTGCCACCCCCCCACACACACACCCCCGCCCTCTTGGAGCCTTTGCTCATATTTAATATGCGTCTGAATTTGCTGCAATCCAACCATATAAAGGTATAATATATATTTCATATATGTTGGATATTAACTAGCTGACCAAGCAATCCCAATCCCTAATGCAATCAGCCCATTCTAAAGCAGTTTTGATACAAACAGCACATGAATGTATTCTAAGTCTGCTATGTGCTTTCCTCTGCAGGTCAGAAGCAAATGACCTTGCTCTACGTCTGGCACGACAGTTCTCTGGCCACTATGATGTGATAACCCTTGACCAGTAAGTTTTCAAATGTCATTATACCAAAGGCCAGTGTTACCTATTCACTGAGGTAATCAGAAGATAACTTGATGACAGGGATGGTTTTTATTTTTATGTAAGGTGAATCTGGTTACAGTGGAGGGTAATAGAAATGGGTTATAATACAGTGTGGAATAGTCTGAGTGATAAATGAGATGCAAAATGTATCAATTCAATATTTTTTCTAGAAATTATGAATTTTGAGAGGATTTTACCCACTACTTTAGATGCAGGACAGTAAAGGTCTCATATCTGATAATGTACAGGGGTGACCTCATAGTTATAACATGCACTGACCTTCCATCTTCTCAAATAGAAACCCGGAACATTCTGTGATGTGGTCAGTCCATAGAAGTGAAGTAACCTAGTTATAGGAAACTATTCCTTCCATTTCTCCTAATATAAGTGCAATATTAATCTAAATTCTAGGAAAATAAGCATTAGAAAGTAAAAAAAAGAATATCAGAAAAGGTGTTATCCTAACCACATACCACTAAAAGGCGCATCTTCTGTTTGTCATTCCTTCCTTCAGTGCTTATCATGGTCATGTGACGTCTTTAATTGACATAAGTCCATATAAATTTCAACAGCTTGGAAAAGAAGGCAAAAAAGAATATGTTCACGTGGTGAGTGCCCATCATCAAAGTGTTACTTCAGGTTAATGTTGTTATTGCTCTTTTTGACAGCATTGTGTGTTCGCATCCATATCGTCACTGCTCTCTCTAAGTTCGTCCAATGTCATGTTCATGCTACAACTCCGCTCTCATTCTTGTTGTTGTGCTTGTGTTCTTATATTTTCAATGATTATACTTGTAATAAGTGAGCTAATTTACAAAGCATTATTGTTCAAGGTCCATCATTTTCAGTGCAATGTTAACATCACGTATCTATTCCCCACAATGATGCCCAGATATATTATTACCTCCTATATATTATAAAATAAAACTCACTGACTTACCAGTAAACACTACTGCTATTTGCTATTTACCAAGTACTCTTTCCATTCATTTCTTCAAACTAACTATAAGTAAATAATAATAAATATTCCTTAAAGGAGATTTCCCCTTTAGATTATGTTATTTTAAACTGCTTCCTTTCACCCCACTAGAATTGTGGAAGTGGACCTAGTCATTTACTAAATTCAACAAGACTGGTACTTCCAGTTTATGAGTACTTCTACTGTTCAGCCTTCTTAGTAGTCTCTGAGCACCACAGCATCCAACACAGGTCTAGATGGCTGCAGCACTCTTGAAAACAGTTGTTGGCTGTCATTGCTAGCCATGTGGCTGATCTCTGTCCCTGCTATTGGTTAGAAATTATTACTGAGGCTGACAGCAGATGTCTCCAGTGATTGTGAGTAATCCGATCCTACTGAATTCAACAAGACCTAGGAAAAACAAGGTGGAAGCCATTTATTTTTTTCCAAATTATTTTTATTGTTGCCATTCTGAAGCAAAGCAATACAGAATACAATGTTGATATATATTGTATTTAAGTGACTATGTTTGGAGAAATATCTTACAGTCAATATATATCATGATTTACAATAGATAACTTTAAATACATTATATAACAATAATGTCCTCAACATGTATAACTATAGTTAATGTATGAGAATACTTTGAGTAGTTTTGGTAGAAGATAAAGATATATGCTTAATGTGATCTACTGCTGCTGTGCGGGAAAGTACCCCCATTTTACAATAGAATAGGAATGCAAAATTTGTGGCTCTTGGTTGGTTTTTGTTAACAGGACACAGTAAAAGGTTTTGTTTGATTCTGATTCTTTTTTCAAATATTTGTTATGACAAAATTTTTTTTTTGCTGTTCCAGGCTCCATCTCCTGATACCTATAGAGGTAAATATAGGGAGGACCATCCTGATCCAGGAGCAGCCTATGCTGAGGAAGTTAATGACATCATTATAGAAGCTCAGCAGAATAATCGACAGGTTAGTGTGGTGAAATAGCAATTGTGATAGAGGCCTATATACTTGTTGACCGTACAGCCTGAGTTTTCATTTTCCTGTAGTGTTTTTTCATTTGTTTTCATTACCTCTGTTGAAAGAGTGGTTATGTTTCAGTACACAATGCATTAAATAGAATTAAGTTAGTAGTTAGAAACTAATCACTAACTTTGAAACACTATTCTATTATGGACTATGCATTTTTATCTAATAAAAGTTTAGCGAAATATAATAGATTATAATAATTATATGTATTTCTATTATAGTTTTCCCTCTAACATGTTTATTTTTTTAGTCTTCTAAATGTTCCTGTCCTTGTCCCTTGGCCAGGGTGCTCCCCATCCGAAATTGTTTGAGAACCACTATTCTATTGAGTTTGGATTTGTTATTACAAATTAATTCTTCTAATAAGAAGCACATTCTGCCAAGGGCTTGGGATTTACAGAACGAGATGTAGTAATCGTCTGTCCCTTAGACTGTCCAGGCAGTCAACATCCTGCTCAGTTATCCATTTTAAAAGAAACAAACAAAATGGCTGCATTATGTAACTGCGTCACACAGATCATTCGGACATCACAGAAGCCTAAATACTTGAAATAGGTACAATTGATGGTTTAATTTAAAACCATCAGATGTGGAAACGAAATTTGAGAGGAAAGATGTCATAAAATTTAGACTGTAAACTCATTGAAATGCAAAACTTCTTACTTGGTAATATCCTGTACAAATGTAGCATGACCTCATCAGGAAAGCACAATAAACAAGGCTGTTTACGTACACACAGTTTGTTTTTTTGGCTTTATAAAAAGCCTTTGCAACAGGGAAAGAAAGACTTGCATTCAGTTTCCACACAAAAGAATGGTTATGAAACAAGAGCTAGCAGAACAGTTGTTTCATACTATTAAGTTTTCTGACTGACATTACACAGTAAACCACACTTCTCTTATTCTAAGGATTATATGGATCAATGAGCTGTCTTTCACAAACTTTACAAAACCTTTTCACTAATGGTCAGTTTTTTCCCCTTTTCTCCTTTTTTTTGCATATTTTAGATTTTGATGACGTTACCCAGTTGCTGACCAAGCTGTGCTAAAGGCTAATGTCTCACCTACTTTGGAAACACCCCATGATGTTGCACTGTAGTGCCTGTCTTCGAATATAGTACATATATATATATATATTTCTTCATTCACACCATTCACACTTCATTGACCAATTTGTGTTTCCAGAAATGAATCTCTAGATGATCCTATATCCACCCATGTGTCATTGTATAAAAGAAAAACATATCAGAAAAACGAACTCTTTTTATATGTGTTGTTTTCACAATTGTCTATTCCATGTATATGCGGTTAGATGTCCTTTTTGTAGGTTAGACTTTAACCAAAGATTTCTAAAGACCATGCAGCAGGTGTCATTACCTTACTATAGGCATATAGCTATCTCTGCTTAACTTAATTTCTCTTTGTCTAATGACAATCAACCACAACGCTCAAATGTTAATTTTTGTGGGTCACTGACATGCCAGGTTAATTACACATGCTGGCACATGTCTAAAACCCTCAAAAATGAAGATGGACACCCATATTGGAAGTGGAGAGAAGACACCAGAAGCTACAAGGACAAATTGTTTGCTTAGTGTTGGAGACCTTAGTACAACTGATCCAAGTAATGATATTTAACAATATTTTTTTCTGTTTATTTTTATTCTGAATAATCTTTTTTCCCTTCCCAGAGCTAGAAATGACTCATTTGTAGATATTTAATTGCCATTTAGGCTATGTTACCAGCTAACTTACTGTTTCTAGAAAGTAACTAAACAGACATTTTGTATTGTCCAATTTCAGTTGTGCAGTTATTGGAGGTCTTCTTGGCTGGTGAAAAGTGGAATTGAAGGCATTAATGACTAATGAATGCCAAAATCCATTTCTACCACCCAACTCACCAAAATGTGCCGTTGTACTGAGTTGTGATTTCATGATTGGTTTTGGGGAATTTGTAAGTGTTAGGCTAAATATTCTGTGTCCTCAAAACGCTACAAACCCTGGATCCAAGAATTGATATGTAGTATGGAAGGTAGAACTTTCCTTTGACGTCCTCTTCTCTTATATAGATTGCTGCCTTCATTGCTGAATCCATGCAGAGCTGTGGAGGTCAGATTATCCCACCACCCGGCTACTTCCAGAAAGTGGCAGAGTATGTACCCAGCCTATGAAGAAATGATTGTGTGTTTCTTATTTTAATTAAGCTAATTAGAATGGAGGGCAGATTTTATAATAAAATATAGCAAAGAGGGATTCCACTAAGAATCACCCAAAAATAAAAATACAACCTGTGCTATATAAATGGGCAACTAATCTTCTAATAACAGTCACAAATATGTGAAATGTTCGATACCCAATCAGAACTGTTATAACAGACAAGACTTTTATCATTTCCGAATAATGTAAAATTCTTTCATTATGATATATTTTGTATTGCAAAAGGCAACTCGCACTAAACTGTATTATTCCCAACCACTATTTTCTCAGCAATCAGGCCAAGATAAATTTCATAAGATTGGGTGGGGAGAATTGTTCCATACAATCTGGCCATTAATTCCCTAGCAGTGGCACCGGTCCACAAAACCAAGTCTGCAGCTGTGGTTAACATCTTTTTAGAAAATACATTGTATTTACTGTATGTGCACACAAGGATTTATCTGTATTTGACTTTTCTTTAGATGTTCAGTAAAACAAATTTGGGCAAAGCTTATTTTACACACAGAACCTTATTTCGCTCTTCTTATTTATAGTTATTAATATGAGACTCCAACAAACCAATGCTATTTATTTTAATTATGAGATATTATATTTGCCTTGCCATTTAATATGTTTTACTTTAACGTGATATTTTTAGTTTGTTCTTTGTTAGTTTAATAAGTGGGAACATCAGCAGCCTTTAAGAACATAACGTTTCATGAACAAAAGAAAATATTGCTAGCTATTCATTTATTTGGCACCAATAGTCCTATTATCCCTTGAAGTAAGGTCAAAGTGCTCTCTGAGCTTATTCACACGTAAGAGCTGTGTTCCTTTTTGTGCCCGATTTGCACGTTCGATTGTTAGTGTATTCTTCTATTTTCAGGTATGTACATAAAGCAGGGGGAGTCTTTATAGCAGATGAAGTGCAGGTTGGATTTGGACGAGTTGGAAACCATTTCTGGAGTTTTCAGTTACAGGGAGAAGATTTTGTACCAGATATTGTCACCATGGGGAAGCCTATTGGCAATGGACACCCCATGTCTTGTGTTGTGACAACCAGAGAAATTGCAGAAGCCTTTGGAGCCACCGGAATGGAATATTTTAACACGGTAAATTAATGTAAAAACAGATGTCTACCTAGTTGTGCTAAGAACAAAAAAAAAAAAAGATTGATGGTAACTTTTGTTACACATAGTGGACCTCATTTAGAGTCGGACACAAAATCCGTTTTAGGCGCATTGAACAAAAAAACACTATCATGTATGTGCAGCAAGCACCATATCCGCCTGCATCTTGGATGTAATTTACACTTGCGACAGCTTGCGGCTCACTACAAGAGAGGGTGTAACGTGGAATTGTGAAGGCGTGAACCTGTAAGTAAATCCTAGTCGCAGTGAGGCGCAGACACAACCCATGTCAAAAAAGGGCTAAAACTGTGTGGCAGGAATTAGGTGGCAGAAGTAGTTAGTTAGCTGCAGGAACTGCTCGCAGCTCGGTAGAGTATTATGAGTGGGACGCAACTGGTGTTGCATGCCCTACCAAGCTGCGGCGCACTCCCACTCCTACACTTCTTAAACAGACTTTGTGTCCGGCTCTAAATGAGGTCCAGTATATGTATGTTAAGTTTGGCTTGTGTAGACCACTATCATATAGCTTTCTAAAGTCACAGGTCTAGGACAGAAATGTTTAAAGGGGCAGTAGTTAAATGGTATTATGTTTATGCTATTTGTCAGTTTATCAGTTATCAATTATCTACTCATCATCATTTGTAGAGGTTTTTATAAAAACAGCATGGATTTACTGGGGGGAGATCATGTCAAACAAATCTTATTGACTTTTTTGACTGGGTGACTAAAGTACTAGATCATGGGGGGCTGTAGATATAATTTACCTGGAAAGACTAAAATATCTTAATATGTATAGTTTAGAGCAGAGAATGGAAAGGGGGCATGATAGAAACTTTCAAATATATCAAGGGTTTGAACAAGGTAAAGGAGGGAAACATTCTTCAAAGGAAGAGAAGTACTAGAACATGAGGACATGCACTGAAGCTGGAGGAAAGTAGGTTTACAAGTTTGAAGAAAAAGTACTTTACAGAAAGGGTAGTGGATAAGTGGAATAGCCTCCTATCAGAGGTGGTAGAGGCTAATACAGTAGAGCAGTTTAAATATGCTTGGGATAGACATAAGAGTATTCTTATAAAGAATAAAGGATCAAATAGGGGTTGAGGTCACCATAGATTGATAAAACAATGGGCAGACTAGATTGGTCAATCGGTACTTATCTGCCGTCAAATTCTATGTTTCTATGTTTTTGTGCATGATGCTTTGCTACTTATAACTGATATATTTATTTTAACAAACACTTAGTGCATAGTTTAGTACAAACTTGCCAACATTTAGTTTTTGTCCTCTGGGAGGGGGCCATGGTGGGAGGGCGGGAAAGGGCGGGCTGCAGCAAATTGTGTCATTTTGGCCCCACCCCCACAATGAAAGTGGCATTTTGTCGTGGGGGCAGGGACAAAAAATTACGCCATTCAACATGAATCACGTCATCGAGGTTTCCATCCTGCCCACTTCCTAGTGAAGTGGGCAGGATGCGGGAGAATGGCCTGCTCTCTCGGGAGTCTGGGAGACCTACCTGGAATTTGGGAGTCTCAAGAATAGTGGGCAGGTAGGGTTTAGTACTGATCACTTTACTAAATTATTATTATTTTTATACAGTTTGGAGGAAACCCCGTATCTTGTGCTATTGGCTTGGCTGTACTAGATATTATTGAAAAGGAAAATCTGCAAGGAAATGCCACCATGGTAGGAAACTATCTCATAGAGCTGCTGCAGGAGCAAAAAGAAAAACATCAGCTCATAGGAGATATCAGGTGACTGGTTTCTGCAAAAGCAATTCCGCAATAATATCTGTATATAGTTTTCAAGGATATCTTGATGCTGTACACTCTTATTATCTGTTCTTTTATTGGACTAAAAGTTCCCTCTTTCAGACATTCCTTCCAAACACCAACCTTTGGGGTCAGGGGTGGGCCAAACCATTGTACTGCCTAAAATAGCTCCCTTCTTATGCCTAACACAACTAAACATAACCATCTGTATTAATGTAATATTTATAATTTGACAAGGTCAGATTTCAAGCTCTAACTATTACAATATCTAGCAGCATTTGGGACCAGCAGGAAAAAAGTTGAAGCAAATTGTTTAAAATAAATGTATGTAATTTATCCTGCACCTGTCACCAGGACAATTAAATTGCTGTTCACAAATGGGGCCTGATTCATGTCCACAAGCAACCTGCATGTAAGTTGTGTGTTTAAGAAGTACACTGAACATCTGCATAGTCCTGATGGACATTCAAACAAATCCAAATATTCATATACCGCACTGGGTGAATCCACTACCCCTGGAATTAATGTATTTAAACC